>NC_135531.1:273887864-274191915 GCF_045843805.1 Urocitellus parryii | reverse complement strand
GCCTGCCATGCGTGCGGCCCGGGTTTGATCCTCAGCACCACATACCAACAAAGATGTTGTGTCCGCTGAAAACTAAAAAATAAATATTAAAAAAAAATTCTCTCTCTCTCTCTCTCTCTCTCTCTCTCTCTTTAAAAAATAAATAAAATAAATAGAATACTAGTATATCAAATTGAACTAACACAACCCCTATTCTCCCATTTTAGTTCTTTCTGATAGACAAAGAAAAAAATGTGACAAAGCAATATTATTCTATTTTTATATCATCCAAAGAACAATGTAACTGAATTTATAAAATGCATATGTCATTATAATTTTTTGATAGGCTTCCAAATACCATACAAATTCCATGCCTTTATAAAACATATGGTCAGCAGCAAGCAGAATGTTTGACACGTACGTAGAATACCTCTAAGAAATTGTTTATGGAGTCAGTAAATTAATTATTTATTACTAATTATAATGCATAGTGGCTAGAAAGGGAAGTAATGAAACCCATATTAAATGATTTTATTATTTCTGGCGGAAAACTAGAAGGGAAATAAAAATAAATAAAAATATCACATTTATTTCAGTAGGAATTTGGAATAAACAAAGAGTCATGCGAGCTGCTGACCACATAAAAGTGACTATTTGTAAGAATTAAGATTTAAAAATATAGAGACACTAGAGTACTTAACGAAATGGAAATGAATTTCTCTGGGTTGTGATGGATAGTGTGGGAGTAGCTACTGAGATTGAGAGTGGCTTATCCTAGAGTAAATATAATCTTGCAGCTGTGTACTCAGGAAAAATGGCTTTCTCACAACAAAAGCCATCCTTTATCATCACGGCAGTAAACTCTGGTGGAGAATAGGGTGCCACACTGGAGCACCGTCTGTGCCAACTATAGTTATTCTCTCCTTGACGAAATTGAAAGGATTCACAGGCATAAAAAGTCCTGATGTTATCTGAATATTATAGATTAAAAATTGATCATCTTCTGTTACTTCTAAGTGGAAAAATGATGGTTAGTTTCCTCTTGCTGTTAAAATTTATAATATTCTCATGTACAAATAATTTTCCAATTATTTAAAAAGGCTGCTTAAAAGTTAGTTTAATATTTGAAGTTAAGTTATACATTACTAGGATAATTTTTAAGGTTTTACTACATAGGGTAATTTTTAAGGTTTTCACTAGCTGTAAGAGATATGCATGAACATATATTAATATCATGTTTCAATACCCAAAATTCTTTTTTTCATCAGGTAGATGTATTAATATATGGATCTCCAGCATGTTACACATACATGCCATTTCTCCTTTTTCTATTTTTGTGGTTTATAATCATCTTCACAAAAGTGACTATATATTATCCTCTTAGCAAACTAATTTTTTAGCATGTTAGAAAAAACTCTGGTTAAAATGTAGCCTACGTCTTTTATATAACATTTTAGTCTTTGCTGCACTCTTTGCCACTGTACCTTACTGCCTCCTCTACCTGTTTCTATTACAAACAAAAACACTTGAAAGTTTTCAGTTAGAAGCTTATCCATCCTTCCTCTTCACTACTCTCCCTCCTTCCTCAGTCATATGGAAAAACCTCCCTCAACAAAAAGCTTAGAATGATCTTAGTACACCCAGCTTCTGAGAACTTGGCTTCAAATTCTAGTATTTTTAGTTAAATTTAGTTAACTCAAGACCTTACAGAACGGGAAAGTTTATTTTAAAATACTCCTCAAAATGGCTATTAAAGTTAAAAACAAAACAATATAACAAATAGTAACTAACTCCTCAGAAGAAATAACCTATTTAAAACCAGAAGTATGATTTGAGAATGAAAAGTAACTGTAGTATCCTACAGGGGGACACAGAATTACCACCAGAATATTTCAAAATTAAGAAACGTATACCTCCAATCAAAATACAATCTGGCAAGAGAGGAACTAAGACACCTTTGCAGATTCAAATGGCCTAAGAAAAAGATTGTGTTGAAATGGGATTCTCAAATTCCACAACCAAGGGAGAAAGAATTTCTTGCATGTCCAGTCTGTGATGTATCCCCGAGTTATCCAAAATCACACAGCAAAATACAGAGCAAAACGTTGACCTGCACTACCACCAAGGGAAGGGGCTGAGGGAGGGATGGGTTTCCAGTGCTACTGCTTTTCATGAAAGTTTAGTCCAACCCATATGCAGAATACAACTGCACTGTAAGCAGGAACAGGGGGTAGATAGAGATCTGAGAGTCCTGCTGTCATATTGCCTTCAAGAAAAGAAGAGTAGAGGTGAGGGCTCAGGGGTTAGTCAGAAGTCCAGTGGCAGCGTAAGCAGGGCGGGGCCAGGGCTTTGATTCTGTGCAGCAAGGGGAAGACAGTTTCCCTTGTCTTGATCAGAAGCCATGAAAACTCACCTTCCTTCCACCTCCACAGACTGAGTGTAAGCAAATTTGCTCTCCTAGACAACACAAAGTTTGTACTTTTGCTCATCATTTTTATTTCTTCTATTTTCTTAGTAAAGAGATAAAAATAAAGATAAGTACCATCTCATAGTGGGATATGCGGGAGACCATAGAATATTATTACAGCAGAGCAGGGCCTCTGATTTACCAGCTTGACATGAATCTCAACATTGTATTGAAAATAACATGTCATTTACCTCTGATAAAATATTAAAGACTGTTTTTTATACTTAAATGGTTTTATTGTGTTTTTATCCATGTTACGATTTGGATGTGAGGTGTCCACCAAAAGTTCACCTGTGAGATAATGCAAGAAGGTTCAGAGAAGAAATGATTGGGTTATGAGAACCTTAACAAAATCAGCCAATCAATCACCTGATGGGATTAATTGAGTGGTAACTAAAGGCAAGTGGGGCGTGGCTGGAGGCGGTGGGCCATCGGGGACCTGGCTTTGTATCTGGTGCATGGTGTCACTCGCTCGCTTCCTGCTCATCATGGGAGCTGCTTTCCTCTGCTGCGCTTTTCCGCCATGATGTTCTGCCTCACCTCAAGCCCAGAGGAATGGAGCCAGCTCTCCATGGACAGCGACTTCTGAAACCGTGAGCCCCTAAATAAACTTTTCCTTCCTTAAAATTGTTCTAGTCATATCTTTTAGTCACAGCAGTGAAAAAGCTGACTAATAGAAAATCCACTTCAGTTACAGATTCCATAAAATATAGAGCATATTTTATTTGAAGTAATGAAAATTGCCTAATGCTATATTTACAGCCATCCAAAATGTTTTTAAATGAAAGCGTTTATTTTTGTAGTATTCTTTGTAACACACAGCATGCCCTTCTCGTTAGATTCTGTAGCACTAAACTTACTTTCTGATTTATTGTCTTATCCCTGTGTGTGGGAAAAAATAGGTAGCACAGAATGGGAACCCTTCAATAAGAATTTGTTGAATGAATGAAACACATAAAAGAGGAAAAGTATGGGAAAGCAATACATGTTGTTTACCGAATAATCTTTTATTGCTATAAAACTACTTTAGCTACTACTCTCCCCAAGTCACTGTGACATCTGTAAGGTTTCAGGAAAACCAAAACATACTGTATCAATGATTGATGGGAAAATGTAACATATCTCTTCCCTGCACTGTCAAATTTTATTTATTTATTTTTCGTCTTCCTTTCATTCTCTCTGCACTCAATATTCTACAAAAAAAATTATCAGGAGTTTGCTTAGTAAATTTTTAATTTCAATGGAGAAGATAGTATTCTAACAAGGAAATTTGTAAGGAGAAGTAGTTTAGAAGGTAGACCCACATTTTATTATCTCTCATGTCACCCAATATATGTAGCTACTTTTTCAAAAAACTAAATAATCATCCAAGAAAAGAAAGCTTAATTAACATCTGAGGTGCAAGGTTCAATCACTAAACAACAGTTTTAATAAATTACAAATGTCTTTTTCTTCAGAAGTGCTTTGAAAATTTAAAAGCAATGGAATATACTCATTCAGAAGCACAATATTAATTCTTCCTTTGAACAAACTTTTCTTCCTAATTGATCTACTAAGACCTTGGGACTCGAAACCTACTTACAACACTTAATGAGTGTTTTAAATTCAGTTGGATCAGAATGAAGTTCTAGTTATGTCAAAGGAACTTGAAGTGAACCAAACCTCCCAACAGTACCATTGTGCAATGTGGACATCAACAGGAAGAAAGCGACTGTTGAAGGTGTACAATCACAACCAACAGGCATTGGGTGCAATGTGGTCCTTAAAAGCAGAGAACACGAGCTCCACGTTTACCCATCTGCCCCCCAAAGGTATTTTCCAGCTTAATGCAGCAAAGCAGAGAATCAAGGTTGAAAACAGGAGTCTGGCTAGACTACAGAGAAATAAGCTAGAGGTGGGACCATCAGATTTGCAAGATATTGAGGGACAATGTCTTGGAAGGGAGGGGACCGGAGCAGGGGGAATCCAGACATATCCTCAGAGCAACTCCTTCCAAGTTAAGGACAGACTCCTAAGAAATGCATTTGTTCATGGTAATTTCCAAGAAAGAAACTCAATGGGAAGCAGAATCTAGAAGGCTAAAGAGCTTACACATATTTTTATAATGGAGTGATGCTGGAGAATGAAAGTCCACTTGACCTGTGGTCCATGCAGTCCATATGATCTGCTTGGGCTGCCCTCACAAATGCCATGGACGGGAAGGTTTAAACATAGAAGCCTTTTCACTCAGTTCTGGGAGCTAGAATCCTGAGATGAGGGTGGCCACAAGGCTGAGTTCTGGTGAGGGTTCTCTCCTTGACTCTCCTGTGGCCACCTGCTTGCTGTGCTCTCACATGGCAGAAAGAGGGAGCGACACAAAATCTCTCGTGTCTCTTCTCACAGGGGCACTCAGCTCATCAGGGGGCCTCCTCAGGATCACATCTAAACCTGAGTACTTCCTACAGGCCGCATCTCCCAAAACCATCACATTGGACATTGGGGGTTTGGTCTTTAAAATATGAATTTGGTCTTTAAAATATGAATTTGGAGGCAAAACGCACAGTTCAATCCATTGGTTTCATGTCACTATTGTAACAAGTTTTCACAAACCTAGGAGACTTTGAACCATAAAAATTGTTATCTCAAAATTCTAGATGTTGGAAGTCTAGAATGGACTTTCACTGAGTTACGTAGGTAGAAGGCCAGCATTGCCTCCTGGGGTTCTTGAGGAGAGTTCACCTTCTTGTCTTTTCTAGGTTTTAAAGGCTACCCGCAGTCCTTTCATCTTTAAAGCCATCCATGACTGGTCCAGACTCATTCTCCTGCTTCCATCTCCCTGGTTCTCTCTTTTCTGCTTTACTCTTGCACTAAAAACAGCTGTAGTTTCACTGGGCTCACCCTGGAAAATTCAGGATAATCTCTCCATCTTGTGCTTAGCTGATTAGCAAATTAATTCTATCAACAAAATCGATGATATCTTTGCCATGTAACCTAACACAGTCACAGTTCCTAGAGATCTGGCCATGGGTATATTTGGGGGACCATTATTCTACCCACCACAGTGGGCTAGATGAACAACTCAAGATTTCTCTTGAGACCTCAAAGGGGCTGCATACTCCAGGAAAATATCAAAGTTGAACTAGTGCAGACCTACTGAAACCTAAAACCAGTCTTCCACAAGACCAAGTTGATCTACAAGACTTTTATCTAAATTCAATTGAAAATTAAGCATTTTTGAAGCTACCATTAAATATTTTACCAATAAAATATGAACATGCTAAAATGGATAACAGCAAACTGGACAACAAAAAAAAAAAACAGATTCATAGAAGTTCAAGTATTGTAGGTTCCAAATAAGACCTTTAAAATAATGATGGCTAACATCGAAAGAAAATGGAGGAGAAGATGAGGAACTGAAGGAAAAATTCCAAATATGTCAAAATTATCAAATGGAAACTTAAGAAATGTTAAAAATAAGACTGAAACTAAGGATATGTTTAATATATATGAAAAAGGATCATAAAGAGTAGGAGAAAGGAAACAGAAGACATCTTAAGAAAGCATATGTATATTTATGTATGAAGAAAAAGAATGTAAGACACGTGGGAAAAATGCAAATGGCTCACATATGTGCACTCATGAGAGGATAAATAGAGGTAATTGTTGAATTAATAAAAACAGGAAGTCAAACCCACAGAATGTAGAAGGAAGGCTTTATTAAATATAAAAACAAAACTCAAAGGCATACAAAGCAGGCGTACAATATTAAAACAATATTTTTTGAAATATCAATACATTTTTTTTCAATCTCTATTAAGACCAAACAAGAGAAGAAAGCACCACAAAACCAGGTAACATACATTTGCAAAACTCATAATAGGATTTTGTTTTGTTGATGAACTTCTATAAATAAATCATCCCCAAACTCTGAGGGTCAGAAGGAGAATCCTTCGTTTGTGTGTGGGGGTCTTCTGTGCCTCGGCTGATAAGGCAAAGCCCAGTGAGAGGGGCATCCTAGTTAAGGACAGGGACACAGTGTCATGGAGCTGGGACCTTCTGAGAGACTGAGGCAGCACAAACACCCCCCCCCCCCAAACCCTTAATTCTTGTGATTAAGTCAGAAAGACTTCAGACATGCTGTTCAGAGTGACAGGGATGAGTTTACTAAAGGATGGGGAAAAGGGAAAGGAGATACTCTCCAGGGAGGGGATGGGACCTCTCAGGGAGGAGAGGGACCATGTGCCTCTTCTGCACCCCAGTTTTATTGGAGATCCCAGAGAAGGTTCCAGACAGTCCCACCCAGGTCCACCTCTCAACTTTTGACTGACAGCAAGATGACATCAGACTTTCAAGTCCCCACTGTCATGGCAACTTTAGGTCCCCTTGGCCCATGCTCACTGGTTCTAACTGGATTCTTAACCCTATAGTCCCACAGATTGTAGAAGATAGGGAACTACCCTTATCTCCCAGAGTTTCAGGATCTGGTCACAAAAGGGCTTCTCTTTCAGGTACCTTGGACTCCTCTTATTAAGATTTTTTTTTTTGGACCTGAATTTCTCCTGCAGTGAACAGGTAGTTTCCTGAGGAATGTGGCATATCCTATCCTATCCATCGAAGCCAGGCAAGGTTGCAGGTAAATTGCTTTTTGGGAAAAAAAAAACATGTGGGAGTCAGCACAGTGGACCCATTTAACGAAATTATTCTCTTAACCTCATGTTCCCACCATCCTCATCTGACCGATCCCTAACAACAGGATACCCTGGACCACCATGTCCCCCACCACAGCCACCTACAACTTTAAGCCAAAGCATTTTATTACATAGAAGAAACAAGAAAAAATCTCTTGAAAACACAACAAAACTGAAATGACAACAAACAAGAAAATCTGAACATTCCTATATTCACATTGAATAGAATGGGAAATTAACAGGTTTGTTTTTTTTTTTCACAAAGATCATTTCTGGACCAGATGGCATCACACGTGAATTTTTTCACATATTGAAGGAAGGAGTTACACAAGTGAGATACAAATTCTCTCAGAAAATGAAAAAGACACAAGGTTTCCTAGTTCACTTTTGAGGTTTTCATGACCTTGACGCTAAAATCTGAAAAGGACATTGAAAAAAATTACAGTCTAATATTTCTCATGAATATAGGTAAAATCCTAAACAAACATTAAATCAAATTCAATCCCATGAAGAAGGGATAATATATGATGATTAATTGGATTGATATCAGGAGATCTGGCCAAGAGAAGTTTAATAGTCAGAAATCAATGAATGTAGATGCCTTCCTTAACAATAAGGAAAAACACTGTATGGCTATTTCCATGGAGATTCAAGTTAAGCACCAGCAAACTGGAACTTTCTCAATCTCATAAGATCTACCCAGACCCTTCAGCTAACACCACATTCAGTATGGAAATATGAGATTATTTTCCTTCGACCTTGAAGCTACATTGAAGATGCTCATCTGACCTCTATGTAGCATTGCCCTGGAGGCACTGGGCACCGCAATAAAGAAAGAGAAATAACAAGTTTCATGTTTTAATAAGAATAAATAAAACAGTATATACCAATGGCAATGAAAACATCACTATTATTTTTTAAATTTAAATTAAATGCACTCCAAATTGTGGGAGTTGCCTCTTATCTGCAGTTTCACTCTGTGGTGGTTTGTTACCCGTGCTCAATTAT
The DNA here is from genome assembly GCF_045843805.1 of Urocitellus parryii. NCBI lineage: Eukaryota > Metazoa > Chordata > Mammalia > Rodentia > Sciuridae > Urocitellus > Urocitellus parryii. The sequence continues at coordinate 274,183,794 of NC_135531.1, read as the reverse complement.
GAATTTAAAAATACCAGAAATAAACAATTCATGAATTTTGAATAACTTTCATAATGTTACACTGTTACAATTGCTCCATTTTATTATTTGTTATTATTGTTAATTTCTAGTTTATAAAATAAACTTTATTATAGGTATGTATAAGAAAAATAGTACATATAGGGTTCCATAGTATACAGTTTCAGGTTCCCACTTGGGGATCTCAGAACCTATGTCCCCTGGATGAGAAGGAACCACTGTGTGTGTGAGTGCACATGTGTGCCTGGTCATGTGGGTGTTCCTGTGTGTATCGTGGGGGCAAGTTCAGACTTGAAAAAACAATGCTAATGTTTCTCTTGAAAAATAAACATGTGAGAATGAGCAAGACACTTCTAAGGAAACAAAAAAGAAAATAGGGAACAATTAGTGGTGACATGGCTCAATGTATGTTTTCAAAGTATTAAACAATAATTTCTGAAATGGAAAGAAGGCCTATATGAATAAGAGTTCATTTTTAAAAGCACTGTTGCTTTTATTAAAAATATATGCTCTGTAGCTCTAAGCACCCTTAGATGTGTAGTACTTGTGTTTTCTACAAAAAAAAAAAAAAAATTACCTAGTCATTGTTTTATTGTGTGGGTGAGAGCATTGAAGCAAACTTAAAGTGAAAAATTCCAACTGAAGTTGCCATGCTGTACACTGGGTCAAAATTGTCCACAGTGTTACCTTTGAGAAGCAAGAATGGAAAGGATGGAGAGTTTCCATTTTATTATTTTACTCTAAACATTACCATGTGTATATTTATTTGATTTCATTATCACTCTTAAGACAGGAGATTAAGCAGTGAAATTATGAAGTGCTGTCATCTTTGCTTCTTTGTCTGCATCTACAAAAAAAAATACATTTTATAATAAAAAGGAAAAGAGCTGGTCTGCATGATCTTTTTTTGTAATATGGTAAAGTTTTTTTATACTAATTTGTTATATAAGACAGCAGAATGCATTACAATTCATATTACATACATAGAGCACAATTTTTCATATCTCTGGTGTATATAAAGTATATCTACACCATTCGTGTCAGCATAAATGTACTTAGGTTAATGATATCCATCTCATTCCACCACCTTTTTTACCCCATGCCCCTTTCATTCCCCTCTTACCCCTTTGCCCTATCTAGAGTTTGTCTAAACTTCCCCTGCTCCTCCTCCCAAGCCCACTATGAATCACCCTCCTCATATCAGAGAAAACATTTAGCCTTTGGTTTTTTTTGGATTGGCTAACTTCACTTAGCATTGTATTCTCCAACTCCATCCATTTACCTGCAAATGCCATGAATGTATTCTCTTTTATTGCTGAGTAATATTCCATTGTGTATGCATATCACATTTTCTTTATTCATTCATCTACTGAAGGGCATCTAGGTTGGTCCCACAGTTTAGCTATTGTGAATTGTGCTGCTATAAATATTGATGTGGCTGTGTCACTGTAGTATGCTGTTTTTGAGTCCTTTGGATGTAGACCAAGGAGTGTGATAGCTTGGTCAAATGGTGGTTCCATTCCAGGTTTTCTGAAGAATCTCCATACTGCTTTCCATATTGGCTGCACCAATTTGGAGTCCCACCAGCGATGTAGAGTGTCTCTTTTCCCCCACATTCTCAACAACACTTACTGTTGTTTGTGTTCTTAATAGCTGCCATTCTGACTGGAGTGAGATGAAATCTTAGAGTAGTTTTGATCTGCATTTCTCTAATTGCTAGAGATGATGAACATTTTTTCATATATTTGTTGATTGATTGTATATCATCTTGTGAGAAGTGTCTGTTCAGTTCCTTGATTTATTGATTGAGCTATTTGTTTTTGTGCTGTTTATCTTTTTGAGTTTTTTATATATCCCAGAGATTAGTGCTCTATCTGATGTGTGAGTGGTAAATATTTGCTCCCAAGATGTAGGCTCTCTATTCACCTTACTGATTGTTTCTTTTGTTCTGCATGATATTTAGGAGGTACTGCTTGCAATCCTCTAATACTAGAGCCACCACAGTCGGTATTAAAGATATACACAAAACACTAAGTGGGGGAAACCCATGGTTTTTGTTTTGTGTTTGAGTTTCATAAAAGAAATCCCACCCAAAGTGTCTTTTACCCCTGAGTCTTTTGAAAGCTCTTTTAGAAATACTGCATTTTGCTCAAGTACTTTCAGTAGGAGCTCAGAGTCCTTTACATCCTGTGTGAATGCCTTTTTTTTTTTTTTTGAATAGAGTGTCACTGGAAAATTTTGAAGACTTTCTTTTTTACCCTAAAATATTAAATGACTTCATCATTGGAAGTTCTGTGTGTACTATCATTTCCCAACAAATAGCCTGGTAACCTCACAGGAGCAGGAAATGAGTTAAAGTCATAAAATGCAATAAACATTTCAAATGAGTTCACATGTCTGTGCCCAGCCTGCGACAGTGTGGAACCCTGGGCAGCCCGTGCCAGAAGAAGTTATGTGACTCCACCGACCTCCTGGCTACCAGATGGAAAAGTTGCAGAAATGAGAGGCCAGAGGCTTTGTGCAGATCAAAACAAGAGCCTTTGCAAATGAGGAGCTGGAGAATGCTGGGAAGCCTGCACAGAAAGCAGAACTTTACCTAAATTACCTAAATGGAAATCGCTCACCAGGAGCTCCATCCTGCTAGACACTCCTGGTCAATCTGTGAGGAAATTAGCAGTTAAAACTACAGCGACAACAAGACAACAAATAAAGCAAAACCCCAAGCCAAGTATTTCGCATTTGGAATGTTTTCTTGTCGTAAAACTAGAGGAAAAATGTGGAGTGACTCAGTAGGAATTTTACTAAACTTTACTTTGTTTCTTTGATTTTCCTTTTTAAAATATCTTAACTACCATTTTCATGATTTTCGCCAATTGAGTCAGAGACACCCTGATTCAGTCCAACGTGTGCTGCCAGAATAGAGAGAGAAGCATTAGCTCTGCCTCTTATGTTATTTATAAATTAAAAAAAAAAAAGAACAAGAAGACGAAGAAGAAAGTGTTTGTGCTAGTTTAAAAGGGAAGCAGAAATAATAGTAAAAACAGAACAGGTAGTCTTCATATTTCAAAGGCAAGTTCTTCAAAATATGTGAGTCACTGTTTGAAACTTGAGTCAGTTTTTCTCATAGAAAGAATGTGAAACTGTGTGAAGGGTCACCAGCCAAGCAGGGCTACATACATGATTGCCTTTACCTATTTCATGGTTTAACATTTAGGAAAATAGATCCTGGGATTCTTAGTCAAGATTTGTCAGTGTAAGTTACAGAAACCAGTGAGCCGACCATGAAATAGAAATTCATCTGGAGTGAACAGGGTTCTCTCTCCAAACTTGGGAATATGGACCGGCTGAGAACTAGGATCAGGAAGTAACTGTAAAACTGTCATTGCGACACTTGTGTGTCTTGTCTCTGTCTCCCTGACCCATTGCACAGCCGTTTTCTTGTCTCTCTGCACATGGCAGACACTGTGCATGGCCACTTAGTAGCCTCTGAGGTACATTGAATAGTCCATATTAGACTGAGTCTTGTTTTTAATTCCAAATACCCATTTAATTGGCCAACTTTGTGTCAGATTAGTGCTGTGAGGAGGATGTAGGTGTTATGGGAATTAGTCTTAGTGTCAAAATCCATTATAGTGTAGCATCTGAAGATGATACCACTGGCCAAGAAGATGGTGGCAATGATGGTAGTTGGTACGGCTCAGGAGAGGACTGTGTAGCTTCAGGAGTGTCTTATTAACTCTTCCTGTTTATATAAGAGAAAACCTCTCTGCATTTTCAGTCCTGTAGGTCAGCCTGACTGTCATAGTCAAGGGAAAATTGAGATGTTTCCTGACATCACTTCTCTTACTTATGTGATATACATACATAGTCTTCATGATTGGGGTCTGCTAGGCCTTCCATACATTTTTTATATATATTTTCAAACTTCATTGAAATTGTAGGAGTGAAGGGAAATTTCCCCTCTACCCAAAGTTAAAATAGGAAAAAGGCTCACAAATTTATTAATAGGAAAAAAAAATCACAAAATGGGGGGAAATCACAGAAGAATGATTACCCACAGCCCAAAATGATTCAGAAGCTTATAGACACCATTCCTATAGAGGAAGAGAGAAGGGAGAAAAGTAGACAATTTTGAAGGGAATAGAAAATGATTTTTTAGTGAAATCTAAGGTGACTTGGAGAACATATAGCCTCTAAATATGTCTCTCAACAAGTTCTCTTGAAAAGAGATCTGAGCACTTCCCAGGATGGCAAAGAGTTGAACATTCTTAAGAGTTTTCTTCATAATCTTAAACATATTTATTTTAGTTTTTTTTTTTCTCTTTTAAGAGTTTCAGCCTGGATATCCAAATCAATTATGGGTTTGTTTCTTGTTTCTATTATGTCCCTTGATTCTGATCAAATGCCTTTTAAATCAAGATTCCTATTTCTTCTACTTAATGATTAACATTATAAATATATTATCTTTTTTCAAAGAGATGAACAAATATAGTGCAAAGGATCATTCTGCTATACTTTTTAGCTATAATGAGGGCATGTTCTTTCCCTTATTCCCAAACCCTACTTTATGTGTAAGACTTCTATGGTGAGAGCCTTTGTGGATGCTAAAGAAAAATATAATGGAGTTTATAAAGGATTTTATAACATAAAAAATCTTAGAACCCCAGAGTTGGTCTCCACAACATAAATGCAAACTCTGATCACCATTTTAGCATCCTGTCTCCTATATTATTTTGACAATTATCTTATACATTCATAACTTAAGAGTCAGTCAAGAGTCAAAGTGGAATAAGTATAAAACTTTTAGGACTACCTTCTTTTTGATTCTCTTCTCTGAGGACATAGACCTTCAGTTTCCAGCTTTAGATTTGAATTCTAATTCCTTATGCTGCAGCAAAGTGGGATTTTAAGCACTGAAAACCATACTACTGGATGATTTGTAGGCAAAAGAAAATTTGAAAACCATAGGCTTAGAATCTAGACCTGGATAAACTTTGCTTTGCTTTTATGGGATGCCACCTAGGCTGGGTGTCATAAGTCCCACCTCGGTTTGCTGGTGAGAAAAACAAAACTGAAGTTCTTGTGGCCAGCCTGTGACACACTCATGAACATGCTGCTTCCCCCCTCCATGGAACATGCACAGGTTAAGTTCACGCAATTTGGCTCCCATGCTTCTCTACCCATCCTTCATTAAGCCTTGTTGCAAATTTCAGCCTATCTGGAAGTCTGCAGTCTTGCCAGACTGCTTAACTTGGAACACTGCTTACCTTGGAAGTCTTTTTTTTTTTAATACTTAGTTTTTATTTGTAGTTGGACACAATACCTTTGTTTGATTTGTTTATTTTTTATGTGGTGCTGAGGAATGAACCCAGGGCATCACACATTCTAGGCAAGCACTCTACCACTGAGTCACAACCCCAGCCCCACCTTGGAAGTCTCTATGTGATAGATTTGATAAGGACTGCCCAACATTCTGGAACCCAAACTGTCTACTGATTAGAAGGATTTCAGCTACTCAGAAACTACAGTTTGTTTCCTATAGATATCAACATAAGAATCCACTGACTCCAACCATTCTGAAATGGGTTTGACATCAGCCATCCTCTTTGGGTGGCTGATCTATAGCCAGGTCATTTTCCAAAGAATGGCCCTGCATCTCTCTGTTTTATCTTTTTCATTTTGGTCCAATTTTTCTATAGGCTTGGTTGTCTTGTAGTTATTGATTTGTGAGATTTCCTTAAGCCTTTTAAAAATGTTATATTGAAGTTACATGTATGGTTTTTACTTTGAATAAATATGATTTCAAAATAAAAGATCTTAAAGGCCATGTAAGATGTATTAATTATTCATAAAACAAACACTTTCATCTAAATGAGAAGATACTAAACAGTTTTCCCAAGAGCTCTTACACATTCAGAGGTAATTATTTATAGAAACGGAACCCCTACACTTTACTCATGGCTTTCCAATTTTATGCCATGAGTAGGAATCAAGAACCTAAATAGGCTGAGCAGGATTCTAACCACTGTGGCCACAGCCCAGTTCTCATCAAGTGATACTTTCCCTCAACGCTGAATTTCCTAACACACAGACGATGCCAGCTCCTTGAAGTTCCACAATATACAATGCCCCCCCCCTCCTTGTGTCCCCAGGTGCCTGAAACAATTGTTTTCCATTGCTATGCCATTATTTTTGCTTCTTTCAAGGGTCTACCTAATCAAAGCGCCATTTATGGAAGTTTCCCTTCTCTGTCTTAGGCATAGTGAGCCCTTCCTCCAGCTGATGGTACTTACAGGGTTTGCCTCATTCATTAGGAGTTCTGGCTTTCTCTCAGAACCGTGGCCCTAGAATTCAGGGTCTATGTGGTTTGTAATTCCAAGAAACAGACACATGGCACGTTTGTTACCTGCTTATTGGATGAATGGGTGATTGGCAAAAGAAAAGAAAAGCTGGGGTCAGACCCTATTGGAGAAAAAGACACACTCCTACATTTGCTGGTGGGACTGCAAATTGGTGCAGCCAATATGGAAAGCAGTCTGGAGATTCCTTGGAAAACTTGGAATGGAACCACTATTTGACCCAGCTCTCCCACTCCTTGATTTATACCCAAAGGACTTAAAAACATCATATTACGGAGACACAGCCATATCAATGTTTATAGCAGCACAATTCACAATAGCTAAACTGTGGAACCAACCCCAATGCCCTTCAGTAGATGAATGTATAGAGGAATGTTGATATATATGTTATACATACACACACAAAATGGAACATTATTCAGCATTAAAAGAGAATAAAATCATGGCATTTGCAGGTAAATGGATGGAGTTGGGGAAGATAATGCTAAGTGAAGTAAGCCAATCCCAAAAAACCAAAGGCCGAATATTTCCTTTGATATGAGGATGCTGACTCACAATGGCAATGGAGGGGGAGCATGGGAGGAATGGAGGAACTTTAGAGAGGGCAAAGGGCAGGGAGGGGAAGGGAGGGGGAAAGGGGGTAGGAATGGTGATGGAATGAGTTTGTCATCATAACCCTAAGTACATGTATGAAGACACGAATGGTGTGTAAATACTATGTGTAAATCAGTGGCTTGAAAAATTGTGCTGTATATGTGTAATATGAAATGAATTGCATTCTGCCATTGTGTATAACAAGTTAGAATAAATAAACAATAAAAAATCAAACAACCATATATTCTAACATGATAAGGGCGATGTGTTTATTTTAGGCTGTGATCCATGCTTCCCCATGCAGGCGTATATAAAATTACCAAGAGAAGAGTTTAATCTAATATCAAATTTATTAACCTCCTTCTTCCCTCCCCGCACCACGGGCCTGTCGTGTTTCAAGCAGATTTCTAATAACTACAACTATGATCATTTGACTTATTGCCAAACATATCATTTAGGGAATGGTGAGCTCTGAAAGATGAGCAATTACTTAAAACTTCCTTTGGATTTTAGGGTTTAAACTCATCTGATCAGAGTTCCTTTCTAAATGTAGGTTCAGCACAAATGCTAAAGATGGCCCTTCTGCAGTTACATCCACTTTCTACTGAACCTGCATCCTGCAACTGTCTGAAATGGTGAGAATCAAATGAAATTCATGGCCTCCCTTTTAGAGCTTCACCAGGAAAGAACGTGACAAATAGACCTCCTCAGAGATCATGACGCTCTTGACACATATAAACTACTTTAGATTGCTTTCCTGCTTGAGAGTAATCAAGACCATCCTGCTAAAATTTATTGTGAAATTAGGAGTCAGTCAATAACTTCAAGGCCAAATTCACCTCAATTCATTTATTGCTTTTCTTATAACTAGTTTAATGTTGTAAGGCATTTTAAGTAGTTTGGAAATTTAAGTGTTTCTACCAGAATATATTAACTAGAAATATTTTCCCTTGCTAACTTCCTTGTCAAGTCACAGACATCACATAAACATCTCACTAGAATTAAAACAATTGTATCAAGCACATTGTGCATTTGAGTGAGTCGGGAGCACCCTGGTGCACATGGCTACCTCCTGCTGAACATGAAGCCCCTTTGCATTTTCCCTGAGTAAACCTTTGACTCCGTGGGAAGTGGCATGTGGTATACTGTTCTTGTTGTATCCGTGATACCTAGAACAGAGACGGGAACTTAATACATTATTTCATAGGCAAGAATATTATAAAATACATATTTTAGCCAGATGTGGTAGTGCATGCCTGTAACCGCAACTATTTGGGAATAGAAAGGACTGGATTTGTAGCTCAGTAGAGTTCCACTGGATTCACTCCCCAGTATAGCAAAAATAAATAAATAAACAATAAAACACACTTTTGAGATAAAAAAAACAAACATACAAAAAACCCAAAGTCAAAGAAATTAAGTGACTTGTACAGTATCAAATACTGGGGGTACCCCAGAAATCTGACTACAAATCTTCTTAATCAATCAATCAACAAATACATGAAAAAATGCTCACCATCTCTAGCAGTCAGAGAAATGCAAATCAAAACCACCCTAAGATACCATCTCACTCCAGTAAGATTGGCAGCCACTATGAAGTCAAACAACAACAAGTGCTGGCAAGGATGTGGGGAAAAGGGTACACTTGTACATTGCTGGTGGGACTGCAAATTGGTGCGGCCAATTTGGAAAGCAGTATGGAGATTCCTGGGAAAGCTGGGAATGGAACCACCATTTGACCCAGCTATTGCCCTTCTTGGACTATTCCCTGAAGACCTTAAAAGAGCGTACTACAGGGATACTGCCACATTGATGTTCATAGCAGCACAATTCACAATAGCTAGACTGTGGAACCAACCCAGATGCCCTTCAATAGATGAATGGATAAAAAAATGTGGCATTTATACACCATGGAATATTATGCAGCATTAAAAAATGACAAAATCATGGAATTTGCAGGGAAATGGATGGCACTAGAGCAGATTATGCTTAGTGAAGCTAGCCAATCCCTGTAAACAAATAGCAAATGTCTTCTTTGATATAATGAGAGCAACTATGAACAGAGCAGGGAGGAAGAGCAGGAAGAAAAGATTAACATTAAACAGAGTCATGAGATGGGAGGGAAAGGGAGAGAAAAGGGAAATTGCATGGAAATGAAGGGAGACCCTCATTGCTATACAAAATTACATATAAGAGGTTGTGAGGGGAATGGGAAAATAAACAAGGAGAGAAATGAATTACAGTAGATGGAGTAGAGAGAGAAGATGTGAGGGAAGGGGAGGGGGGATAGTAGGGGGTGGGAAAGGTAGCAGAATACAACAGTCACTAATAGGGCATTATGTAAAAATGTGGATGTGTAACCGACGAGATTCTGCAATCTGCATTTGGGGTAAAAATTGGGAGTTCATAACCCACTTGAATCTAATGTATGAAATATGATATGTCAAGAGCTTTGTAATGTTGTGAACAACCAATAAAAAAAAGAAAAAAAATCTTCTTAATCATATTGTCTAATATACTCTCCAGCAATGAAATTTGTTTTATTTAGCCAAAAGCCTATATCTGGCAATTCTACAGTCTTCTGGGGTCCTTTTCATAGCTCTTTGAGGAAGTAGGTATCATCCTAGGATAGTCTCTTTATTTTAAAGGAATGTATATTTTTATCCTTTGGATAGAGAGAAGAGATGGCATTTACCTAAACCAAAGTGCCAACAAGTCAGCATGAGTGCACTCATTACTCACAGTGGCCATGGACAGTCTTGACACCCAGCGAAGACCAGAATCAACTCCTTCATATCCCATGGCCTCTCATCTGCTGCCCCCTCCCCTGTACTGGGAGTTCTCCGGGATGTGCCTCCTGTTCACTAATCCTTGAAAATGCTTTGCTGTTGTTATCTAATAATTGTGATCACACATTGATTTTTACCTGAGAACCATACAATGTTGAATATTTGGAGCTTAATAAGCAAAACTCCTCAAATTACAAACTTACAGGATTTCCTATTAGGAAAAAAAGAGACATGTAAACATTCTGACCCTTTTAACTTCACCCATTGAAACACTGAAGCTTGAAGGCAAAGTGATCCATTTGAGGCGAAAAGGTATATTATGTAGTGTATGAAATACGTTATAGGAATTAACGAGTGTGTATTACATTAGGAGATGGTAGTGTTTAAGAGAAGAGGAAGGACACTGGAAGACACAACTTGGGTAAAAACTTGAAAGTGAGGTGAAGCAATACAGGCAGAGTTAGTTCAGGCAAGAGCAAGCCTGAATTAGGAACAGCTAGGAGCACTATGTAGCCAAGAAGAGAGTGTAGAATCCAATGTGGTGGAGGTCAGAAAAGTGGGAGTGGTGTGGTGAGAAGATCCCTAGAGCTTAAAAGCTTTAGGAGTTGGAAAGAACAAAGAACACATTCTAAGAGCCTGCAAGAAAGTATATAATACATGCCAGGGAAAATCCATAAAATGGAAATTGAGAAGAATTAGGCAGGTTAACAATATTCAAAATTGATTCCTTTAACAGATTACCAATAATCAAACTTCTGGCCAAACTGCTAATAAATAAAGGAAGAAATTACACATATGTAATATTTGAATAAACCATAGTGATATGGATAAAGTTGGAATGTAAACAATAAGAAGAGGATGTCATCAACAATTTTTTACCAATTAATATCTAACACAGACAGAATAGATGAATTCAAAAAGAATCCATGTTTTCAAAATGGGTACAATAAGAAATAGAAAGCCTAAATAATTTTATCAATATTAAAGTAATTTAAACAATAGTATGGTATATCAAAATAAATACCAGACCTAGATAGCTGGCTTTAGAGTTTTTGTATGGGCAGTTCCAAATGCAGATGATTCTCCTCTGGAGGAGAAAGAAGGAATTCTCCACTCCCCTTTTACAGAATGACCTTGAATTGAAAGCCAGAGGGTGGAGACTGGCAATAGGAAATTTCAGCCTGCATAACTCAGAAATAAATATAAAATTCTTAAACAAAACATTAGCAAATTAAATCAAGCAATATACAAAAAATATAATCCCCATAATCAAATCAGATATGAATCAGGACAGCAAGAACAGTTTATAGAAAATCTAAAATTTCCATTTATCATATTAAAAAAATAAAAAGTGAAAAATTCCTGGCTACATGTGAATAACTGAAAAATAAGAATTTGGTGCAGTTCACCATAAATATATGGGTCAAAAACTGTCATTAAATTAAGCATAAAATCAAATTTGACTTGATAAAGCAAATGAAGGCTATTGAAAATCACCTCCATGAGCTGCTTCCTACATGGGGAAGCAGTAGGAGTATTCTGTTTGAAATCAGGACCACGAAACCGTCTGGAATCAAGGATTTTATGCTCCTGACAAAAAAGCAAAAACAATTCACCAAAGGAAATTCTGACACTGGGAATCCAGAGAGCACTGGATGGTGGATGCCTTTCAAAGCCAGTGCAGAGGCAGGAAATACGTTGCAAAGTAAACATAATCTTATTTTCAATTGGTAAAAACCCAGTTACAGCTTCTTTACTAAAGTAACGATATCTCCTTCCGTCTTCTCTCACTGCTGGGCTTTCAGAACCAAGCAGTGATTTAGATGGTGGTTCTCTCCTCCGACACTGTGCAAACTCTAATTTCACAGAAGATGAATGTGGAATTAATGGGCATGGGAATTAGCTTTCGATGTTATGCTCTCTTCAGATTTCCTTGAAGAGACTCCAAAATAGAAAGTAATGGGAGGGTGGATACGAAGGATACAGGGCCATTTAGCAGATCACTTTCCAAGGGAAAAAAAGGGGGCAGTAGGTGGTACAAAATTAATGGTTAAATTAGGAAATATCAACCAGTTATCTTTCTTCCCTTAATGGACTACCCTCCACTATCTTTCTTCCCCATTGAATTTATGATGAAAAACTCTAACTTTTATAGGGGTAGGACCCCGACAAGTTACTCAGGCTGTCAGTTTCCTGGGCTGCTTAATGAATTCCCATAAACTGGATGACTTATAACAACATAAATTTATTTTCTCAAGGTTCAGTATCCCTGGACCAAAGGCAAAGTCTTGTTGGGGCCCCCTCCCTTCCTAATCTCTAGGGGAAAGTGTCTCTCTCCCAGGCTCTGGTGTCTGCAGTGATTCTTGGCTGAGGGGCCACCACATCAAAGCCAGGATCTCCAGATCTCTCCCTGCCCCATCTTCATGTGACACTCCCCTCCGTATGTGGTCAGATCTCCCTCTGCCTCCCTGCTGTAAGGATACATGTGATTGCATTTGGGGCCCATCTAGTTAATCCAGGATAATCTTCATATCTGGAGATCCTGAACTTTGCATACCCCAGGTAACATTCATAGGTTCCCGGGATTAGGATGTGGTATCTTTGGGGCCCCCACTCAGGTCCCCTCTGAGCTCCTCCAAGTTTCAGTTTTGTTACCTGTAATGCAAAGCCAGACACTGAGGTGGGGGGTTCTAGGGTTAAGTGGGTGATTCATTGATCTGTACTCACACAAACATAAACACAGTTTCAGCACCCTCAACAACTGGAGCTTAAAAGACCATCATTGGGCTGGGCTTGCTGGTTGGTGGTAGAGTATTTGCTTAGCATGCACAAGGCCCTGGATTCTGTCCCCAGCACCACACAAACAGAAAATAATAACAGCAAAAAGGTCAGGATTGAGCTCCATAAAGCTTTGTGAACAATGGACATTTCTTAACTCTGTGACTCTGAAGCTCTCACAGATATGACTAATTTTACATTCTGTTTCATTTCTATCTCAGCAATATCTCCTTTCAACTTCTTTTCCTGGTTGTTTGTGCCCAAATTCCAAGGCAAGGATGCAGTGGTGCATTGCACATTGCCTTAGCATGTAGAGTATTTTTTAAGAGGAGACAGATAAGGTGATGGACATGACATTATTTAATTAGTGAAGTGTGATGGGAGAAAAGAGAAAGAGCATCCTTCCTACCTACATGTCCTGCAAATCATGCTTTGCCCATCTTTGCGAGGTGCACTACCAGGGAATTTTTATTCATATTGGTATCATCTTTTCAAATTTTTACCTGAGTACAAAAGGCAGAAATAACTGGAGTTGACGTCTCTCCCATGTGCTAGTTTCTTTGTTTGCTTTTGTTTCCGCTGGTTTGATTGCACAGATCATATCTCCTGCTATCCTGTTTTCTGCTCAGGACAGGAACAGCAGAGGAGGCCTTTTTTACTTTGAGATAAGTGTAATTCAACCTCACCAAACAGGAGATAAAAAAGCAAGAGTATATCTCCAGCATACAGGATTAATTCAATTTGTTAAGACTCTGCAAGATGACCCAAAATGTGCCCATGTGGAGAGCAGGCAGGTGCAGAGACTCATGGGCTGGTTACAGATGAAAGTACTACCAGGTCCCTCAAAAACTGAGCATTTGATCTCCCGGTCAACCTCTTATTCCCTATCTGAGTATTTTCCATTCTGTGCTTCATGACCTTAGGATAAAGGAACACAGACACCCTGGATTACTCAATGGCTGACAAATGTGACCCTGCATCCTTACATTAACATCTCCCTGAGCCTCACTTTATCATCGAGTCCCTGAAATAGTGAGCAAAACTATTCTTCAGCCACCTATTTGTGTTGTAGGATTTGCAATCTGAATTCTATTGGTTTTACCAAAAGCAAAACCACTTTAAATAAATCACCTAATTAAATGAGATCTCACGAATCCCTCGTCTTCAGTATTCATCTATCTGTTAGGTTTTGTAAGGTTTTCTGCCCCTGACTTGGTCCCCCTACATTTTCCCATTCCTCGCTTCTATCTTCCAACACTACTCCAAGTCTATTCTAAGCTCTCTCACTTTTTAATTTTTTTCTTCCTTGTTCTAGAACGTTCCTTATGTTGTGACTTTAGTATTTCCTTCTTTTTATCTCTTTACGTTCTATCCTTCACATCTGCTCTGTTTCAGCCATGGAAGGCCTTTGGTAAAAGAGGAAATGGTAAGAAGACAGAAGTATTTTCTCCAGCATGGATCTCTTCCTCTCACTTCAGATGCCTCCTGCTCATCTTTACCTGCCTGCACATCTCCAGCTCAACAGGCTTAAAACAAAGCTAATTATCTTTACCTTAAAACCACCCCCTTCCCTTTTTCCATGTCTATTAATATCACCCTTTACTAACCTCTCAATAAACCGGACTTAATACTATCCATGCATTTGTAACTTCTCCTTCTACCTCCAGTCAGGAAATTCTGCAAAGTCTTCTCCATTTGGTCACTAGACAAGTGGCCAAATGTACTTCCCAGCTTTCTTTTCAGCAGCTAAAAGACAAAAACTAACATTCTTGAGTCTCATAATACTGAAGGGCATATGTTACTTGATTTATTTCTCTTAAAAAAATTGAACTGAAAATTCCATTATCCTGAATTTTCAACTGTGCTAACAGGCTAAGTAATTTGCCAAACGCCACTTCTGCTATATGGTGAGACCAGGAGGGGACCCAGGTCATATCAAGCCAAGTACCCTGTTTTGTACACTGCAGCTTGACACTTTCTGGAAGATTGCTAAGCTGGAGCCACAATTCTTAGTGTTCCCTTACCAAGTTCTTACAAATACACCTCCTAGTAAAAGCAAAGGACATCTTAAAGTTTTCTGAGAATTGTTTGTACAGCCAATTATTTCCACAAAAATTTTTCTCATCCCCAGATCCCAGGTGAATTGACAACTGCGTCAGGCAGGACTTTCTCACTAGAAGAATAACTTCCTGCTGGATATCTGAGTCTCTGTGTTTGTGCTGCTTCCTAGACACAGAGGTCATCTGGCACCCAGAGTGTTCACGTGCAAATTTCGTGTCTCTTCATTTCCGGAAGAAATGTCTATCCCAGAGCCTTAACCACAGCAGATGCACAATATGTCTTTGCAGAATAAACCATTAACCAATAGGCTTTGGTTTCTTATGTAAATAATTTAAAAGTTTTGATTCTTTAGAAATATGTTGGACATGTCCAGGGTGTGGAATGGTTCAGTTCATATCCCTTGACACCCAATTCAGCTTACAAAGACAATGCCAAACAGTTTCACCCATATCTTTACTCTCCCACCCAAGCCCTCCTTCTGAATTTCATGTACCTCGTTCTCCTTCATTCAGGTTTCAGTTTATTCTTGAGTATGAACTAATCCCCAGATATTTTTCAAGCATGCCCCCCAGTGCAAGCAACTGCAGCAGGAGGCAGAATTGATGTGGTGCTTATCAGAGCCTCTCCTAGATCTCTCCTTCAGGACTGCTGGAGTAAGGTTCATTTGGAGCATGAAGTTAATAATTATTTTTAGTCTACAAAAACATATATGGTCAGCATCTCGGTTCCCAAGAGAAAAACACAGGAACATTTCTGTGACACCAGCTGTTTCATTGAGCCTGAGAAGACACAGCTAGACCTCCTTGTTCCTGTTTCTCACTGACATATTTTTATCCAGAAATGGAATATGTATCGTAATTTCCTCTCTAAGAGACATTCAGCCTGCTATGTAATAGCTTGAAAAAAAATTTTTTCCCTTGCTATTTTCAGGCAGTTTTTAAAATGTGGCACATCAGGGGCAAGAAGTCCTGGTGTACTGTTGCACAGAGGGAGATTGTAGGTGACAATAATGTACTGTATATTTTTAAAAGGTAGAAGAACCGACTTCCAGTGTTCTCAACACAAAGAAATGATAAATGTTGGAGAAGAAAGATTTGTTTGCTTAACCTGATTTGAACAATGCATGATGTATGCATGTATCAAAACGTGATAAGGTGTCCAGTACAATTTCTGTATTTCTAAGTACCAGTTTAAGAATAAATTTAACTAAAAAAAATTTGTAAACATCTTCCTTGGATCTTAAGACATTATTTATAACATAACTATGGTGACATTAAGATATTTGTACTATAAATAATATACACTCTTTAATAATATATTATAATATGTAATATAATGTAATAAGAATTTCATATTTTGATATTTTTGTTATGTAATTGTATGTATGGGTATGCATAATATTTTAAATATTTTTGTTATTTTTAAAAATATATTTTATAAATAAAAATAATACCTATGAACATACCACCCAACTTAAGAAATAGTTATAATAAAGCACATCAAATTATGATCTCCCTCTACATAAGGTCTCTGTCCTTATTCCCTGAGTTTTTTTTATTAACTCATTTGACTTCTGTAGTTTATTCCAAAATACTGCATTGTGATGTTTTGCTTATTTGAGGTTTTATATAGTAATGCTATGTACTATAGGAGGTCATCTACAACTTTCTTTTGTGACTAAATATTAAGTATTGAATCAGGTAGCCATAGTTCAATTTTTTGATCTATAATATTTCCTTTTTATGTAATAATTTATTGACTTATTTTCTTGTCCGATTATTTTGATATAATGTCACAGTTTTGATGCAACAGTTAATAAATAAAAATTCTTCTGTGTATGTTACCAGGTACACATGTATAAGTTTCTCGTGAAAATGCAATAGAGCTAAGTTACTGGTTGTTAAAGTATACAAATATTTAGATCAATGAGACAATGTGTTGTATTCTACAGAAGTTGTACCATGTCATAACCTCAGCTGAAGTGTATGTGCTTTATTGATCTACACTGTCAACAATGCTTGGTATTACTAAATGTCTTGACAAGCTAATGAATGCAAATTAGTAGTTCAGCATGAACTAAACTTACAATTTCATGATTGCTGAGAATATAAGCCATAACTTCATTTATTTTTAAGAAATTCTTATTTCCTTTCCTGGGAAATATTTGTTCATTTCAGTTGAACTTTTTCTTCTAGATTGCCTGTTTTTTGTTTGTTTGTTTGTTTTTTCCCTCAGGGATTTGTAGGGATTCATTGTTTTGGTCAGTACTTTAGCTAGGTTAAGGTGTTATGGGTTGCTTTTCCCACTTTTTACATTGTCATTTCACCTGTCTTTTGATGAATGGAAATTCTTAATCCTGATATGATCAAATTTTCCAAGTTGTGATTTAATGACCCAAATCACCATATTCTCCTGTATTTTCTTCTAAGAGTTTTGACATTTCTCTTGTATTTCTAAGCATATATTCAGAATTATTATTATCTATAGAACAAGAATAATGCCATTTTCTATCTTCTATATTAATGACCAATGTTCCAGCAAAGTATACTGAATTTATTTTTTCCATTATTATCTGGTGCTACTTCAGTTATATATCAGCTTTATATAATTTACTGATCCTGTGGTCCATCTCCTACATTTATGACCTCTACTACGACTCCCAGCTAGATTCCTATTTGATATTTTTTTCCATAAATGAGATTGATATTCCCTATGTTTCTGTTCTTGGATTTGCTTTTTGGGTTGAACCGTAAAATACTGTTGGTACTTGGCTACTTTTGACCCCCAGAAATAAAAATATTACAATGTTCAAACTAAAATTGAATCTCTGAAACTTCTATTCTAATACCTCCAGCTGTAATATCAGTATTGCTCCATGAATATACAATTCTCCCCTAGTATCCCTCTGTGGCTTTAAACCCCAAATTTTTGTCTTTTTGCTAGAGGCTACCAATTTTGTGCTACTCAATAGTATGGAAAGATAGAGGAGCTAAGCAGATGGAGATCAAAGTGTCAGTTGTTGTAAGGATTTTTCTTTTCTTATGGCCAATTAAGTTCTCATCTGACTGACCTTACCACAGACAGCAACCACCAACCAAAAAATAGGAACAGAAGGTCTAGTTAAAGACAATAGGAAGTGCCAGAAGAGTAGGTGACATGCAGAGGGAATCCAGTATTTGAACGAAGGGCATGGTATGGAATGTGTTTCCCATTTTATAGCTTTTTACTAGCATAAAGGCAGACCACAATCAGTGACAGATGGAGGTAAAAAAGAAAAAAAAATTTCTGAAAAAGCTAACATGTTTCCATCCCCCCAAACCAGAAGACATTTCAGAGTAGCAACAGGTATTGGTCAGGGGCAGCTCAGAGGTAGAGCACTTGCCTAATACTTATGGGGCAACTGGGTTTGATCCTTAGCATTACATAAAAATAAATAAACAAAATAAGGTTATTGCATCTATCTACAAGCTTAAAAATTAAAATAGAGGTATTGGTTGGTATAGTAGGAACATGACTAAGAAGCAAGCTAGACAGAGTTTCAAATGTGGTAGGTACTCACTAGCAAAATTTGTTGGTGAAGTCTGAATCCCACAGGCATGGAGAAGACTCAAAGCAGCACAGTTACAAATGAAAGAATAGAACTGAGATTACTACTTAACCAAATGCCACATAGTTAGCATTTGATTCCAACAAAGTGATTTTCCTGGTAAGATAGACAAAATAAAAATCAACACACTCTGGGTTATAACAGATTTCAATGGCTGGATACAATCCAAAATCATATAATATGATTTGGATCTTATGATCTAAACCAAAATCCTGTGCTATATGAACCAAGAAGATGTAAAATAATTTCAAAGAGATTCATATGTTGGTATTAATATTCAAACATTTTACAGCAGTTATTAAAATTATGCTCAATGAACTAAAAGAAATATGTTCATCGTGAATAAAAGCAAAATATCAATCAAGAAAAAAAATGGAGATTGGAAATTCTAGAAGAGAAAAATAACATTGGTTATAAAGACCCCTGGATAGGCTTATCAGTAGAATGGAGTCCAACAAGGAAAGATAAAATGAACCCAAAGTTTAGTCAACAGAAATGATCAAGTCATAGCTGCTCTGGTTTGGATGATTGTCCTGTAGAGGCCCACGTGTTAAGACTTGGTCCCCAGAGTGGAAGGAGGTGGTGGGGATGAGCCTTTATGAAGTGGGCCTTGTTGGAGATACTGAGGTAACTGGATCCTGCCCTCCAAGGGTCCCCCTCTTTTCCTTTCCTTTTGGCTTCACTTCCTAGCTAAGGAGGTGAATAGTTTGTGCTGCACAAATCCCTGCCATTGCTATTGGGCCAGCAAAGATCCAAAGCCATGGATCCACCCAGTGTTGGACTGAAACCTTCAAAAAGCCAAAATAAATCCTTCTCTTCTTAAGTTCATTGTCTCAAATATTTAGTTATAGTGATGTGAGGCTCATACAACAGCAAGAAAGGAAAAATGAAAAAAAAAAAAAAAGCTGCTAGATCTCCACAGATCCATGGGACAATAGCCAGGTTTAAAACACATGTATTATTGGAGTTCTAGACAGCATGATGCCTAAAAGTTAAAATATAAAAGCAAAAAGGTTTCTCATACTCGGTGAAAATAATAAATCCACAGAATCAAGAAACTCAAAAACCATTCGGCAAAATAAAGGTGAAGAAAACCATGCCTCATCACACCATATTCGAATTTGAGAACACCAAAGATAAAATACTGAAAGAAGCCATAGGAAAATGATGCCGTGCTTACAAAGAAATAGTTTTAAATAAAGTCTGACTTTGCACAAAAAGTCAATACCTAATAGTGTGGACTTT
Organism: Urocitellus parryii; assembly: GCF_045843805.1. Classification (NCBI taxonomy): domain Eukaryota; kingdom Metazoa; phylum Chordata; class Mammalia; order Rodentia; family Sciuridae; genus Urocitellus; species Urocitellus parryii. Next base: position 274,164,343 of record NC_135531.1, on the reverse strand, counting down.
TAAGTGCTGAAAGAACAAAACTCCCAACACAGATATTCTTTATTAAGCAAAAATGTCATTAAGAATGATGAACTAAAAACACTTTTATATTAAAAAAGCTAAATGAAATATTCTTCAGAAGATATTCACTATAAGAGACATGAAGGAAGTTCTTCAGACTGAAGGGAAATGAAGCTAAATAGATAATGGGATAAGCAGGAAGATTGGGTAGCATCTGAACTGGGGAAGTGTGGATTACGCATATTTTAACAATTTTTTTGAAGCACATGATTGTTTTAAAGTAAAAATTATAATGCTGTCATACAGAATTTACATGGTATGTATTTAGTACATATAACAAATATAGCATAAGGTACATGGAGATACATGAGCTTTAACTGTTGCAAGAATTCTGCTTCAACGTGAAGTGATGCAGTAGTAAGTGTAAGCAGTTTATGCAAAGTAAAAGATTACACATCAAAAATAATGCAAAGGAGTATAACTGAAATGCACGCAGATTAGTGTAGAATTCTAAAAGTGTTCATGTTGTTTAAACAGGAAAATCTATGAAAGGATAGAAGATCAAGAAATGGAGAAATAAAGCAGAAAACAATATAGTGAAAGGCCTATATTCAATCATGTCAAAAAATGACATGAATTGTTATGGGAAAAATATTCTAATTAAAAGGCCAAAGAGGCAGGAGTTTTCAGAACTATATGCTGCTTATACAAACACCTGTGTTTAAAGATAAACACAAAAATAAATGGGTGGCAAAAAAAATGTAATATGCAAACAAATTAAGAAGGCTGCAAAAGCCCTATGAATATAAGATAAAAAAGACCTGAAGACAAAGCTTATTTCCAGAGATGAAGTGGCATTCTTCACAGTGATAGAAAAAATTATTTTGGGACATATAATAATCATAAACATGTATGAATCTAATGACATTGTTCCAAAAGAATCTGAAGCAAAAGCTGACAGATTATATGGAGAAATGGACAATATCATAAGAGACTTCAACTCCCCTATGTTGGTAATCGACGGAACAAATGGAACCTGTCAGGAAAAAAATAAATAACCTTAATAATGCTACAAACCGGGCTGGGGGTGTGGCTCAAGCGGTAGCGTGCTTGCTTGGCATGCGTGTGGCCTGGGTTCGATCCTCAGCACCACATACAAACAAAGATGTTGTGTCTGCCGTTAACTAAAAAATAAATATTAAAATTCTCTCTCTCACTCTCTCTTTAAAAAAAAATAATAATGCTACCAACCATCTTGCCCTTGGTATTTATAGAACATTATGCCATTAAATGCAATAAATGGTATATATTTATATTTATGTAACTATGTAAGACATGTTCACCAACATAGACCATATGCTCAACCATAACCATGCATATATTTGAGAATAACTGAAATCACACACTCTCACAGTATCTCTTAGCAAGATGAAAGTATATAACAAATACATGTTAATACGATATTTAGGAAACAACAATATGTATAAGCTCAATAATACATATAGGGTCATAGAAGAAATCAGAAGGGAAGTTAAAAATATGCATAACTGAATGATAGTGGACATGAATTTAAACATTTGTGGCAACCATTTAGATAGTGAGGAGATTTTATTTTTTTAAAAAAAGGAGAAAATAAAATCATTGATGAAAATTTGTCTTTAAAAGTTCATAAAAAATACATTAAAAAATAGATTAAAAGCCCAGAAAGGGGAGGAAATGATACAGCAATCATGATAGCAAAAGCCAGTGAAATAGAAAAGAGACCACAGAATAAGAAATCCAAGAAAAAGATCGTTTCTGTAAAATTAAAAAAAAAAAAACAAAGTTAAAACATAGAGATCGATCAGTTCCTAACCACACAAGGAGAAAAAGAATCACCCTTTCACTGAGAAAGCCACAGGAGTGTGGAACAGGATTCCACACAAACACGGAAGTTTTCAGTTATCACAGGAAACCCAAGCCATCCTTGATGATTTCTGGTTTTTTGTTTTGTTTTGTTTTGTTTTTGAGACTACTTGGATCTGTATGGGCACAGTGGCCTGAGCTCACCTACAATAAACTCACACCGACTGGGGTCTTCACTGTTATGTGTGCACATCTTGAGCTCTCATTGCACATGAACTACACAGTTGAACACATGCACACGCACACGTGCTTACATGCCCTGTGGCATAGACTCCAAGTCCGTAGGCTCTTCAAATGCACAGCATAAGGTGTGTGGTTCTCAGGTTAAGAAAATGCTTTAAGTGAGTAGATTCATGCTACATTCCTGAGCGGCTCGTGTTCACCCCAAAAGAATCACCAATCTTGAATAGATCACAGAAAACTGATTTCTATCAAATAGGCTCTTAGTGGATATAGAATTAAAATTCAGCCATGTGGTAAATGTCCTATGATTGGAAACCCAGGAGAGTACATTTTTAGTAATAGAGTGATTATACCAAAATGAGGCCCCAGGGGGTGCTTATTGTTAGGTGCAAGATGATGCGAATTAAGCCAGGCTATATGGGCAATGAGCAAACAGACTCTATTTTACCCTGAGACTCCATGTCATGTAAGAAATGCTTCTCCCATGGGAAAGCCCCGTCTCTGTACCCACTAATAATTACCTAGCAGAGCATCCTTAGCAACAGAAAATAGCAATTGCTGTGGTAAAACTACCTGATTGCTTGTAACAGTTACCTCCTTGCTGGAGTAGCAAGAGTGGAGTCACTATGGCTACACGAGCAAGCAGGTGTGGCCATAGGGACTCCATCTCAACTGTTCTAGACTCCACCTAAGTTTTCCTGTTACTGCTCCCATGAAGAGACAGCTGCAGGACCCATTTCTGAGAAAAAGAAATGAAAGCTGTTTTCTGCTAAATCACACACACACACACACACACACACACACACACACACACACACCATTCCTCTGTACTTTGTTCCTCACAAAATGTACTCAACCCAGGATGTGGTGGTCTTGGTGACCTAGATGACTTTGAAGTAGATTCTTGTCGCCGCTGACCATCGGCTCCATGGTTGTCTAGCACCTGCTTGGGCCCAAGATGTGGTGACTGAGTTGTTCTGTTAACAGCTTTTTGAGCTTCTGTACCTGCCTGCTTGCAGCTACATCAACCTGGATGTGGTTTTTGCAGTTTTTGCCTTTAAATATTCTAAAATGCTCAGGCTCGGGGCTGTTCCTTGCAGAGACAGTTACGGGTCCCACAGGGAGCAGTCACCTTCCGGACAGCTAAATAAAGACTCTTCAACTTGTACCAAACTGGGACTTGGTGTGTTTTCTGAGCAATCTGCCCCACAACAGTGAACAGATTCAAGAACAAGGGGAAGCAAAGAGAATGTCAAATCAGAAAAGGGAGGAGAGATTTAGATCGACACGGGAGGAGAGAGAGATCTCAAGAAAGGGTAGAGCGATTCCCTGGCTCAGGTCGGGAGGTGGGCTGGGCGCCTCTCATTCCCACTTTCTGGCATGACAAACACCAGAGCAGAGTCTAAAAGGAGGCTGGTGGAACACAGGAAGGCAGATGTCCATTCCCTGGGGGTTTTGCCCCATCAAGAAGGCCTGGCTCCTTTCCCAAATACCCAATTGTGTCCTGCAGCTGTCCCATGGAGAGTGAGCGAACACAATTTTTACAAGGAAAATAACCTCCCATCACCGAGGAGGAACTTTCTCTTGAAAAATATTACACCAAGTTTCCTTGTAATGGCCAGCCGACGCAAGCCAGCCACTTGTGAGTGGAAACCTTGGGGACTCCATAGGACTCCTCAGCCTGCTCAGGTTGAAGCAAGGGAGACATGTCCCGCACCGTTTCAGCAAGTTGCCTTGAAAAAGAAATCAGCCCACACCTAATGTCTATTTATTGTAGCTGCCAAAGAGCATTACAGTAAATAATGGGAGCAGTGAGCTGCATTATATGTGAATCCCTTTCCCGGAAAGTGACCCCCCAGCATGGCCTGCCCAGAGACATGCAGAGCCTTCCGGATGCCAAAGGAGGAATGACGAAGAGCAGGGGCCGTGAGTCCCATGTGAAGTAAGATCGCAGTAACTGTGTAGGTAACCTGAATCCACCCGGGGCCTTGAATCTCGCAATCATGCCGAAGCAACTGAAATGTAGACTTTGGGGCTAAGATGTACGTATGCATACCTAGGAGCTTGGAGAGTTGATGCTCATAAAAACAGAATGCAGACAAAATGAATTCTGGAATACAACCCATAAGAAAACGGAAGTCTGCAAAATTATTGAAGGGTTATTGCTATGATTTGGATCTTGAACATCCCTCAAAGATCCATATGCTAAAGGCTTGGTTGCCAGCCCTTGGTGACCTTTGAAAGACAGGCCTAGTGGAAGGAATTTAGGCCACTGGGGGCAGACCCTTGAAGGAGATATTGGGACTGTGTCCCTTTTCTCTGTCTCTTTCTGTCTCTCTCCCTTTTCAGGCTACCATGTGGTAAGCCATATGCTCTATGCTGCCATGGGCCCAAAGCAATGGTGCCATGCAACCACGGACTGGAGCCTCTGAAATCATGGGCCAAAATAAATCTTTCCTCCTTTTAAGTTGATTAGCTCGGATCGTTGGTCACAGTTTTGGAAAGTTGACTAACACATTGGTGTTGTGACAAATAATGAACCAAAAAATCAAAATTGAAGGAGGAAGAAGTAGAAGAAAAGAGCATGGATTGGTCTGAAATAAGGAATTTACTAGAGATGATTACAAACCTGCAAAATGCATATTGCTGGGTGAAAGAAGTCGGTCTAAAAAGGCAGCACAGTGTAGGATTCACACTCTGTGGCATTCTAGGGAATGAAAAACCGAAGAGACAGGAAAAAATATCAGTGGTTGCCAGAGGCTGGTTCTGAGAATGAATAGATGAAAGATGGAGAAGTTTCGGGGCAGTAAGACTGTTCTGTCCATCCCCTGTAACAGTGAATGCAGAACATTTTGCCTTTGGCAAAACACACAGACTTGCACAGCAACATGTCCAGTGCAAACTCTGGACATTAATACACCAACGCCGGCTCATCAGTTCAAGGTGCTCAAGATAGGCAAACAGAGGAGAACAGGAAGATATGACGTCTCTACAGATTCTGCTCAGGTTTTTCTATAAATCTATGACTGTTTTTAAAGAGAGCATTTTTTAAAAAAAAATCCTTAAGAAAAGGTGGTACAAGAAAAAGATTGGCTGGTGTCCAAATGTCAAAATAGACTCCAATTTCAGGATTCATTTTAAAGTTATTGAATAGGTTGCCTCTAAATATCTGAATTCCTCTGAATAGCAACGTTGAGTTGCTTTACATTATGAACAAAGAACAAAGAGAAACGATCCTAATATAAATTTCCATTTTTCTCTATTCACTGAAGACAGTGTGCGCATGTCTTTAAGTCCTGGACAGATGGCTCGGTGACGGGTGGTGGGTATTCATATGTGCAGGATGAATCTCATTACACTCTAACAAGAAGATCATCATGGAGACAATCAAAACCAACCCAGATAATCACATGCAGGAGACACTTTTTTTTTTTTTTTTTTAACTGAGGGCAGGGACATTTTCATGCAATCTGAAAAATTTGATGATGAATGTTACTTTCATTGTCTTTTGTCTCCTTTGTTCCTTGAAAAGCTAAGGCAAGCAGTGCAATTCCAAACAAATTTCCAATTTATATTATAGTCATTTGTATTATTATGTTTCTCCAATATTGCTCTGAATTAGCCATCTCTTTTTCTTGCTTACTGCTCTTATTATTTTTTGAGACGTTCTTAAAATGTTTAAGACACCTTCTGCTGCTTCAGATATGTGGGATCAATTTTTAAAAAGATCTTTCAGCACGAGCCACCAGTATTATCATCAACAACTCACCAAATTTCAATATGTAGCAAATACACAGGTATCTGTCTTAATTTATAATGTAAAGTACATGATTTGGTCAGACTTCAACTAAGTACTTTAAAAAGAATAATGATCTCATATATTTTGTGGAATTCACTTAATTAAGACTGTGCCCAAGCAATTCATTTCTGAGAAAAGCAGTGAAATGTTTTTTTTTTCCCCCAAATTATTAACACTTTCAAAAATCCATTCCTATTTTTAAATGACCACTCTGTAATCTATAATCATTCTGTGGCAGGTGAGATTTTAAGAAACTCTTTCATGCATAAAAATAAACAAGCTTGATAAACTGAAAATGCTAATTCTCAAGTGTTGTGAATACAAGTGAAAGAAATTGAGTTAATAAGCCATGAAAAGCTAAAAGATGATGCATGTCCCTCAGTGGGACTGAAGGCTCTATCCAGCAGGAGATGAAGGGCTGATGGAGTAGCCATGCTGGCTCGACCTTGCAATCAAAATGCTGTTGAGTATCTGTTATGCACAGTATGTTGAGTATCTGTTATGCACAGTATGTTGAGGGAAACATCTTTGTAGCAGAAATAGCTACATAGTAAACCATGTGGACTATAGTACACATTTTCTGAATGTATGCCAGGAAGGGGCAATAGTTAAACCGGGGAATTGGTCAGCCATCATCTCTTTGTGCAACCAAAAATGGAGGTCTTTCACCTGGAGGTACCAGGTAATGATGTTGGCAAGCATTTACCCTCAAGGAAACAACTGTCTTAACACACTCATTCACCCACATAAAAGAGGCATGGGGCAACTTTGTGTACCCTTTACTGGATCTGGGGGGAAAATACTCCTCTAGCAAATTTGAGCCCCAACTCTGTCCATTGCACTGGTGTAGAGTAGGGAAGTATCACTATTTTGTGGTTCAGAAGCAAAAAACACTAGCATTTACATAAAACAGATTTCTTAGGCCTATGGAAACACTACTGGGCATTTGGCAAAGGAAGAGGCAAAATTACCTTGGATGAAGCTTTCAGGATTCCCAGGTAGAGCCCTGCTTAGGTTAGATTCAAGAGGACAATGAATCATAAGTTAGAGATGGTACACAGAGAAGAGCAGGAGAGACTCAAGGATCGTGATGGCATAAACATCCAATAGAAGCTGTAAAACAAACAATGTCAAAATGACTAAATGCTTGGACAAAGGTGTTGAGCATATAAGAAAATTGCACTATAATAAAAGAGAAAGATTCTCAAATATTAAAACACATGTCCTTTCTATGTTTTAAAGAAAAACATAGCCATTAAAATTAAAATCTCAATGATTGGGTAAAAATTTTGATTAGATACAGTTGAAGAGAAACTTGGTCAGAAGGAAGATTAAGTCAAACTGTTGTTCCCAATTTGGGCTTCATTTTAGAATATCCTGGGGATTTTTATAAACCCCAGTGCCCAGGCTGCACTCTAGACCACATAGATCAAACTCTCAGAGTCAGGGATCTCAAGGTTCTGTGGATGATTCCAGTGCGTGGTTGAGTTCTCAATAGTTGCCTCAAAATGGAGCACAGGAAACTAAGTAGTGAAATATCATGATCCAGAAAAATGAAACAAAACACATATGCAGACACTACGTCTTTTTATTTCTTGTGTTTATCGGGTGCCTTTTCTGTGCCAGGCACCCTGCCAGGCATGAAAAACAAAAAGATAAATGAGATTAAAAACACAACAACAACAACTAAGACTTAAAAGGTACATCTTTAAGTAAAATTACCACAAAATCCAAATCTACTCATGTGCTGCTTTTCATAGCAAATCATATATTAGCTGAAAGTTAGCTGCCATTGGGAATAACATTGCAGTAGAGGTATATGCACAAACCTCGGCGCTGGATGTGCATGCAAAACTGTTCTGTGTTTTTACTGATGGTGTCGCTCCAGTGTGCTAGACTGAAATCTCAGGGTCTTAATCTCCCAGGGTCTCTGTTCCTTCTGCCTGGTGGGCTTGCTTGGCAATTGAACCTCCAGCCTGAACTTTGGTCTTGCTCAATTCTTTGAAAGTGTCCTTTTTGCCTCTCTTTGCCTGAGGGACACTCTTTTCATATTCCTATTGGGACAGACTGAAACCATCTCCCCATGAACACTGAATTCACTATATTATTCCCGTCCCCTCCTGATCTCCAGGCCTGGAGGGAAAGCGTGGCTAGTAGCTGGTATTAGGGCTAGACTGCAGTCTATCAGGGACTCTCTGGGGAGTTGATGGGTCCTAATTATGAAGATTCCAGGATTTGAGAATGTGTCACCCTGGCTTTCTACCACCACCCACTACACTCTGGAATCCCTGGGGACAGCCTTTACTACTTGCCAGATCCTTTCCCTCCAAATTCACAATGAATATTACCTACTTTTAAAACCATAAGCATTCTCTTTGACTACCATGAAAATATTTCTCACTATTCTTGTAAAATACTTGAAATGTTCAGAAAGCCCAACATTCCAGAGTTATTTCTTGGGATGAATTTCACCACAAAATTCATAATGTTGATCTTCTTAACAACGAGAAAGTGATATCAAGATTTTTCAATGCTGTAGTTTATTATGATTTATGTTGATTAAATAATTAATTTTTTCTGACATGTCCAGGCAGGACACATACTGTAGCCATAAAGTCCTGATTGCTGCCATTTCCTGCATTCTACTGGCACCTGGTGGTTCCTTTGTGGTAAATGATCTATGGTGCCTGCCTCTATCTTCATTGTTTGAAAGAAAAAAAACTCAGATATTAGCATGTGCCCACTGTTATTAACCTTATTCATCTATCTTCACAAAACTCATAAACTTATTTTTTTAAATCACAATGAAAAAGAAAATTTCAGAGATTTTATTGATCGTTTTGCATTAATAAAACTAAACACTCTGATATGTGAAAAACATTTTTCTAAAAAAAAATTGTAGAATCAGAAAGGTACAGGTCTCCCCAGGAGAAATTTATTTCAATCTCACTTTTCACATGGGAAATCTGAGGCTCAGAAAGAATGTGTTATCATCATTTGTCGAAGGTTCCAAATTAGCTGGTGGATGCAGATTCCACCCCAGGAATCCTGACTCACAGATGGGCTTTTCCTGTCCTTGGTTTTATGTTTTTATGAAGCTGTTTCACTAATGTATTGGAGAAACAGCAGTCGTCACAGAAGTAATTAGCAAGATGAGATTACTATATCATCCTTCTGTGGAATGAAATTAAGGAAAATTGTGTGTATAAAGTGAAGTTTACTGCTCCAAAACAGAAGGAAATCTTGGGGGACTTGGACTCAGGGTAAGGCTTTGGCTCCAAGAGAATGTCATCACTGTCTTATTACTTAATAAAGATGTATTTACTTTATTAAGGTAAAGACATATCCTTGTTATATTTTTTTAAAGAAAATATGCTATAAACCTAGGTATTATGTAGAAAAAAATGGAGCAAGTTTGGGTTCTCTTGGCTCTTAAAATCTGATCTTGCCTGGAAAGGAAAGAAACTGCAAGATCAGTTTTTGCCTTTTTTTTTTTCCCCCAAATCTTTGTGTCCATTTCTATACCACAATTTCTCCATAGAAACATGTATTGGTTACGGTTTCTTGAGGTTTTAAAAAGTATTGTTTAGTGCCAAATCGTGCGTGAAATTAAAAATTCCAAGTTGTATTAAATGTATGATGTGAGTACTCATTTTACTGAAATAATTGAGAAAATATTACTGCAGTTATTACTTTAACTTGTTTGGAAAATCCCAAATTGTAAAAAGGGCAACGGTTATTTTAAAAAATGATCGAATATATAATTGTGTGGAACGGATCTTATTACAAATTCCAAATATGTGATTTTGGAAAGATGGCTATTTCCTGCTTCTTATATATGATAACTGAACAGACTAGAAGGAGGCTACAGAAAGTGTGGTCCTGATCATGAAATGAGGATTTAAAACCGAGAAACTCTTCATTAGAAACAAGCTCCCCAAAGACGAAGAGGGAAGAAAGTTCAAGTGTCCCCCGAGAATTGGTAGGAAACATAAAGGATCAAGTTCCGCCAGGAACCTCTTGAGTCGGAATCCTCAGACAGACATCTATGTTTAAACAATCCTGGGAAATTGATTCCCTTGCTTGCTGAAGTTTTGGAAGCAATGATCAGGCACCAAGATTGACCTGCTCTCTCCTCTGTCTTCAGGTGGTGTATTTCTAAAGGGCAAATCCTCACTCCAATACCAACTTCCTGCAGGCCTCTCACTCCCTCCTTCACCCTCCAGAGCCCTATTCTGCAGTAGTTGAGATGGGCCATGCACGTAGTTCTTTCTGCCAGCTGGTATAGTATGGCTGGTGCAGGGTGCACACCTTGGAGGAAAACCATTGAACACATTTCTCTCCCTGTTTGGTGAGCTCCTTCCACCAGGCTCCACCATGCAGTTTCTGCCATGGCCAGCTCCTGCAAGGCAGGTTGCCCAGCCTTCTCCACACCCAGCACCTCCTCGAGCATCATTACAGCATAGTACCAGGGGTGCACCACCTCCTTATAATATTTGACACATATTAAATTATACAATATTTGACACATATTAAATTACACAATATTTGACACATATTAAATTATACAATATTTGACACATATTAAATTATACAAAGCAATGAGTAATTTTAGTACAACCAAAATATTGTACGGGATATTCTCATATTAAAAAGTTACTCATGGATGATCTGAAATTCAATGTTTTGAGGGGTGTGTGATTAGTGGGGATTGAACTCAGGAGCACTTGACCACTGAGACACAACTCCAGCCCAATTTTTGTATTTTATTTAGAGACAGCGTCTCAACTGAGTGGCTTAGCACCTCGCTTTTGCTGAGGCTGGCTTTGAACTCGCAATCCTCCTGTCTCAGCCTCCTGAGCTGCTGGGATTACAGGTGTGTGCCACTGTGGCTGGCTTGAAAGTTTAACTGGGCACCTGTGTTCCCTCTCTTCAGAGACTCCTTGTCTCCACCCAGGGGCTGATGGAAACGTCCTCAGAGCCAGGATGCTCGTGCTGTTGCTGTTTCTTTGCCCTTCTTCCTTTGCCCCCTGTGTCCTAGAAAAGTTCACAACATTTTGTAGGAAATTGACAGTTTTTCCTGCCAAAATGGTGAACCTGCTTCCTAACCCAAGTCCATTCTTACAATACTGTGGAAGGGCAGAGATTTGGTGAGTGGTGGGCTCCCGTGCAGTCTGTTCTACCTCATCCTCTCCAGCCTCCCCCAGCCCCTGGATAGGATGGGACACACGCTGGGAGAAGGTCTGACTCCAGCTGTGCCCATGTCTGCCTGTGGTCCAGGAGTGAGCACTGGACTACACCTGCCTGGGGGCTCTTCCCACAGAGCTTGGGCTTCCCTCTGTCTGTTCCCATTCCATTGGCCAGAAGAGCTATTGTCCCTGCTGCAGAATGTGAGCTCACGGGCCAAGAGAACTCCAGAGCTAAGCAGTAGCAGTCACCCCAAAGGGAAGGCTACATACCAGCTGGGCATGCCTGCGAATCTGCCGCAGACTCACGGCAACGTGCTTCTCAGGATTGTAAAACAGGCCTTGTCAACACTTCTGAATAGATGAGGATGGAATTGTCCTTCAGAAGCAATGGTGGCGAGTTATTAGAAAGAATGCAGCAGAACCAATAGGTATTAGAAGATGTGAAATCGAGAGCACAAAAGGTGTCCTAAACAATACTGCAGAGAGGTGAATGGCTCAGCTGAAGGACAGACCGGGGAACCTAGAAGCCAGCAGAACTGCAGAAATGGGAAACATACATGTGTAGACATGGAGGAGAGACGGAGGAAAAGCATGAGCTCAAATGGGTCCAGAGGAAAGGAAGAAAGAAACACACAGGAAAAGTATTTGAATAAATAAATATAAATCTGTAGAAACAAAGAAAATGGAAAGATCTTATATTGAAAACATAACAGAATGTCAAACAAGAGAAAAAGTAAACTCACCTGGATGCACTTTACAGTGAAAATAACAAGAGAAAAGACTGTGATTTAAAAAAAATAAAAGGAATCAGATTAATATCAGATTTATCAATGGCAACACCAGATGCAAGAAGTTAAAATGATTTCTTAAAGGCATTGAAGGAGAAGAATTGACCTTTCAAATGTGTAACCTATTGTGTTGTCTTGGGTTATAAGATTGTCATTAACATGTAGTAAGAAGTGTTTACAAGCAGACAGAATTCACAGGTTTGACAAAGACCCACAGTTAAAATATCCCTTCAACACATACAAGAAAAGAGATGAGGGAGGAAGAGGTCATAGAAAGTGGTGTTAGTAAGACAAACCATTCCTGCAGTAAAGAGAAAGGAGATTATTCCTAGAACAGAGTCTCCTGAGAGCAGGGACAGGCAGATGTTCCTCAGCTCCACGCCCCCCTTCCCCAGAGACCACCTGGGTCTCTGTGACCCTCAGTATGGGCTCCGGGGATGTTGTGTACCCACCAGGGGACCAAATTGCCATTTGTAAGGGACCTGAGTCCTTATGATAATTGCTATGATGATTGCTCAAGATCCTATTAACTTTTACACTAGTATGATTAAGGAGTACTCCAGAGCATTCCCTGGCTCCAGAACATTCCTTCCCATTCCCCTTCTGTAGCATAACCCTACTTCTCCTTGGTAGTCAATACCCATTGCCCCATAGCACGTAGCATTTCCCCTTTATGGTGGCCCATGGGAAGGTGGTGGCATTAGCTCTGGCTCAGTGGAAGTGGGATTCTGCCCCACCACTGGTGAATGGAAATGCTCCCCGTGCACCACCACTGCTCTTGCCCAGGCTATGGGAAGGGCCAGAGCCCTGGGAGCAGGTCTCTAACTGTGGCCAGGCTTGTCCATGAGGCTCCCAATTCTTGGGGCTGGTGGTCCCAAAAGGGAAGCATGGTCCTCTGGTGGAGGAGCAAGGTGGGTGGCAACCTAGGTGTGTGTGGGGGAGGCACATGTGGCCCCCATGGGGTCTCCCTTCTAGGATACGCAGATGAAGGCTGAAGAGGCCAGACCCTTGCAGGTGAGGCTCACCTTCCCGTCACGAGTCACATTTCCTGTGGCCTTGCCACATGCCAAGTAGCTCATAAGGCACTTCACTCTTCATAAGCCTGATTGCCACATTCTCAGGCAGTGTTGTGCCCTCCTGTCCTAAGGAGAAAACAGAGTCATAAGGTCATCTTCCAAGACCCCATGGACTGCAAGAGAGAGATTCAATCCAGGCCTGCCCAAGGCCGGCCTCTGTCTGGTGACCTCCACAGCAGCAGCTCTCAGTCAGCGGCATTCTGCTCCCCAGGGGACATCTAGTGACGATGGTGGTATTTTGGGTTGTCGTAATTTGGGAATGCTACCGGCAAGGAGCAGGTCGAGGCCAGGGTGCTGTGACTCACCCCATGGCAGCCCCAGCAACTGAGCATCCATTACCCAGCCAACGTCCATGGGGTGGAGGTGGAGAAACTGTGTTCTAGAGGGTTTTGTGTCACTCCTTCACTGACCCCCACTCCTGCCTGGTGCTGGCCACCACCATCTCTCATTAAGCAGGTGCTAGGAGCGCCTCACCTGTTCTCCCCTGTACCCAGCCCCCTGCCAATCTCTTCTCCACTCACCAATTAACACGATTTTTACAAAACACAGACTAGATCTTATCCTTCCCAACTTAAAATACCAAAGAATTTTCTTTCCCTTCAAAATAAATGTGCTCTTTATCTGGGCACATGGCATCGGCACTCTGGGGTCTCTATGACCCCTGCGGCCTCCCTTCTTATCAATGCCTTTTCTGTTTTCCGCTTCGGCACACTTGGGCATGGGACAGTCCAGTGAGCTCTCCCTGGCTTTCCCCTTCCATCCTTGATCACATGACCTCTGTTGTTTAGTCTGTTCTTCCTCAGTTCCTTAGGGAATCCTGCTGCCTCTCTTCCCAGACCACTCCTCCTTCACCCCCAGCACAGTGGGTTGCCCTGGCTAAGCTTGTTAACTCGATAGCCAGTTCCACCACTGAGCGGCTTGGTGAGCCTAGGGGCAGCACTGAATCTTTGTGCCTCACTTTTTCCGTGTGACAAGTGGGGAAAATGAGATTGTCCCCATGCTGGGGATTTTGAGAGAGTGCAGAGAGATCATGGGGAGAGAACGCCCATAGAGAGCAGGTGCCTGGTGTATTCTGTGAACTAGGCAAAAGTAGCAATAAGTTGTTCTAAATGTGGTTAATATTATTCTGACTCTATGAATATAGGCACTCAGAGGAGGGCTGTAGGACCATTTTGTGATTTGACATAAATGTCAAACCATAAATCAGCAGCCTTCCTCATTAAGGTTTGGAGGGGCCTGGGAAGAGGCAGGGATGAGCAAGATAAATGGGCTTACTTCTCCCTCTAGTGGTAGAAATAGGGAAGTGACGCAGGAAAGAGCCATTGTTCTCGCTCACCTACAAAAAGCACCCCACACAAGCTCCACCCCAAGCCAGTATCTCCAAGAAGCCTCTAGATTAAAATAATAAACATTATAATAATAGCGAAATAGAGTTATAGAATTCCTACTGTGTCAGCTAAAGTCTCCAAGCTTCTTCCTAATTTCCTTCTGGCCATTATTTGCTCCTTTGTTTAAAACTGAGTTACAAGTCTTAAAGGAAGGGGTGTGCTTTCTTCCCTGCTTTCCCAAGCTGAATTTCGCACCCCTCCTCTGTGTTCCCAAAGACAGTAGATCTACAACGATTAAAGCTGTGTGTTTACAGAGTCCTGCCCCCGTTGGAGGTTTTGCCCAAGGCTCTGGAGAAGAGCACCGTCCTGTAGGACTCAGTTGAGGAGGGAGAGAGACACATTAAGAGCCAGTGAGGTCCTCAGGCTGTGACAGGTAGATCCAGGCCGTTTGAGGAGCCAGAGATGTTGTGAGGACATCCACATGGTGAGGGTGCAGAGGTCAGGAAGGTCTTGGCTGAAGATGTGCAATCTGACAGGAGATCTGCAAGCTGAGGAGCTGGTAAGTCAAAGGAGTTCACAGTGCAAGTGGATGCAGAGAGAGAGGGAGGGAGAGAGATGCAGGGGAGGGGTGCCCCTGGAGACCCAAGAGGAAGCATATGGGTTTGCCAGGCAATGGAGATGACAGTCATGGGGGAGTTTGTTCAACAACTGCCCAGAAACTAAGGAATTGAGTTGAGCATCTGGCTCCGAATCCATGTTTTTTTTTTTTTTTTTTTTTCTGTCACAATAGGCTTTACCCAAAGTGACCTCTGAGTGCCTCATTTTTGAAATTCCTTCCTTCCTTCCCTTCCTCTTTCCCTCTCTTCCTCCCTTCTTCCAGAGCTACTCATGAGTACAGTCATTCCAGGCAGAGGGCAAAACAAAGACAAATCCCCAAAGTTGGGAGCATGCTGGGCTTGTTGAAGAAACAGCAAGGGAGCCACATGGCTGGTGAAGAGATTTTTAATCATACACAGAAAAGCTTATTTGGGGGTCTCCTAACTCCCTCTCCATGGCTGTTTCTAGGATACCAATGAAATCTACGAAGAGGATGCAAGACAGAGGAGTCGCATTCCATATTCTTATGGTTGCAACAGGAACTCTTAGGAAAGAGTTGGTTGTAGTAATGATGAGAACATTTGTGAAGGGAGGTGCTCTTGTCTGTTTGCTTGCTTTAATGATGGTGTTCATTTCTCCAGGTCTCTGTGACTCCAGGCACCAGATCACTGCTAATGCACTGTGTCTGTGGAAACCCGGTGTGCAGGTGTCAAAGATGGCTGAACCCTCCAGAAACATTTTTACCTCTGTAGACAAAGCATCAGGTCTGGTGTTTTGACCCACCCTGCCTCTCCCTTCTCACAGGTGCATTTACACCCCTCATGCTGGAACAATCGCCTGCATCACTGGATTGACAGCTCCTTGTGCCTTCCTGCTCTCTGCCTGGTGCCCTCATCCTTTGCCCTGATATTTGCTTTCCACCTTTCTCTGTCTTTTGTGGTTTAATTAAGCACTTTTAATCACTCCATTTTCTCTCCTTTCTTACCATATCATCAGTTATACTGCTCTTTGAACATTTTCTATATGCTTATGTATAAGTGTGTGTGTGTGTGTATATATATATATATATATATATATATATATGTATGTATATTCAGGATCTATTCATAAGTATGCATTATTGAATTCATTGTGGCTACTATTATTTTCAATAATCTGTTGTCTATTAGACCAAATAAGAATAAGCAAAATGAAAGCTTTTATTTCACCTTAATTTATTCCTTCTTTATTTTTCTTCTTTTCTTTATGTAGAGAGTCTTTGGTCCTCGATAGATACAGTATTTTTATAAAACCTCCGAGTTCTTTGAGGACATTATCATTAGTTTTCTATAGTTTGAAAATGATATGCCTAGGTGTGGTTTTTTTGTTATTACTACTTATTTACCTTGCTTGGTATTTTTTGAGCTTCCTGGATGTGTGGTTTTGTGTCTGACATGAATTTGGGAAAATTCTCATTCATTATTGTTCCAAGCATCTCTTCTCCTTCCCCTTCCAGTTATGCCCATCCTGCCTTAGGTACACCTTTTATTGTAGGCCCAGTTGTTGGATATTAAACTCCTTTTTATTTTCTGTTTGCTTTTCAGTTTAGAGCTTTCTCTTGAGATATTCTCAGAAATTCTGAGAGATTCTTCCCCCATCTTGGGAAAGCCTACCTTTCCAGTGTCCTGTCTACTAATAAGCCCATCAAAGGTGTTCTTCATTTCTGTTACAGTGTTTCTGGTCTCTGACATTTCTTATTGGTTCTTTCTTAGCCTTTCCATCTCTCCACTTACATTTCCCATCTGTTCTTACATGTTCTCTACTTTTTTCAACAAGGTCCTTGTCATATTAATCATAATTGTTTTAAATTCCCAATTTGGTAATTCCAACAGCCCTGCACGCCAGCCACATCTGGGCTCTTGTTCTGACGTTTGCTTCATCTTTCAAACAGTGTTTATGTTATTTTGTTTTATTTGCCTTTTATTGTGTACTGCAGCTTTTTCTTAATAGCCGAACATGGTGACTTGGGTAAAGGGACTTGGGTAGGCAGGCTTTCAACAGAGTAGTGGGAGGGCACGGCAGGGGAGCTTTCTATAGTCCTAAAATGCAGCTCCAGGCTTTTGGCATCCTGGGTCTCTGGGCTTCTTGGGGCAGATCTGCAACTTGCAGCTTCTTACATCTTGCTATGTCCAGTGTCCACCACGGTGTCCAGCACATAAATAGGTTCAATAAGCTAGAACTGTATTTAACTGACTTGAAGCAAAAAGGACCTGATTCATCCAAGATGAGGTGGATAATGGGGCCATGGCCAAAAGCTGCAGCTGGAAATGGAGGCCTGGATTTCCTGACCTACCAGTTCTCGCCCACAGCCTCACAGCCCTGATGGGTTCAACGCCCAGCCTGTTCCAAATTGTTCCTGCCTCAAGCACACAGGGATTGCTTGCTTTGGTGTAAAATGAAACTGATTTCTCAGCTTTCTTTTCCTCCCTCTTCCTTCCCTCCCACAGGAAACCTAAGAATATAATTAAGTATTGGAGAAAACAAGTGCCTGCAAACTGCATGCTGATCTCCAGTCTCTGGTCTGAACTACCAGAGAAGAATATGTGGCAATGAATGAGTTATGCACAGAAAAGGGAACCCTTTGCTGGTGTGGTTATTGAAAGTGCCAGATCTAGGTCATGTCCTTGCTCCTGGAAAGGCAGCAGATGTCACCACATGGATGACTTTTGTTTTCCTCACAGAGCCATTGCATCTCACTTGCTCCCCCTGGTGCCCATGCTCTGCTGCTGCTGCCCATACCTGGGGGAGAGAGGCTGGGCCCACCTCTCAGGTTCTGTCTTGCTGTGTGCTGCTCACCAACCATGAGTAGGCAACAGACCTCCCCGTGCTCAAGTTCCTTGTGATAGGAAGGGTCCATGTGGACATAGGGAAATTTATAAAAATCAAAATCAAAGTTTTAAAATTTATGGGATGTTATGCAATTATCAAGGCTTTCTAACTTGTTTCTAGATTTGTGTGTATGTGTGTGTGTGTGTGTGCCCTTGTTTAAAAAAAAAGTC
The DNA here is from genome assembly GCF_045843805.1 of Urocitellus parryii. Classification (NCBI taxonomy): domain Eukaryota; kingdom Metazoa; phylum Chordata; class Mammalia; order Rodentia; family Sciuridae; genus Urocitellus; species Urocitellus parryii. The sequence continues at coordinate 274,146,440 of NC_135531.1, read as the reverse complement.
ATATTTTTTACATTACTTAGCACTCCAGTGCCTAACCCCCAAACCCACAAAACAAAAGAAGAATCCCCCTAAAATTTATATATTTAGTAAATTTGAAAGATTTAAACCACTAAAATCAAGTTTAAATCACTTAATTTTTCTGGCCTTCAGCTTCCCAGCGAGGACAGGGAGGTTTGGATCAGGGACATTGGCGGTCTCTTCTAACGCTAACAGCTCCTGGTTCTGTAAAGGAGCAGACTTTGTATCTTACCCATCACAATCATGGACAGAACATGCTCAGCGGGAAGCTTTGACCAGCGTTCCCCAAACACAAGCACCAGCATCATCGTAGGTCTTTATGGTACAGATTCCTGGGCTTCAGACAAGAAGGGTCAAATCTCTAGCGATGGGGCTTGAGAACTGGGGACTTTGAACTGTACTGCAGCTGTTCTCCATGGTCTCTGCAGGTTTCAGACATGGTGGTGTTATAATCCAGAGCCACAGAGTGAGCGTGTTTCAGAGGACAGTTGAGAGCTGGCCAGATGCCCCTCCCCATAGACGTTGTCAGGAATAGTTCAAGCTGATTTCAAACTTCCCCTCCCTAAAGTTCCTTCTGCTCAGATTTCCATGCTTCTTGTTTCTCCTGGTTATTTATTATTTTTTAAAGTATCTGTGGGTGTCTTTGCTAAAAAGGACTTGGAATATGGTCAAGTGAGATGGTCCAGGAATTTAGAAATATTTCCTGATTTTAAGGCCTTTAAATCATAACCCTGGCCCACTCTTTGGAATCCTTCCCTCCTTATTTCACCAGATGGGGAAAGCACTCATCACTGTAGGAATTACAAGCATTAAAATCCCAACTTTCAGTGTTTCCTCATTTTGTATGCTAAGAAATTGTAGCAGGTAACTTTGTGTGACTTTGTGTTTCCCAAGGGGCTTTTGCAATCTCGTCTGTGCAGTTAACGGGTCCCCAGTCAGAGGGGAGGAAAGGGCAGCCTTTGTCATTTACTTACCATGTGACTTGGAGCAATTTACTTAAATTCCATAAGCCTCAGTTTTATCCTGAGTAAAAAATGAGGATTATTTTTGCTAAGAATCATTCCCTCCTGTCTCAAGGATTATATGAGATAAAGATGTTTATTAGGTATGAACTACTTTACTGAATTCATTTCACGGTAATTTTTCACTTTTAAGGACATATTAATTTGCGGTTGTATTTAGAACCCCTGGTTTAAGTTATGGCATTAAGGATAAAGCTGGATTTTCTCTAGACGACTTCCTTTCTTCCTCTTGATCCTCTACTAGGATTTAAGTAAAATATCACCTAATCTTACAGTCCAGGGACCAAGATTAGCAAGAAAGCACTGAGAGCATTTCCCCCTATTTTCTCTAGGCTGGAACTTGTGGGTGTGCTAGCTCTGGGAAGATGGCAGAGCACTCTTTTCTGTCACCATACCTTCTAAGTGTCCCTTCCACTAAAAGGACTTGGGAAGGCCCTTCACATGGTTCCCAAGCCCCCTACCTGAGTGGCCAGCACTCACCCCACACACTTTCTCTTCCTTGGTCTTGTTATCTTGGGGTTAGAGCTAGCCCAAGTTTTGGGTCTTTGTTTCTATGGAAACTCCCAACCTAATGTCTCAGTCTACTGCAGAGCAACTACCACCTTCGTCACCCCCCAGCCAAAGATATACAGTCCCAAACCAAGTTTCTTTGCCCTCGATCCCACCCACTCCACTGTGTGAAGCAGAACACACTAAACTACATTTTCAAGCACGGGTATCCTATGATGCCAGTTCTCTTCCTATTTCCAATCTTAATATCAAAACTCAGAATTCAGATAAATTTAGATGAAAGTTTAGATACGTCTCTTGCATCTAAACTAGCTCTTCTTACTATTAAGAAGGTAGAAACCAATCAAATCAAGCTAAAATAATATCCCTCACTGAAATGCTCATGAATGGAATAGATTTGACAGTGAAGCCTACTCATGTTTATGATTTTTGCACACGTCTTTGAGGACCTTGATCATTTCCTCCTGTGTATAGGTGCATTGCAAAATAAACATCTGAGTGCAGGAAGGATGAACTCCCTGCATCTTCTTCTCCCACCATTCCTCACCCTTCCCCAAACCTTTTCTCATGTGACCAGGAAGCCTTGGTTGCACTGCTTCTTTTTCCACCCCCCCTCGTTTCTCTACTGCATTGATTTGTTGGTTTTCGTGTTGACCATGCTGCCTCTGACTGGGCCTTGGTAGATCCGTTTGAGTGCATTCGCCATCTTGATAGATCCTAATAGACACAGGGGTGGAGGTTGGGGTGCATGGCTTCAGAACACATTCAGTGAACACCTGCCTGGAGCTATTGCCTTTATGGTCAAGTCTTCTCACTGTGACTACATGCCAGCTACGGGCGGGGGGGGGGGCTATTTTGTTTGCTTCAGAATCTGATGATGTTTAAAAATATCCTTTTCATCCCACTCCACCAATATCTTAATTAGGAAATGTTCCCTCTAGAATTTAACATATGGTCTTATTCTTCTCTTCTTCTTCTAATACTGCCAGTATTTGTTTTCTTCGTCTTTTTTTTTTTTTTTTTTAATTCTTCTGGGTGAGCTACAAAGGATGCTTAGAAGATTCAGGTCAGGTATATTTACTCTGCCATCATGCCAGTCCCAAATCCTAGTCTCCACAAAACTGGGCTGGGAATGTTTTCTATCGTGACCTTAGAAATGATTTGGCCTCTCTCATTATCCAATTGGATTTAATTTCCTAGATCAAATGTGTAAAATGAGATGACAGGATTCACTGCCAAGGGATACCCGCCAACCACGGATCAGAACTGACTCTGTGTGGTGTGGAGGTCAAAATGCAGATGGAGCTTCCACACAGCTGCGGAAAAGGGAGTGCAAGCCAGCTGGCCTGTCTGGGGGACCTAGACAAAGGCCAATTGTCCTCTCCCATTTTCTACAAGAAAAAGGCCAATTGGAATGTCCCTAGAAAAGAGGGCTAGGTGAAAAGAGGAGTCAAACAGTTAGATCCCAAAGAGGATAGAGAGAGTCTCACCAAAGAAGAGTCTGAGTCCTTTGGAAAGGTCATTCTGGTGACCTCTGTCATCACAGAATGGGGGTCTTGAGATACATCCAGGTCCTGAAGCACAAGAGCCATTCAGGCAGAAAGATGAGCTGGGAAAGCCAAAAGGCTTTTATGTGGGTAAACACACGTTTTAGGAGTGTGGAGTGGAACTCATGACACGCTTTTCCAACAGCCGTGACAGCGGAATGAGGCAGATCTGCACAGCTCCTTAGTGGCCTGTGTGGGATCACATCCCGACATTTGGGAAAGTTTGGGCCACCTGCGCCTTCCAAGAAACCTTGCAATACAGTGAGAAGCCAGGTCACGAGGCAGCCTCAGAAGAGAGGGGAAACCAAGGGGCACAGAGGGGGATTTATGTGGTGAGAAATGGTTCTGAGAAGCTGTTGGCTCTCAGAGGACAGTCTAAAGGGGGTCAGGCCTGCATTCAGAAGGTTCAGAATGTGCCCGTTGGGCTGTATCCAATTCACCTGAGGAGATCAATAAGAAGTAGAGGCTGATTGATTGCACCTAAGCTAACTCAATCAGAATGGTCTGAGTTTGTGGCCTTGTATGCTATAATTAAAAAAAAAACAATAAGAAGTGTAAAGTATGATGAATCTAATTGATAATACTGTGTTCTATACAACAAAGTTGCTAAGAAAGTGGATGGCAGGTGTTGCCTGTGTGTCTGTAAAGTTCAGGGTTCAGTTTATAGCCAGGAGTGGGGTTCTCTGATATGGGATGTGAGCATATCCAAGGAAATCTCTAAAGTGGGAGGTCATGTTTTCCTAATGCATTTCAATAGAAGAATTTTGAATTTTAAATTAAATCTTAACAATGAGGCCAGATGTCTGTCGGGACAGTTCTTTGTATTTTTTCCACCATTTTCAAACATATCTTCTTCAATTATTGCTTTCACACTATGATACCCCTTAAAGGCTTATTACAATGGTTCAATTTCAGACCACAATGCAGTGAAGTGGACCAGACTTATGCTTTGCCACAAACAACTAGAAAACAGGATGCAATGTATAAAGTAACTGTTCATGTTGAATCGAGAGGATAGAACTCAGTGTTTAGCAAAGTTGAGGTGACTAGAAATTGTGGACCAGAGATGAAGACAACTAGAGGGAACTTAGGCCTAAAAATTAGTTCCGAAAAAGTCTGCAGTGTCCCCCTGGAGTCTCTGGCTGAATGTTGAGGCACACATGGCTACGGTGAAATTTCATAAGTCAAGATAGACTAAGAAGGATCAAGATGCTACAAGGAAATAACAACAACAAAATGCCTAGAGTCACACAGGATGGGTATATATTTGAACTCTAAGAAACAAAAGTGTACAGAACTTAAAAATCTCTGGAGCATTCAGTAGAGACTAGACAGGTCACATCTTAGCAGCACAGTTGAACTATCCCTAGATGGGCAGTTTACCTTGTGTGGACCTCAAAAAGTGAAAGCTATTAAGAAACAACTATCTTTAGAAGACATGAATCAACATTCTACTAAAAATAAAAAGTCTAAACCCTCAAACACATAATATTTGGAATGCTCAGCAAGTAATACAAAAATTACCAGCCATACCAACAAAAATAAGAAAATGTGAACCATAACCAGAAGAAAACTCAGGCAATAAACATGAACCCCAAATGAGAGAGATGATGAATTAGCAAAGACCTTAAAAGGTTCTTATAAACAAGCTAAATATAGTCTGTCAGGAACCACTCTGGACAGAAGCTATGTGCTTTAGGTCCTGAGTAAAGGGGTACTGAACATTTATTGCACCCACAATCCATTGGGCTTTACCCAATGGATAAGGAAGATGTGGCCTCAGGATGGGCATCACCAAAGGGGTTGAGTTACACCTACCTGTTCCTTTGTAATCCTACCTCTTTGCCCATTTTGTGATAGAATGTTCCATGGAATCTCCCCTTGTGTGTGCCCTATATAGGAATAAAGAATTCCAGTGGCTCTCTCTTTCCACAGACCCCTAAGGTCACAGAACTGTCCCCTCATTTTGAAAAGGTACTTCTGTGTGTTTGCTTGCTTTCTTCACTATTTTCTTAAGTTATTGGAATAGTCAGATTTTGTGAGCCCAGCATAGGTCACCAGCTCAGATAGATGGCAATAATAATCAATGATTTAAAAGGAAATGTGAATACAGTAATGAGAGAAATGAAAGAGAAAAAATGAAATGAAACTTCTGAAGATGAAAAATATAATATCTAAACTGAAATATCCACAGGTTCTTTAACAGAAAACTAGGCACCGTGGGAGTGAAGCCCAGGGAACCTGAACATAGCCACAGCAACTCTCCAAATTAAAGGGAAGCGAGGAAAAGAAACGGAAAAAAAAAAAAAAGAAAGAAAGAAAACACAACAAGAAACAAAACCCCAAGCCCAAACAGACTTCTGAAAGGCACTGTGATTCCTCATCCCAATAAAATAATTATAACTGGTGAAATAAGAAAAAATACATGACCAATGTCCCCGAAAGTTACCCTAAGTGCAAACAGGAAACAGGAAAGGACTTACTCAAGACAACCTCAACATAAATAAGGGCTGTGAGAGTCTGTGGCATTTGACCCATGGCCCAGCTCTTGTCCCCAGGTAGTGTGACAATGAAGAAGTGGATCTAGTCATGAGCAAAGGGAACCCTGGACCCCAGCCCCATTCAGAACCACAGCAACCAACCATTGTGATGCTGGCGTGGGGACAGATGTAGACACCCATGAAATACAACTGTGAATCCAGAAATCAACCTCACATTGATGATCACTTGATTTGACAAGGGCGTGAAGACAACTCAGTGGGGAAATATTAGCCTTTGCTACCAAAGGTGCTTGGACAACTGGATGGCCACATGATAAAGAATTTAGCTGGACTCCTTCTTCACACCATATATAAACATACCTCAACAGGGATCTTAAATGTAAAAGATAAAATTACAAACACCTTAGGAAAGCATGGAGGAATCAGTCTTGACCTTGAGTTAGGCAATGGTTTGTTAGAAATAACCAAAAATGACAAAAGAAGCAATGGATAAATTGATCTTCATCAAAATAAAAAAAAAATTGTGCTACAAACAATATCTCAAGAAGATGAAAAGACAACTGATATTCTGTAATTTTCTCTTAGCATTTCTTCAATTTTTTACAGCACTTTTGATATGTTGCTGTAATAATTTCTAATATTATAAAATTTCTAGTTCTTTCTTGATTAGAGAATTTAATTCTTTTAAAGAAAAGTTTCTGTTGTTGCTTTTCTTATTTAACTAATTTCTACTCTTTTTTTCCCATTGTTTATTCTTACTCTGTTCTTCTCCTCATTAATTTGAATTTTAGGTTCCTATACTTTTAACCAGGAAAGGTAAATAAAGGCTTGAGCATATAGAAAATTTTAGGCCAGCATATTTGAAAGACACTGAATTTCAGTTCTTTGGGGTTTCAAATATCCATGGTATTTCTTGAATTTTCTTTTGCTGACCTAACTTTTTATGGGTATATGTGCAAATCTTTAAACAAACATCACAAATATTTATTTTAAGGTCTGGACAGAAATAAGCTGTACATCTGTCTATGATTTTGTTTCTTTTGTAATAGAAAATAAAATATTGCTATAGCCTTTTTCTCCAACCTATATTTTCTTCTGCTATACAGGCATGCAAAGATATTTTTTTTAACTTAAAAAATGTTATTTTTCAGGAAATGGTATTTCCAACCCATCTTATAATTGAATAAGATGGTTTGGGTGTGTTTAGAAAATTATTTCCCAAAAGTATTCAGAATAATTAAAATAATCACTCTTTATTTGGCTAGAACATCTTTCAAAATAGTTTGGAATAAGTTCTGATCCTTGAAAAGCATTAGGATTTCCGAACAATCGAAACATCATGTTTTGATAGTTGACATAACTTAGTCATCTTTGGTCTAGCTGCTGGTAGAATGCAGGGAGAAGAAAAAGGAAGGCATACATTTAGTGGGTGTGTGAATCCACTCTTGTGGAAAGCTCACCAGTTGTTCGGAAGCTGCTTCACGTTCTAAATATTTTGGAAAGGCTGATTGCTAAATTAGAAAGAAAACTGAGCTCATCCATGAAGACAGGGACAGCTAGAATTTATTCTCAAGCCTCAAATTTGCCAAATGGGGTTCTGGCCAAAATCCCCACTCACTAGCTGTTTAAACAAGAAGGTTAACATTTTATCTTACACTGCAGGTCTCTGAACCTGATTACTATTGATAATGTTATGAAATGCTTTAAATGAAGCTGATAAATTGCATGGTTCTGATCTGAAAATTCTGAATTATCTATAAGAAAATAAAATAGTGCATGTGGAATTCCACTTAAAAGTGCATGATGTATTAAGATCAGTGACTCTTGAGGTATCTAGGTAACTGGTATTTTTACCGCTGTCAAGCTGTGACCTTCTCGTGTTTCAGCTTGCTCATTTCTAAAATGGAAATAACATTTAACAAATTGTTTCATACTCTGATTTGCAAATGTCATGCAAATGTTGACTTAGGGACAAAAATAATTTTCCAAAGCATATTATTCTTCAATAGTACATATTTTGACTTAGGTTATTCTGAGGATTTCAAAGACAAAAATTTCATAAAGGACCTCCTTTTTCTATTCTAATATTTTAATAAACTAATTTTCATGCAAGAAAATTCTCTTTTATTGTTCTTCACCCTTTCTCCCTCTTAAAATCTTTTGTGTTATGCAGAGTTCCTTAGTACAGCCTTTGTGCCTTAATAAGGAACTCTGGGAACATCAGTCAAGGATATTTCAGCCATTATACCTAAGGCCAAACAAAGACAAACACTCATCTCTCTAAGGAAAATCTCTGCTTGTCCACCTCCCTCCCTGACATTCTTCTCAAGAAGCACTCTTGTGATTGGGATTTGTCTTCACATTCAATTCAAATAGCATGTGGCAAACCTATATATTCAGCTTATAGGCCAGCGAGGTCAGATCAGTACTGTGGTGCTTTGCCTGCCTCAGATATTCATCCAGCAGGCAGAATAGACTTAAATTGCTTTCTAATTGAAGCAGCTGCACCAATTAGTAGCTTTGATATTATGATCTTTCCAGGTTTAATACTCTATATTATCTTCTGTGCATTTTTTTTAAATACAGGTTGTAAAGAAATAAACAAAATATATTGAGATACAGAGACAGCTTGGTATGCTTCCTCCTGCCCCCAAAGCATTCCATACCTTATGGCTTTAACAAATATTTAGGAAAAAATAGAGAAGGCCACTTTCCCAACTTTTCTTCCATACCTAATTTTAATTTAAATTCCAAGTTTAAGGCTATAGGTATCTTCTTTTTAAAGGACTAGAAATGATGTACTTTTAACCTTGAAGCAGTCTCTCAAAGTCAGGACTGGGTGAACCTGTAATGATTCATTGCCATGAAAGGAGTTGATTTTATTCTGTTTCAAAGAGTAATAAAGATTGTTTAGTCAATGCCTGAACATTATGGCTTACAGTCTTATTACTCAAACTATGATCCAAGATCCAACAGCATCAGTATCAACTGGGAACTTGTCAGAAATTCTGATTCTGGGAATCCACCTGGACATTCTGAGTCAGAACCTGCCTTATTACAAGAATCCCAAGACTCGTAGGCACATTTAACTCTAAGACCTGCTGGCTTATAGGATTTATTTGCTAGTGAGAAACCACAGAAAGTCTTAGAATTTGATGGTAAAATGGATATGTTGGAAGAGACCAAAGTTCTGAAGTAGCTGGTGATGCAGAACCAATAAAATATGCTATTTCAATTATGACTAAATTTTAAAGGCAACTGCTCAGACTTTGTATTGCTGATTGTGAGAACAACCATGGATTGATTATGCCATTAAGATACCTCCTAACTCATAACATGGGCAATTTACCTCCTCTTTTAAAAGAGAAATAGTGATAACACCAAAATAGTTATATTATAATAATAGAATTTGATTATAATTTCACTAGCAAAACTTACTGAGTATGCCAGATACAGTCTTAGGCACTGAAGTAAAAAAGTGAATAGAATATGACCTTGTCTATATAAAACTTGTAATCTAGTTAGGAGGTCAGAAATATAAGCCTGTAATTAAAATATAACATCGTAAGTTCTCTCCCAGAAAGAACACAGCTTTGCCTGCCTCAGATACTCATCCAGTAGGCAAAAAAGGAACACTGCACTTTCAATAAAAGTTGGCTTAGAGAAGCAAAGCATTTTTACTACATATTGAATTTGGACCAGGTCACAGAAATCTTTTATAAGTCTTTGTTTCACAAATTGTAAAGCAGGGTGATCATTCTCTCTCGGCAAAGAGAACACTTTAGTGAAAGGCAAGAGATTTGCAAGACTGTTCATTCTTAAATTAATACAATATGTTTTGAATGAGCTCTAACTGTACATAAGATATTGACAATAGTAAGCAAAATAGTACCTCTGCTTTCATGAGGCCTGTATCACAGTAGGGAAGATATGCAATACATTTGCAAGTGTATAACATGGTAGTGGGCTGTGCTGCTATGGAGTTTTTCATAGTCCAAGTAAACAGAGGGCTGTGGAAGAATCAGCACTATTTTATAAATGGGAGTACATGCAAACCTCCAGGGAAGGCATAGCATTTGTCCTGAGAAAAAGGATTGTGAGAAGCCCAGATGGAGAGCTAGGCAGGTGGGAATGGGCCTTAGATATCTGACGTATTTTGAGGAGTTCTGGAGTGGAACAACCCAGGTGGGATGGTCTAGATGAAAGCAGAGATACAGCTGGGAGAGGGCCTGGTCGTTTGTACTAAAGACCCTGAATTTTACTGTGAGAGACTGGAAACTTTAAGTGGTTTTGAATTGAAAGAATGACAATGATCCGTGTTATCATCTAAAAGGAACACTCTGGTTGCTCTGTGGAGAACACATTGTTCCAGGACACAGACACCAGCCAGACCCAGTGTGGTATGAAGTGGGCAGGGACTTCTGTATACATCCCTGACGTCACAGCACACATGCAAATAAGGGTCCAGAGGATGCTTTGTGGGTAGGAGAGTCTGGAGCTCCTGGTGCTGGTCCTCTCACGATCCCGCAGGGAGACCTGCTAGAGACGAATGCAGCTTCCTATATCATGGAATCAGCTCCCAGAGAAGAACCCAGGCACTCTGTTGCTTATGTATTTGTAGGGTAAGAGTGTAATGTCGTCAGCTGTGGAATGGTAAGAGTTTCCTAGAAAATGAAATTGCCTGCTAGAAAAGAAGACTTTCTAGAGCTCTGTCTCCGCAGTCACCTTTTCTTGTTTTTAATTGAGTTCACTCAGAATTGCTAACAAACGGAAGAAGAAATTGTAGGAGGGGGAGGGAGAGAACAGGAAGGGGCAGAAGGGAGGAGGGAAAGAGGAAGACTGGGAAGGGTTGTCTACATGTGTCTCTCATCAAGGAGACCATTGCAATGGCCCAGTCAGAAGGAAACAGGATAATGTGTTAGAATCAGTGAAAGTGGGGAGCCTGAGGGGGAGATTCGGGAAGGGGGGCTGGGGCCAGGTCACAGAGAGCTCACTTCTCACCCTGAGAGGTTTGGGATACATTATTCAGACTCATCACCCAATTCAGCTGGACACAACAGCAGCCCCCAGCATCCTGGGCAGCAGAGCACCCATCTGCAGAGGGGCTGAAGGCTCTGAATCCTGAAGACACTCAAATGCCTCAATGGTGAATTGCTATTCAAGTGTGAGGGACGATGAGAGGTGTGGCAAGATTTTATTTTCTCAGGATCCTATGAGTCTAAAAATTGCTTGCTATTCCTCAGGGACATTTTTAGCTTACAGGTAGCCTGGAAAGATCTGGTATGCTTAATCAGAAAGGCTGGTGAAGGAACAGATAGAGGAATATATGGAGACATTTGCTGACCAGCAGTCATACCATGGGTGAGAGCAAGCCCAAAGGCAGCATTTCAAGCTCCATGTAAACCTGGAAATCAGAAAGCCCAGATACTACACCTGCCCTCGAACTCTGAGTGGTGGGAATAAACTTAAAAGGCTTCCAGGAGCCAGGCACAATGGTGCACACCTGGAATCCCAGCAGCTGGGGAGGCTGAGGCAGGAGGATCTCAAGTTCAAGGCCAGCTTCAGCAAAAGTGAGGTATTAAGCAACTCAGTGAGACCCTGTATCTAAATAAAAAATACAAAATAGGGATGGGGATGTGGCTCAGTGGTCGAGTGCTCCTGAGTTCAATCCTTGGTAGCTCCCCCAACCCCCGCGCCTGGGGTGGGGGGGGAAGGCCTTCCAGGGAGGGAAGATGCTGGAGGGAGGGAGTTGAATGTTGTAGGGTTGCTGTCAGCAATCCCCTTCTGGCTGCTCCAAAGTTTATAGAATAAAGTTTCTTGAAGTAAGTCCATTCCCAAATTTCTATGATTTCCTGGTGACATCTTGGTCCTGACTGAAAGGAAAGTGACCACAACACTCAGAGTGAAAGAACAAACAAGGCTTGTCGTCGGAGAAAATGCCTGTTTATTGAGAACAGCTCTGCATATTTATAGAGCCAGGGGTGGTTTGACAGTTACCACAGTTTAATGGTTGAGCGGTTTGACAGTTGGCATGGGGTGCTTTCTGACTGGTGGGTAAGGATCATGTGAGTCAGCAGGGCTAGTCTGATTGGTGGGTAAGGATCATGTGAGTCAGCAGGGCTAGTCTGATTGGTGGGTAAGGATCATGTGAGCCAGCAGGGCTCACCATTGGAAGGCTCTTCTGGGGGAATGGGGAAGTTAGACTTTGGAGCTGGGGTGACTCCCAACATGGAGCAACCAAGAGACCTTTATTGCAGCAGTGAGAAAGAGGAGAAGAGAGAGAGAGAGAGAGAGGGAGATAGCCTGGCAGGAGGTTTTTATAGCCCTTTTGCTGAGCTGCCTAAATCTAACAGGGTCTCTGGGTTTTCAATCTGCCTTGTTGGCCTAAGGGAGGTTAAGTATTCAGTCTTGAGTGGGGAGTTGAGTGTTCAGCCTTGGCAGGGGTGGGGGGTGGCCAGTTGAGTGTTCCGACTTGAGGCAAACAGGCGATAAAGAACCAGACAGATGGGGGGTTGATGTCCAGGTTATCCTGCAGCTAACATTGGTTCAGCCTGCCCTGCCCCTAATGCTGACTGCCTCCTTCCTGGACTTCTGCTTCTTTGTGTGCGTTTTTGTCCTGACATACCAAGTCTAAAAGGAAACTCACCCCTTTACCAATTCCCCCCAGGGCTCACGTGCACGCTTTCCCAGGCATTTATGAGTCACACAGTTAACTGTGGCTGCAAGGCTTCTGTGAAGAGTCATTTCTGCATTAGACATCAAAACAAACTTAAAAGCCAGTTCTGGTTTCCCATTGCTAAGTAAAAACTACCCCCAAAACCTAATGGCTTAAAAGAACCTTTTCTTTACTTGATAATTTTGTAGAGCAAGTGTTTGCGAAAGGGTAGGCTAGGTGGTTCATATCTCTTGCACATAACATCGTTTCCCCATTGAGTTACCTTGGCAAGTCTGCAGAAAAAAATAATAGACAATAGATGTGTGAATTTACTTCTTTTCAATTGACTTATATGCCTATCCTATTGCCAATAATATTGTCTTAACTACTATAGATATAAATCACATAATGGAAGTCATCAACTCTTATTTTCAAAAATCGTTTTGTCTACTTTAGGTATTTTCCAATTTCAAGAAATTTTAGGATCAGCTTGTCAATTTCTGGAAGGAAAGACTGCTAGGCTTTTTTTTGGGGGGGGGTGGTCAGAATTGCTTTGACTATATAGATCAATGTGGAAAGAAGTGACATGATAACACTATGTAATATTCTGACCTGTGAACACTTCATATGTCACCATTTATTTCGTATTTAACTTTCTTCAGCAGTGGTTTGTAGATTTAAGTTTATAAGTCTTGTATGTATCTTTTTTGCAATTATTATTATTTTGATTTGTACATTACAATTATAAAGGTAAGATTCTTGGTGATATATTTGTGCATGCACAACATAATTTGGTCGATTTTATTTCCTAGTACCCATCTTTTCCTCTCTTCCTCCTTCCCTCCACTCTCCTCCTCTACTCTACTGGTCTTCCTTCTATTCATGAGACTCCTTTCTTTCCCCTATTTTCTCTTCTCTTCTGCATACGAGAGAAAAGATACTTTCTGATTCTGGCTATTTCACTTAGAATGATGTTCCCCAGTTTCATTCATTTACCAGAAAATGACATAATTGTGTTCTTCTTTATGGCCAAGGAAAACTCCAATGGGAATACATTCCACATTTTCTTTATCCATTCATCCAGTTGGCAGATACCTAGGCTGGTTCCATAACTTGACTATTGTGTCTTTATGGCAATCAGTGTTGGTATGCATTTATCACTATAATATGCTGACTACTATTTACCTTTTAAATAAATACCAAGAAAAGTTTTTTATCCTAGATTTTTTTCCCTAGATTTTTGAGGAATCTCCATACCTGTTCCCATAATTTATATATATTTTGATTCATATTTAATGATATGATTTTTGAGGTTATTGAAGGTATTTTCATTACTAGTTCTTATCACTTTTATTAATATTTGAAAATACAATTAATTTTGTATTCTGAATTTGCTAAGGAGACCTTTCGAAATTCACTTACTGCTTCTAACAGCTTTTCTAAGAAAGGAATTTTTCATTAGAGGATCAAGTGATCTTTACACATTTAGATAGTTTTACTTTTTTGTTTGCAATATGAGAATTTTTCTACTTTCCTCTTTCTAATTAACCAGAATAGGGCCTAGAGAAAATGTCCAATAGAAATATTGAGAGTAGATGTTCTGCTTTGAACACCAAATGTACAACTAGTTGTGGGCATTTTATATGTCCACTGAGTAAGTTACCTCCAGTCCTTGTTCATTTGGAGTTTTTATCAAGAGTGAACACAGTGTACAATTCTTTTCATGTGCTTCTTATTTTGTTTTCTAGTATGTGTTTTTGATTCTTGAGCTCATTTTGATAATTGTATTGCTCTTTATTTTTCTTTTGGTGATGTCTTTGTTCAGCGTTGGTATCACAGTAATATTGGCTTGACAGAAGGAGATTGAAAGTTTCTTCTGCCTCCATGGTTTGGGTTAGTTTGAAAAAGATTAGAATGAATTATTTTCTTAATGATTAGTAGAATTCATTAGGAAAGCACTCTGAACCTTGGCTTTTCTCATTTCGAAGTTTCTCTACATGCTATTTGTATGTTTGAATTATTTATTTCTTCCTCAGTTTTGGTAATGTGGGCTTTTTGGGGAATTTAGCTGATCGTTGGCATTGTCAGGCAGAGTTCCCTCTTATAGCCCTGCACCCCTGGGCCAGGGCAAACCTTCTGTGAAATGTATCATCTGGAGATTGCATCACTGTGTTAACACATCCTTCTTCAATTTTTATTTGTCTTGTTGCCTTTAACAAACAGATGTTTTAATAAGAGCTTTGTTCTTGTGTTTCAAGCTATAGTGCCTAATTGGCCAACAATGACCATTACTAAGTTCCCACCTTTGTAGTCCTTAATCATTTTTCATTTTGTTTCCAGATCAATCACTCTGGCTTTTTACTAGCAATATTAGTGTGGATTCTCTATGGTTAGAGACCATGATGAACAAAGCAGCACAAGATTTAAAAATCATACACAAAAGAATTCAGTTGAGTGAGACAGTAAACCTAACAATATGAAGCTGTTGCTGGTATAGAATGACATCCTATTTTCAGCACATTTTTTTAATAAGTAGAAGGATTAGATAATAATAAAATGTATAGTGGAATATATATATATATATATACCATTAACACTGTATTTTATTACTAAGGGCTGTATAATTTTGCAGTTGTTGTTCTCCTACGGATGGCAATGAAGCAGGCTTGTTGCAACAGCATGACCACCAGTAAGTAGGTGAGTAACATCTGCTCTTTGATATGACAGGCTGCAGTATTGTTAGGAACAAGAACTGTTGGGCTCCATTATGATCTCATGGAACCACCCACATATATACAGGCTGACGTTGACTGAAATGTCATTATGTGGTGCATGGTTGTAACACTTTCCATTTCTGTATGATTGGTAGTGATGTACCCATTTTGTTTCCAATTTTACTAGTTTGAGACTTTTTCCACTATAGCTAAATTATGTCAATTTTGATCTTTTTTGGCAAACTTTTAATACTATTGATATTTTCTGTTTTCTACCTCTTTTATCTCTAATCCTATTATTTACTATGTTGGGCTTACCCTGAATTTAGTTTGCTCCTTTTCTTGTTTCTCATGTAGAATGTTAAATTATTGACTTGAGATTTTTTTCAAAATAGGTGTTTATAGCTAAAAATGTCTCTCTATGCAATCGTTTAGCTGCAACTCTTTTGTTTCTTATGGTTTTTATTTCATTAAGCTCAAAGTATTTTTGAATCTCTCTTTAAGTTTCCTGAATTTCTTCTTTAACTCATTGGTTACTTATGAGTAATTTGTTTTATTTCCATATTTGTAGATCTCCAGAATTTCCTACTACTCTTTCTAACTTAATTATTTTATGCTTTTTAAAAATGTTTTCAATCCTTTTAAGTTTATTGAGACTTATTTTGTTGTATAGTATTTAAGCCATCCTAAACAACGTTCTATGCGTCATTAAGAAAAATATGTACTTTTCTCTTTGGGGTATAATATTCTGGAAATGTGTGTTAGGTTCTAATGGTTAAAATACTGCTCGTGTCTTCTAAAACTGTGATTCTTTGTCTACTTGTTTCAGTATTGAAATTGGAGTATTGAGGCCTCAAACTCTCATGTTCTAATTAGGTATTTCCATTTTTATTCTGTGATTATTTTTCTTTAGGAAAATATCAGCTTCTGTTTATTGGCATATATATGTCTATAACTGATATATTTTTCTAATGAATTTACTTTCCATCAATATAAAACTTCTATCTCTAGTAACTTTTAAAGAAGCCCATTTGCTATTAATATCACCACTGCAGCTAGTTTACTATTTGTATGATATATCTTACCACATTTTTTTTTCCTAGTCAAAATCCTGAGCAAAATGAGATAGCCCAGGGGACCATATCCCATTTCCTGTGAGTTTGTACAGAAGAACGTTTTAGTGTCCATTCTTTGCTTACCTCTGTGTTCATCCTGATAATTTACCCTGAGTAACAGGTTGGGGGCAAAAGGGGAAAAAAAAAAAAACACACACCAAAAAACCAACCTTTAAGAATCTCAGTTTAGTAACTAAAAATCTTCAGCAAGTCAGAAGAGGAAGGGAAAGCCATTAGAAAAAATGGAAAGATCCCAAAAATGGCAGTTACTGACTCTGGGCTTTCAATTTCTTTGATCTGAAAGTTTTGGGTGGAGGTTGTCTGTGTCTAGCAGTCTACTGCTTGATCTGAATTTCTTGAGATTTTTTTTTTCCTTCATGATGCTTCTGTTTCTGGAAAGTCTAAAAGGCTCTAAGTTTTAGATTGTCCATTGGCATGGAAACCTGGGAGGTTGACATAAAGTTTTCAACTAAGAAAACAAATGTGCCAGTGATTTCCTGGAGTTTCACTGCAGCATCTGTATTTTAAAGTAAAGCACTTCCAACGAAGTTAATTTTTTTTTCTTTTGGCAGTAGTATCACTCACAATAGGGCAAGTATCTAGGCTAAAGATCATGTGATAGTTTCTTCAATTTGTCCTTAAGCAAAGCCACCTGGACAGTTTGGTGATAAGCTAGTGCTCTGCATTAAAGTTCCAGGATGTTATCCCCATTATCTATGGAAAAGCCATGTCAAGATTAAGAGTTGATGTCTCTTGATGTTCTTATATGGGAGGCGTCTCTGACATCACTTCAAAGTGAGCTAAAGGCTATGAGAGTAGTTAAGAGTTAAGGTTAAAATCTATAGCTATAGCAACTGAAGTTCTCTGGATAGTTTTCCAAGTTTCATTGTAAAATGTCACTCATTTATTTTACCATCTTTGAGATGTCTTGAGGTGTGAATTATAGGCAGAGCCTTACAAACTTCCTTAATTAATCTCAGTGGACACCATGTCACTATCACTAGCTACAGAGTCAGTTCTACCCAGGTGGGAAGCAAAATCAGAAATTTTCTTTGCTCCTCCCAGAGCATTTACTTTAATGCAAGAAAATATTTCTGGTCCAATGGAAAACACAAGTAATGTTAACCACATGAAGAAGAAATTAAGTGGAAATGTTGTGTTCAGAGTCTCACTAAATGATGAGCCACATCAAATCATTACGAATGTTTCCTGTTTTAACTAGCTAGCTGGCAAAAGGTCTTTCATTTCTGTGGTTTTACAGATTTAGCCTCTGGGAAAGTAGTGAATTGAAGAAAGCTAGAGTGACTTGTGATTGTATCCCCCAGCTCGAAAATCTTGTGTCCATTTCTCTTATATAATCACCAATGGTTCTAAATCTGGGATGTCCACTGAGGCTTCAAGGAGAACATAGAAGAGATGGAAAATTCCCTGATTAGTGCATGTGGTCATGAGCTTTGGTTCTTCCAAGAGAAAGAATTGTGGAGGGCTTTGAATTTCTGCAGTGAGAGATGCAAATAATGTGTGTGAGAGCAGTAGAGATTTGTAGGATGTCATTCTGGAATCTAGGGTAAGGCAGTTGTTTTTCTAATGTTCTTTTTTCATATAATATTAACAGATGCCTTGATCTAGAGTTGAAAGAATTAATGTTACTAAATTCATCTGTTTAAATCCAAGGAACTATTAATTTAATCTATAACTATTTTCTTTGTGTCAAAATGTTTCAAAATGCTCAGCAACATCCTGTCATTCAGAATGGGGGCATGTGTGTAATTAAGTCTTTCATTTCCTACCCTGACCTGCAAGTTCAAGGTTAAGACACAAAAGAAGGGGATAGGTGGTTGGGATAGCTTCATCTTTTTTCAAGAACAGTGTATTACTCAAGTGTGGTAATTAACTCCAATCTTTTTTTTCTGACCTTTCCTTTTTCCTTTCTCATTCCCAGAAGAAGATGAACTAATTGACAGAGGTTATGATATGTTCTGGACCACACATCCTAGGAACAATCCTAAATTCTTGGAAGAATTTGGGAAATCCTAAATTAGATGATCCAATCTGAATTTAAAAGGTTAAGCCTACAAGACCAGCATGGATGCATATCAAATTCCTCCATGCCATTGAACATTTTGACAGGATATCAGATGACATAAGCACGTTTAGGAAGGAGAGATGAAGGAAAAGAAGAAGGCATGATGCAGGTGAAGAACAAGGAGGTGCACAGGAAAATGAAGAAGGAATTTGGGGTAGAGGGTCCAGAAGGGAGTCCAATCAATCAAAGCTGAGAAAAGAGAGTGACAGCAGAGTGTGAGTTTGAATTTCAGCTCCTTCATATCATTATCAGAACTTTCTGAGAACTTAAGAAAAGAACATTTAACATATCCATTTCTTTTAAAGTCCCCCATATACCACTCAAAATTATTAGAATATTTGAACTCTTGGATTCTAAGTGTATATGCAAATATGGGTCAATTTATCCATATCCCAAGTTTTCCAGAGTGACTACTGAGTAAGAGCATCATACTTTCCATTGATAACAAAGCTGAGTCTGCTCTGAATGATTGTTGAGTAGCTAGTGATTATTCACATCCTTATGTTGATAATAAATTAAAGATGTATAATCAGTCCTCGAGGATCTTTCCATTGCCTACCACCCATTCCCATGTCCAGAGATATCTGATTGATAAATCAAAATGAATATTTTCACCAAGAACAGTTAAGAAAGAAAAATAAGTCTACTGGATACTAATTTAGCACACACACACACACACACAAAAGTTATTACTTGTTCACCTAGTGCAAGTCTAGTACAGTTTTATATCACTGGTGTGCCAACGAGGGGAAGCAGAAAGGAATCTCTGGTGTGTTCTGCATGTGTCAGGGTGGCCTGGAGTAAGCCATCGCAGCTCCAGTCCTAACCTTCTCAGAATCTCAGATGCTGTGGAATGACATGAGTCACTGTACCACTAAGTATGAGTCTTTATTTAGAATTCTAGCCACAAGAAAAGTCTACAGAAACATTCTATCTTGGGGAAGAAAAGCAAGATTTAGAAGTATAGCTGAAGTTCAGCTAGTTTTAGAAAAAGCTAGTCAAAGAGTTGCCGGAAGAGAGAGGAAGTACCCTTCTGGAT
Organism: Urocitellus parryii; assembly: GCF_045843805.1. Lineage (NCBI taxonomy): Eukaryota > Metazoa > Chordata > Mammalia > Rodentia > Sciuridae > Urocitellus > Urocitellus parryii. Next base: position 274,127,233 of record NC_135531.1, on the reverse strand, counting down.
CATTAGCCATAGGTTGGACACTGGGTTTTACAAAGAGTATAAGTCTAAGCAGGTGCTGAGTTCAATTGCAAGAGGGAACAGGAAGAAGCATCTGTAGAGGCCAAGGTCATAGCAGAGCCACAGGGGTCCATTTCTACTTCTAGATATAAACACTTCCAAAAACACAGCATTCTACCAAACCTTCAAAGGTCAGATAACCCCCATTATAACAAACTACTTAAGGGCATGGGAAATGGAAAATATTTCCATGCTTTTTCTGGTGAAAAGAATAAAACATTGCTAAGTAAACAAGATAAATTTTTGCAAACTGGGCATGGTGGCACATTCCTGTGATCTCAGCAACTCAGGAGACTGAGGCAGGAGGATCACAAGTTCAAGGCCAGGCTCAGCATATCACAGAAGCCCTAAGCAACTTAGTGAGACACTGTCTTTAAAAATAAAAAATGGCTTTGGATATAACTCAGTAGTAAAGCACCCCTGGGTTCAATTTTCAGTACTAAAAAAAAATTCTCCAAAGAGGGAAAAGTTTAGATCAATCTTACCTATCTATCTATTCTATCAGGTTGATTTAATATACTTTTGATTTTTGAAGGAAAATATAATAATGTAATCAAGGTTTGGAAAGTGTAGAAGTGAAATGTATAACAATAAAAGCCAAAGAGATGGGTAAATGGAGCTATCAGGTATTTTCATCACTATGAATTATTTATTATATGAAGTACAAAGAAGCCAGCGTGGTGATATTAGTATTAGTAAGTTAGACATCTAGAAGCATTATGAGATACAAATAGGGGAACTTTATAGTGCTGAAAGTTTCCATTCAACAATAACATCTAATGATCCTAAATGTGTAACTAGTAACAAACTTTTAAATACATGATTCAAAGGCAGATAGAAATAACTGGATAAATACACAAATCAGCAAATAGAGTTGGAGGTTAAGTGTCTCTTTGTCAGTTCTAGATATAATAGATAAATAAAAAATTAGTGGAAATATGAGATGTTATGTCAAATAACTATTTAATTGGCAAGTATGTAACAATATACTCACAATTGTAGAATTCTTTGGAAAGGCACATAAAAACCATCAATATATTCTATAGACTGAGGCTTACAATAATTCTCAGTAAGGATGAAATGATCAAATTCATTCAGAATCTTATTTTGAATACATGAATTAGATATAAACCTGTCATGATTTGGATTTGAATATTCCCCCAAAACTCATATTTAAAACTTGTTCCCCAAAGTATCAACATCCAAGGTAGGGATTTGAGGAAGTGATTGGATTTGAGGGCTCTGAGCCCCAAAATAGATCAGCTCATTGAAAGAATTCATTGAACAAATAAATACTGGGAGGTAGTAGAAACTGTAGGAGTTATAAACCACTTGGAGAGAGCAGGTTCTTGGGGGCATGCCAGTGGAGGATATATCTTATCCCCAGATACTTCCACTCATATTTGTCCCCTCTCTTCCCCACTCCCCCTTTCTATCTCTATATAACTATCTCTGATTCCTGGTTACCATGAAATGAGCAGCTATGCTATGCTACCATGACAGTCTGCTTTACTAAAGGCTCAGCAACAACAGAGCCAGCCAACCATAGAATGAAACCTGTGAAATTGTCAGTGAAAATAAATCTTCCCTCATTTAAGTAGTTATTCATGTATTCAAAATAAGATTCTGACTGAGATAGAATATTGGTAACAGTAGTGATGTCATTGATATGACTACACCTGACCAGTGACCTTGTTTGTTGGAGGAATTTGGAAAAGTTTGGATGGAGAGGCAGGCTAGAGTAATCCCAGCATGTTATAAGTAGAGTTTAGTGGGTGATTCTGGCATGAGCGTAGAAGACCAGAATCTTGATAGTAAAGACTGAGTTTATGACATTTCTTATAGGTTGGGATACAGGTCATTTATGTTACATCCTGGCAATTAAAAAAAAGTGTACATTTTGTCCATGCCCTGAAAATTTGTGTGAGGCTAAACTCATAGGTGATGGACTAATAAATACAATGGAGAAAATTTCAAGGCAGTACTGTATCTAGACAGTGGCATAAATATTTATGTTCATTTTGAGACAAGCATGCAGTGAGGATTGGGAGCAAGAAACAAGAGTAGGAAGTTTTGGAAAATTTTCAGTTTGACCAAAAAGGTGTGCATAAAATTAAAGCCAAGGAAGATTTTTTTTAAGCAACCTAGGTGTCCATCAACAGGTCAGTGGATAAAGAAAATGTGTTATATACACAATAGTGTTTTGTTCAGCCATAAAGAAAAATAAAATTATGGCACATGCAGGGAAATGGATGGAACTAGAGACATCATGTTAAGTGAAATAAGTCAAACTCGTAAGGTTAAGGGTCAATATTTTGTCTCATATGAAGAAGCTAAAGAGGAAAAAGGAAAACAAAGGTGGGGTGGATCTTCTAAAAAGAAAACAAGAGAGATCAGTAAGGGAAAAGGTCCCAGAGGCGAGAGGCAGAAAGTGGGTGGGAAGTGCTGGGGAGTGATATTGTCCAAGTTGCATGGTTCTATTGTGTGCATGTGTGAATATTAACCACCATGTGTACAACTATAATGCACCAATAAAAATGTGGAAAAAAGTTGTGATTTCTATAGAGATAAATGACACTAAAGATATATCAAGTCCTTTGCATGAGGACAACAGGAAATATACCTTGAGTGCATCTCAGGAATTGTCCAGACCCCATCTATCATGAGTTCAAGGTATGAAAATGTAAAATCTAGAAAGAAAATGGAAATTATGAGAATCAGTAACAAAATGCAAAGCAGAACATAATGCACAGTTGTTAAAATGACATAAAACATTATTTATAATCTTTTGCCAATAAAACAAACTTCAATGAAGTGGCAACATCCTTGAAAAAACAGAAACTAACAAAACTGATATAGATGGAAATAGGAAATCTGAAAAGGCTGAAACAAATTAATGAATTTACATCTGTAATTAAAAATCTCCTCCAAGCAACACTCCATGCCCACATGGCTTTACCTATGAATTCTACCAAACATTTAGGAAGGTTGTAACAACAGTCTCACATCCCAAGGTAGAGGATGCAAAAACCATGTACTTGTTTGACTTCATCAAAATTAAAATACTCTTCAAAGAACGCAAAGAATAAAATGAACAAGTGAACTACAAGCTGCAAAATACTCTCACATATAAATATTCAAGCATCATGAATGTGTAAAGAACTTTTGTAAAATGTTTGTTAGAATTCACCTGCCTCGGAATTTTCCTTGTAGCAAGTTCTATAGCAGTTTCTTAAAAAGTTAAACATATACTTACCAAATGACTGAGAAATTCCACTTCCATTTATTTACCCAAGTAAGATGAAAATATATAGCTGCAAATTGTTGAAAACAATGTTCATACCCACCTTTTCCTTAATAGTCCCAAACTCAGAACAATCGAAATGTCCAGAAAAAGAAGAATAGGAAAATAAATAGTGGCTATTTTAGTCACTTTTCACTGCTAAGATGAAAAGACATGACGAGAATAAGCAGAGGAAAATAGGGTTCACAGTTTCAGAGACCTCAGTCTAGAGATGGTTGACTCCATTCTTTGGGGCCCAAGTGAGGTAAAACATCATGGCAGAAGAGCACGCTGGGGGAAAGTGGCTCAGGACATAGCACCAGAAAACAGAGCCGGTGGGGAGCTCCCTTAGCCACAGACAAAATATTAACACCAATGGCATACCCTCTGTGACCACCTCCTCTAGCCACACCCTACACACTGCAGTTACCAACCAGTTAATTCCTGTCATGTGGCACTATCACCACATGGTTTTTCTGTCTGCAAACAACACAAAGCATTGATTAATGCATTGATTAGGTTAAGGTTCTCATAACACAATCATTTCACCTCTAAAATTTCTTGCATTGTCTCACATGAACTTTGGAGGACTCCTATTATTAAAACCATAACAGTGGCCTATTTATATCATGAAATACTGCTCAGTAATAAAATGAATTAGTGATACAGTATAAATGTATCTGTAGAATAAATCATAAAAACATTACATTGATCCAAACAAACCTGATATACAAAGTGTATAGGACCTGATTCCATGCACTTGAGGCCAAGAACAGACAAAAATAACCACCAGTGCTAAAAATCAGTTCAATGATAGCCCATGACAAGGCAAAGATTAAGGAGAGGGGTCACAGGGAACTCTAGAGGTTGATGGAAATATCCTCCATCTCGTGTTGAATGGTAGTTACTTGTTTTTATACACTTATCAAAAGTTTGATATTGAGTGTAATCAATTTAGCTGCATGTGGGGGCATGTGCCTATAATCCCAGCTATACAGGGAGTGAAGCAGGGGGATCTCAAGTTCAAGGTCAGTCTGGGCAAATCAGTGAGATTCTGTTTCAAAATAGAATAAAAAGGGTTGAGGATGTGGTTCAGTGGTACAGTCATTGCCTAAGAATGTGCAAGGCCCTGGATTCAACCCAAGTACCCACCTGCCCCATACATGCAAATTAAATCCCAACAAGAAACTTTCTCCTTGTCATCTATGTAACCTTTCTCTAAACAGCCCACCTCCCCCATTCTCTAACAGAATTACATAATAAATAAATGATAACAACAAAAACATTCTCTTGGCCAACCATGGTGTAATCAGTGCTGGGAATATCAAGTTGCCATTCTTCTGCATTGTTAGGGCACCTCATAGATTCTGAGGTCTTAAAAGTTGTACAGTCTTCAGGCACAGGAACAGAAAGTGTTAGCAGTCCTGAAATAATAGAGACCCCCAAAGACAACCTCTGAGCTGGCTCTGGGCTGACACTAGGTGAGGTTTTTCCTCACTCCCTCAAGTGGCACATGGAAAACCACAAGCAGAACATTTATAGGAGTTCTACCTGGCAGATTCTGTTCCTCGGTGTGGACTCTAGTTAGAACCTAGGTTTGGGATTCTGGAAGGTTGGTTACATATGTCAACCTTTACTTGGGACCTGCAGGAAGAAGGGCAAAGTGTTGCTTTGCAAAGGTTAGGAGGAAATGAGTGTGCTTCTCCACCCTTCCTCGTTTCCCCACTTGAAATACTACCACCAAACCTCAAGGTGGCGCTATCACCACATGGTTTTTCTGTCTGCAAACAACACAAAGCATTGCAGTTTTGGTATTTCTTCTCTGGTCTACTCTTCATATTAGACCTATTATTGCACAGATCCTAAGGTGCAGTGATCTTCAATTTACACCAAAAGTTTTCTCCTATGCTCAGTTACTTCTTTCCTCTTCTCATATGGAAACTTTTTGAAATAACTGCTGCTGATGCTCTTTGGGAGAGACTGATATTATTTATGCCAGTTGAGTTTGTTTTTTTCTTCTTGTGTGGAGACATGAGACTCTAAACTGTTTTCAGAGCCGGTTAATATGTTTCAATCCACAGTTTGAAAAACATATCTAAGGCTGTGGTATCCAATATCATACCCAGTGTCAAACATGGCTACTTATTTAAATGAATTCACATTAATTAAAACTTCAGCAGTAGAGCCACAATGTGTGGATTCCTGTACTCAGTAGTGTCCCTCTAGTACTTGATGGCTAGTGGCTCCCACACTGGAGAGCACAGGCCTGGTGCATTTCTCCCATCACAATAACTCCCCTAGCACGGTGATTTTCAAAGGCAACTATAGTTCTTACAACTTTTGGAGGATAACATAGGGTCTGTTGATTATAAGAATGCTTCTGGCAGAAAATGAAGGCCCCAGCCAGAGACTCTTTCCTTAATAGTTGTACTTTCTTAACACTAAGCTTTTAGGATCCTTTCAGCCTTGGAGGCCTCCCTTTTATTTTCTACGTTGATATAAACTTATGAATGTAACTGGATGGACTTTCTGAGCAGAAGAGGCCAGAAACCTGATGAGAGAAACTCTCCTTTGTGCTTCCATAAGTTACATCGAAGGCCCAGTGAGCTCTGTTAATGATAAAACAGTATCAGAATAAATGCAGTCATTCTTCAATAATTCTTCAGGACAAACCCCCCCCCCCCATTCCTACATTGGTTGTTGTTTCTAAAGTAGTGTGGCCTGAGGAATCTATTTTTATACAAGCTCCAGATAATCCTTAAATGCCCTCCAGAGTTGCCACCGCTGATAAGACTATTTATATGTCAGAGAGTGTATAAACGTAATTTGAAAACAAAAAAGAGTTTTGTGCAGCTGTTCCTGTTGGAAAAGGCTCCTCCTCAGTTCCTCACATCCCCTTAAAGGGGGAAACTTCTTTTTTCCCTTAGAGGGTAATAAAAGGGAGGAACATTTCTGGTCTTTGTCTTTTTACTTTCTTTCTCTCTCTCCCTGTGAGAGGAGGAATGCGTTTTCTAATTGGTGAAGAGGTCGGGGGTGGGGTGGGGTGGGGGAGATCAGCATTTATGTCTCAGCCCCATCCAGATTCTCTGTCACCTTGTGAGAGGCCGATCTTCAAGAACACAGCTATTTTCTGATGACCAGTCCATTTTCTCAGGACATGTCAGGCTCCTATTCAGGCTTAAGAGCAGTAGGGACAAGAGTTTGCTTCTCACCTAATTAGTTCCAAACTCAGGAGCTTGACCTTCGAAAGCCCTGGCATGTGGTGTCATACCCAGGAGCCAAACCTTGGTCCCCTCTTGGAGGACAGTGTGCTCAGCTGTGTATATTGTCTATTTTATAGCTCCTTCCCCCCGCCCACACTGTACCATGGCATCCCACAACAAACCATGTTCCTCCCTTGGCTCTCCCTTCCAATGGAGCCATGCTCCCCAGGATGAAGTGTGTTCCTCAGAGGGGAGGGAGAGGCCATGCCTCGGATAAGGCACTGCTGTGCCATAGAAGCAGGGAAGGGATCCTCCTCACAGACCCTTGGGTGGACCCTCAGTTCACACAGCAAGGAGAATGTAGCCTGTCTCATATCAACTCGCAAGTGACAGGTGGGTTTGCCATGTTGCTTTTTAGAGTTTTTCCTATTTATCTGTAGAAGATGCAGAAGGAATGGAAAATATGGGTGGAGCTATTGGCTCACGGCTGCAAATGCCAAATGTCGTCTTGGCATCCTGTGGGACTAAATGGCATCTGAAGGCACTGTGGCTAATGCTCTTTGTTCAGATGTATGCTGATTGTTAAAAGAGGTGTATTGAGTGTTGTGAGCAGGATGAGGTAGCTCCAGAGAAGTGAGAGGAAAGGAGAGAGCTTTGGGAACGGTAAGAACTAGAGCAAGTGCAGGTAGGACTGAGAGTCCGTTAGTCACCCAGGATACTTATGGAGAACAGCAGCTGGGTTTCACATGACAGATAATCAGCATTCTTAAGACAACAGCCGACTCTTCAGCCTCCGTTTCTGAGTTCTGAAGATCAGTTTTCTGGACGCATCTGCCAGTTACAAAGTGCTGTTAATGAGTTGCAATACAGCAAGGGGTAAAATAAGGAGGGCCACCCTACGGCCAGGGTGAGATGGACAAGGGATCAGAGAGGGAGGCCTCCACAAGAAGGGGGAAGGGCAGGAGAGGGGCACCTGCAGATTGTGTATTAACTACACACCCATTGCTCTGATTGCAAGTAGGAAAAAAATCGGTGTGGGTGAATAAAAGCCTCCTTCCTTCTGTCGGGTAAATGTAACTTCTGCTGAACTGTGAGCACAAAGTTTGTGTGCAAGACTCTCAGATGTCCCCCGTCCTTTGTGGGACCTGATATTGCCACTCTGTGCTATTTACTGCTTTCAGAAATGGGTGTCACTTTTAAAGGGCCAAACTTTCCCAGGAGCACATCTATAGTGAAGGACTGAGACCAGGCCAGCAACATGTAGCTCTGATCTGAAACCCACAGTTGAAGCAATTGACAAACATAATGGAGTTTAGTCAGAAGAAGTCAGAAAGGATGGAGAGGGATTTCAAGGTCATGTTCTCTGAAGATATTTTATGCAAGGATCTTGATGCCTTTCACCTGAAGACAAGCCTCCAGAGGGACAGAAGTATTGTCGTTAAGTATTTGAAAAATGGTCACATGGAAAGAGAATCTAAATTTGTGCTCTGTGGTCTTGGCAGATGACCTCATGCCTGTGGTGGAAATTACATGGAAGAAAACTTCAGCACAGTATTAGTAAAAATGCTCTAAAAGCAAGCACTGGACCCTAAATATGAGACACTCCTTGAAGAGGGTCGCAAAGGAAACTGACAGCAAGATCTGGTGCTAAGCGGATAGATGTCTAGTGTTCGGCAGAGAAATCTCGAGTGTTTTGGAAAGCCAGAGCCTTCTTTCTCCCTCTCCTCTCTCTGGAGTGATGGTCCTCGAAGCTGAGACCTTAAACAACCTTTCAGTTAAAAGCCTGAATCCAGGACAGCATTTTAATAAAAGGTTAACATTGAGTAATTGTTAAAACCACATTTATTAAAGTTCTTCCTGAGAGTGAAAATGTAGTTTCAAATGTTAATTAATTCAACTCCTTATGAATCCTGACAGAAAAAATAGCCAGCCCTCCCATCACCCCCTCCTTGGAAGGTGTTCCTGTAGGAGAGGCTGAAAAGGGTCCGTTTTAGGGTTGGCAGGCGGGTCGGGCGCTGTTCACACTGTGTACATTTTTAACAATAGCAGAGTCTGGAGGCTCTCTGGACAGCACAGCAAGCCTGCAGCCGGGAGGTAAACGCGCCTCTCACCTCCAGTGCCCTTAGGCCTATGGAGGTTGTGACAACCAAAGACCTGGCAGGCAGCCCTCTGCTCTTTTCCTTCAGCAAAGAAAATCTTAGTCTACAGTGGCAGAAAGTCCTACGGAGTTCATCTGATTTCTCATTCTAAGATCCAGTACCGTAGCCTCTTGTTATCTGTGGTTTTGGCCCTCGTTTCAGTTGCCCGTGGTCAATGGAGGTCTGGATATAGTCAATGGAAAACTTCAGAAACAAACAATTCATAGATTTGATTTTTTAAATATTTTTACTTGTAAATCATAAATTTGAAGTTTCACACGCTTCTGAGCAGTGTGATGAAGTCTCATGCTGTCTCTCCCCATCCTGCCCTGGACATGGCCTCTCTTTGCCTGGCATATCTGGGCTGCGTGCCTCCCTTCTTATTCATCACTTGGCCACCATCTTGGACATCCAATGGCCTCAGGCCTGAGGTGCTTACAGTCAGGTCACCCTTTTTTAGAAGGCTAACACTGCATCCATGACTATCACTCAGCTCACATCGTCTCACTCATGGGTATTATGTCTTCCCATGTCATCATAAGAAGAATGAGTACACTACAGTATTTAGAAAGAGCACATCCACATGACTTTTATTATAGTATATAATACATTGCTATAACTGTTTTTCTTTATTCTTATTAGTTGTTGTTAATATCATATTTTGCCTAATTTATAAATTAATTTTATCATAGGTATGTATGTTTCTCATGTTATACAGTAACCCTACTTTATCCGTGAGAGCTATGTCCTCAGATACTCAGCAGATGTCAAAGCCAGGGATAGCTCTGACCCTCTATATACTTTCCCCACATATAAATGACAAAAGTAATTTATAGATTATGTACTGTAAGATTAACAACAACAATCATAAAATAGAACAATTAAATCAACATACTACAATAAAAACCATTTAAAACTCATGAATTGTTTGCATCTGGAATTTTCCATTTAATATTTTTGGATTATGGTTCATCGTGTGTTGTTAAAATTGCAGATTAAGGGGAGCCTACTTTGTTAATAAAAAAGAAAGAAAAAAATGAGGGTATCAATCATTCTGTTCTGAAGAAAGTCATTATAGAACACTAAGAAAAAGAAATGCTGAATGCAGATATTGGAGTTAAAAAATAACCAAAAGCTTTTGCTGGGAACTGTAGAACATGAGCACAACATGAGTGGAACATGTAATTAGTTTAAACACAGTTTGATAGGTATGTGCAATATCAAAATAACATATATATAAGGTACACATACCTTTTACATGTCCTATTTGTTCAGAGGCCTTATAAACTGGGTAGTTTTGAGCCCAATTTTCAAAAAAATGCTCATCCTGAGTTTTTTTCCCCACTTTTCAATCTCATGCGTTCATCAATATCCTTTCTATCACCTGAAACTTACTCCATCCCTACATAAAAATAAAAATAATATCTAACTGGAAGAGATTTTATAAGGATTATATGAAACAAAGTTGTAAAATACCTGTTTAGATTGAGTAACTTCAAATATATTGTAGCTATGCAGCAATTGTATATTCTTTGATATTATCAGATGGCAAAGAAATATATAGTAGGCCACCTGGATATAAAGGAATATTTTCTGTTCAAAAATGTCTCTGTGGGGCTGACGTTATGGCTCAGTGGTAGAGTGCTTGCCTAGCATGCATGAGGCACTGGGTTCAATTCTCAGCACCACATGTAAATAAATAAACAAAGGTTCACCCACAACTAAAATATATATATATATTCTTTGTAGCTTAGCTTCTGAAAAAGGCTCCTAAAGCTTTTCACTTGTATTATATAAGCCAAAAGTCTGCTGTAGTTTCATGATTTATGATAACAATTTGCTCTGTTATTATATAATGTCTTCTTGTACTAATGACCTCATAATTCAATAATAATTTATCAGTTACTTTTAAAAATATCTGAGCTAAAACTATGAGCTTAAAATTTAGGAAAGTTCAAATTTGATGAATGAAGGTAGGCACACTTTTTAGTCACCTCTAATATAGACCTGAGACATTTTGTTCTAAAGCCTATTTGGTTTCATATTAAAAGTAATTTCTTTTCATTTCCACTAACATTATGGATTTTAAAAATTTACACAGTAGTTGAAAATTGCCTTTCCTGATTTTAAAACATCAATAAAATTCATGAATATCAAATAGAGTCATAGCTCAAAGAATATCTAACAAGTACAGGTTAAGGCTTTCTGCTATTGGATCAGAGAGGTAGTCTCCAACCACCGACATAAATCAATATTAAACCATGATTCTAATAAGGCTTGTTCTAAAGGAAGCCATGAGATACAGAAAGGTCTATTCAATACCCTCAGGGTCTGTGTTTTTCTCCAATTCAGAGGACTATTCTCATCCATGTTTCTCATGCTTCCACTACTCTTGCAGCTACTAAGTCTGCTCTTAGTGAAGCATCCATAGTAAAATCCTTTCTACTGAGCATTCCAGGGGTTAATGACTCTGAATTTTAAAAGATTTAGCTTCAAATCCTGGAATTTCCACTTGCTAAGTTTTTCATATGTATCTTCAGATTATTGAAAAAGCTCAAAATATGAAAGATTGTAATAAAGGAAACGGATACAGTACAACAAATGTGACTCACTTTTAATACTGGGCATATCACCTTATCACACCTTTATTTAAATTGTGCAAGCCATCCATCCCATCCTTTGTCAGCCCCACCCATCTTTCTGATGAGCAGGTAAATGATAAGTTCATTGTCTATGAGGGGTTGAGTCACCAAATGTCATCTGCAGAAGATGAGTTCTGTAATCAGATTGCATTTAAGGAGGAGGCTCAACTGGAGCAATACTCTCTGCTTTCATTTTTATGCTGTTTAACATATTTGCTATTATTACAGGGAATGCCATTCTAATCAGGGGTAACATCTATCTCAGTAAAGCTCATTGGCATCTTCTGGAACCATGGGCAGTTAGGTAGTGCAATCTCCTGGCCACCTATGGACAGTTCTGTGTCCTCAAGACTCGCATCTCAGTGTCCAGCCATAGCTATTTCCAGAGACTAGGGGAAAGCTCCACCTGTCAACTTCAGGTTCCTTTAAAATATGTGGGGGAATATTTTTTCTGGTAAGCATAAATATTTTCCGCTTAATTTCTCCTTATTCATATCTATAATGTTTTCTATAATATAGTATCAGAGCATGGGCATATAATATACAAAAGCTTATGTTCAGAACGTACTACTATTCTTTGTATACTGGTGCTTCTGTGGCCCAATAATTATCACAGTCCCTTCCTCCTCCTCATCCTTCTCTTCCTCACTGTATATAGTTCTTCCAGTACTCTTACAACTTATAGCATTCTTCACTGGGCAGCTCTGTCTTTTCCTTTTTCAGTGTGAATGTGGCCACTTGTGAGCATAGTGCAGCTGGCTTCCAGGTCCAGTGCTGACCCTCTCTACTCATGAGCTGCTCTCTGAAAACCACACTGACTTTTTTTCTTTTAATCCTCTGATAGTTGGCCGAAGGAAGGTGTCCACTCACCTCTCAGGATAGGTGAATCAAGGGATTTAGAGTAGGATATAAAAACGATCACTGCTTACACATGCAATGGATACTTACATAGCTTCTGCTGCCACATGTTCCTATTTAAGGAGGGAATATTTTTCTATACTGCTCTGTTTTTTTTTTTGGGGGGGGGAAGCATTCCTCTGCAAAACCCATGACTAGATGAGTATTCCAAGTCTCAAAAAAAATTTATGTCTTCATGTAAAAACTTCAATTTCACTCAAGGCCCAAGAAGAAGCCAAAACCGTCAGTTAAAGAGATCATACAAGGCAAACACCTTTGGCAAACTTGTAGTTTCATATCCTACTGGTGACTGCTGGGTGATAGTCCAGGACTTACTAGCAGGCATATGGGGGAGTTGCTCCTGCCACCAAGGTCATCTAAGCATGTGGTTAAGTCCTCAGTGTGCTTGATTAAGAAATGGCTCCTCAGGGTTCCCATAAACACTGTTGTTATTCAGAACTTCAAATAATTTTTAGCTTTTTCTCTGGTGACTTTATGGCTAGGCTTAGCAGAATATTGAATGTGAGAAGTGATAGGAGCCAAATTCTTATTTCAGACTTGGACCTAGGAGGTAAAACACTTTAATTTTGATTGGATGAATGTTCCTAGTTTCTCTCATTGAGTTATTAATAGAAATTTATTTATTTGTCCTGGGACTTTTTTCTTTTAAGCAGGATTAATCATTCACTTCCCAGTGGTGGCCATAAAGTAAAGCAGAATATTGTTCAGTTTCAGCTGTGTTTTTGAACTTAGACATTATATCATAGGTTGATGATATCATCAATATAATGATAAGCAATGCTTTCCAAATTGCACTGGACATAAATTTCTTCTCACTAAGTTTTACAAGAAAAAAAAGGAAAATTTAAATAACCATGCAGGAAATACATATATCTGTGGTATTCCCACTTAATGAAAATGGATAATGACTTTTTTTTTTCAAAATAGAAATTTAAAGAGATAATTAGCTTAAGTTAATCATCTAATAACATTTTATCTGAGCTCATTGCAGGGCTGAATTGTTAACTCCTATTTGGTGTAGCTGATGCTACAGGAAGCACAACCTTGTATAGTTCTTTATGATCTGCTTTGACCCCCAAGACCCATCAGTTTCTCCCAGGTCATGTGAGAATATTAAACACAAAATTTGTAGACCCCTAGCATGTCTGTCATTAAGACTGAAGTCGCCAGGTACCTCCAGGTATGCCACGTTTCAAATACTGCTTGCATTGTTTTAAGTAGTTCCCAGTAGCATATTTAATTAAAACCTGAACCCAAATAGATTTTAAAGCACTCCCTTTCCCTACAGCTTGGGTAAAGGAAGAAATCTCAGTCATCACATTCTAACCCAGGATGCATTCAAGAAGTGGTGGTGCAATTCTCACATATAACACCTTTTCACAAACATTCCTTCAGAGATATAATGTTGCTTTTACATTTTCCAGAGACATATCTTTGAACTTCTCTAACTTAATCATATTGAGTTTTAATTTTCATTGTAAGATTTACTGGATGAGAGTGCATTATGCACCACCATCCAGCTAACACCGTAAAACTCCTTTCTCACCTCTAGACAGTTTAGCCCACACCAGTGTGAGAGCCCTCCACCCCCATGACCACTCTGCCAAGAAATCTTGAAACCCTTTACTTCATCCCACCCGGCTTTAAAGGGACCATGGCCTTGTTCTGTGTATTTTCTTTAATACACTGAGAGTGGGAAGATGAAGTGGCCATACCACAGCCCAGCAGTAACTGGCGAGGCCACCAAACTTCGGTCTTGGTGCATCAACTCCTTGGAAGGCACTTTCTCCATATACCCAGTTTTCTTGACTTCTTTAACCTTCTAAAATATTTTCTTCAATTGACTCTCTTTCTCTTTAAAATGTGTTCTTTTCATTCTTCTGAATAGCTCATGTCTTTTGTACACACATAGTTCTATTTTAGTAACTAAACAATAAGACCATGACCACTTCCTTCAGGTAATTTTTTCCTCTCAAAGCAAGGTCACATTTGGAGTTCACAAAACACCCGAGGAGCTCACTTTTATTATGGTGCCATTAGCTAATTCCATGTGCCTCATATTAGCAGCATAATCACAACCTCAATGGGGTATTTTGTTTTGTAATCAAATAGAGGATGAGAGGAAACTTCTTTTGATGCTCAAGTTTGCTTGAATTCCTTGTTTAATCCAGGCTCAATAATGAGGGGAAGATTTAGGATACTTTGCACATGCATAGTGGCAAAGATAGATACTAAGGCCTTATAGATTCAAAGATGATATTTCCTTCAGGTTTCTTGAATTCATCAAGGCTAGGACAATCTGGAATGAAACACCCCCTTATAATGGAAAACACTGATATGTAAAAACTATTGCCTTAGATTTTCTTTTAGTGCTGTTATATTTGTTCACAAAATTAATTTCTTGATAGGATGTCCCTTCATTTCTGCAGTCTACTGCTTGAGAATTTCCACTTGAGATTATTTTAATGTTAGCAGGTTAAAGAGGCCCTTGACATTTTTCAATCTATACTTGGGTCTATTTCCACCTTCTTAATCTATGCAATAACCAGTTTCAACTTAATTCTGTGCTTGGGATTTCTCTGTAACCAATTTCATATTTACTAGCTACCTTGTTTCTCATCCAATGCACTACCCTCCTCCCCATCTGCTCTGGATCCATGACTTCTGAATTCCATTGCGAAGCCTTTCCAGTTAGTGACCTCAGAGTTCCCATGACACCAGACCAGGGTCAGCTCAGCAGCCAGCCTGGTACTACAGGTTCTTTATTCTTTTCCTATCTTCTTTCCTCCTGAACAAAGTGCTAAACACCTCATCTGAATCTGGGCCATTTCAACAATTTTGCTATGTCAACTGTACCAATTATGAAATTTTGAACTATTGAAAAACCTCATAAACTCCACCAAGTATACCAGCGCAAGGCTTAAATAAAGGTAAAGGATACCATCACCAGGAGAAAATCGTCACAATCAATTAATGGGAAGTCCAAGACTCATAGGTATAATTTCAAGATTTCTTTCTTAAGTCACAAAGAATATGCTTTGTCACTGGATAGTGAACTGCCACAGTACACACAAAATTCTTCAATCTCAGGAAAGCCAAGATTCATCTAAGGAGTTTTTATGGGGGGTTTGTTTGTTTGTTTTAATATATTTTTCTAGACACATAGCCCACATAGGCTACTTGACCAGGTTCTCCAATACCAAATTGGGATTCTGCAAGAGAAAGTCGGCATAAATCATTTCAGTATATTTTTCAAAGACAAGGCTGACCAACTCCTACAGGCTGCCTCCTTCGCATGTTTCAGAGCTGTAGCATGGAAACATGTCAATCATTTGACAGGGCATTTCATTCTAGTGTGGGCAAGGATGCCACTAGGTTCTAGGTGTCCCTGGAGATAAGTACAGATTGAAAATAGACTAGCTACAATTAACAGTGTAATTGCACACTAGCTTTGTGACCTATGCTGAATTTCTCAGGTTTGTTGTGACTGAATTTTCTCATATATAAAATAATACAAATAATACCTTAAAAATAATTATATGATCATGATATGTTTAAATGCAGTGAAGCAAGCAAACTGTCAAATAGTAAGCAAATTTAAAGACTAATAGCAGTGTTTCAATATGTATTGTGCATTTGCTATGATCAGTGTACAATCTTAGGACTGAGATGTTACACTGATACCTAAACCTGGCACAAGGACTCATTCTAGCTCCTAATGGAATATCCAGAATAGTGAAATTTACCTACTTGTTCTCTCAAATTCCTTTCTTTTCCTTTTATTGTTTTCCTTATTTTGATTTTATTCATTGTTGAATTTGATTTCTTAGGTACACAAAACTCTGTTTGCTATAAGGGCTGGAGTTCTGTGGAGAGGAAAGATGTGGGTACATGGGTGTTTCTATTAAAAACAGTCAATTTAGATGAAAATAATACAGGCATTTTCTTATTAGGAAATCAGGGGCACTATCCAAGACCTGTTTTCAAAAGGTAATCAAGAGCTAGGGTTGCAGCTCAGTGGTGGAGCACTTGCCTAGAACATGTGAGGCACTGGGTTTGATCCTCAGCACCACATAAAAACAAATAAATTAAACAAAGGTGTTGTGTCCATCTACAACTAAAAAAAATTTGAGAAATAGTAATCAAATGGTTTTATAAGACATACATAAGCAGAGACATTTTTTAGTACCCACCCCATTCATTTGTTTATTAGGTTTGATTCTGTAACCATGAATGGTCTGGTTCTGTTGACCCCTGATGGAGCCAATAATGAGAGAGACAAAGTGCTGGGAAGAAAGATCTTGATTGTCAACAAGCCAGCAAATTGTAAGATGGGGACTGTCATCATAAAGAGCCATCTTGCTTAAGGATTTTTTGGGGGGAGTTTAGTTTAGTCTCAGGTGGGGGACCAGGCAGGTCATGTATTTCCCAGTGGTCTGATTTCCTGACACATATGCTGCTGTTATCTGAAGGTCACCAAATGTCCTGATTTCTATAATTCTAAAAAGATTTCTCTGATTAGAAATTTCTGTTTTCCAGAAATTGGTAAATTTGTGGTTGATCGTTGAGACGCAAAAGTCCTTTATCCATGGTACCTTTGTCTAGTATGAGATAACTCTATATTTATGTGGGTTTTTCTCTGACTTCTATTCTGTTCAATTGGTCTTCAATTTTATTTTTGTTCCAAAACCAGGCCATTTTCCTTGTTATAGCTCTGTAGTATAATTTAAGGTATGGTATTGTGATACCTCCTTCTTCACTTTTCTCGATAAGGATTGCTTTGGCTATTCTGGGTCTCCTATTTTTACAAATAAATCTCATGATTGCTCTTTCTATTTCTATGAAGGATGTCATTGGAATTTTAATGGAAATTGCATAAAATTTGTATAGTGCTTTTGGTAGTATGACCATGTTGACAATATTAATTCTGCCTATCCAAGAACATGGGAGGTCTTTTCATTTTCTAAGGTCTTCTTCAATTTCTTTCTTTAGAGTTCTATAGTTTAATTGTAGAGGTCTTTCACCTCTTTTATTAGATTGATTCACAAGTAATTTATTTTATTTTTTTGAGGCTATTGTGAATGATATAGTTTTCCTGCTTTTTCTTTCAGCTGATTCATCATTGGTGTGTAGGAATGCAATTGATTTATGGGTGTTAATTTTATATCCTGCTACTTTGTTAAATTTGTTTATAAGTTCAAGAAACTTTTTGGTGGGTTTTTTTGGGACTTCTAAATATAGAATCATGTTTCTGGCAAATAGGGCTAATTTGAGCTTAAGAGGCCTTCTTAACATTTTATATTTTTGGAAAAAAATATTGATTTTTCAATCTGTTGCAGATTCAATTTGTCAAATAATTGAAAAACAAACTACTTTAAAAATTAAATAATAAAATATCTGTAATGTAAAATATTTGAGCCAATGCACAGAAAATAATTCTATAAAGTTTTTCTTAAGAGTTAGTTTTAATTGCTGCTACACTTATGCCATTTGTCTACTGGTAGGAATGTATGGAGACTGGCACTGGCCCAGGGGCCATGCTTTATATGGCACTGCTATAGAACATCTAGGCCTTTAGCACTACAACACAGGCCTGTGCCTAGGCTCACCTGGGAGAACACACAACCAACTGTGTTCTTTCAACACTGATCACTGTCTTTCATTTTACCTAAAAATGCCTACAGTGTCACTGTGACTGCCTTATGAAGGTATTTTGTAAGAACCTCAGCCACAGGCTTCCACTGTTAAGTTATAAATAGTGAACAGGTATAAGGCACACCGTGACACATACACTGCTCCTTAGAAAAAAATTATAGAAATTAGAATGTGGAAACATTTAATTAGGGCTTTGCTCCTATGTTCATTCTTCTTTATATAGAGAAATAACTTCAGCTGGGCCAAAGGTTTTTGCTTAATTAGTTGGTATACAGACAGAGTAGAATAGTAACTCAGTGAGATTTTTTTTTTAAGCACCAGGGAACAAAATAGCAGTTAGACCCTCAATTGCAAAAATTTATTAGCTACTGTTCTTATATTCACAGTTAATTTGGGAACATTCTTCATGGTTAGATATGACTAAGTGAAGTAAAACAAAAGCCCTTCCCCCCAAATCCTCTGGCTTCTCTTGACTTAAAATTAGTCATTTTAAATTTCAGCTTTTGTATCTAATGAAATATTGACTTGTGGAGAGGCTTGAATATTTTTAAAAGTAATAAATGTTGGAAAAGAAGAAGAAAAAGGGATTTGAATATTTGGCAATTTCTCTGTTTTTTTCTGTTTGAACAAGAACCTATTAAGGTAGCTTTATCTTTAGGTGTGCTGGATAAATCAAGTATCTGAGGTTTGAAAGGGGTTTTGGAAGGAAAATCAATAATTTTTTTCCAAAAATACAAAATGTTAAGAGGTTTGAACTCTTCCTATATTCAGATCTGTGGTCTCTTCAAGGCCTAGTCATGTTCCTCTTCTGAAAATAGGTCTTTTTTTCTTACCAAACCAGGTTCTTCAAAAAGTCTGTTCAGGAAAATAGACTTTCAATCACCATCACAGAAATTCCTAACACAAATGTAAAACTTTATCTCAACTCCTTAAGGCAGAGAAATATTTTAGACACTTGGTCAAAGTCCATAGCTATACTAAGGTACTACTCCAAATATTATAGTTCTCTTAGAAAGCAAACATTGTGAAGTTGCACAGAATAATAACAATAATAACATTAAAATAATATTAATTATGGATTAATATTTGGGAAAAGTTTAACCTCCCATAAAACCCTAAGCAATAATTGCAACAACTGGGTTTCCCCAGAAGCCCCCAGTTATAGCATGAGAGACCTTAATGCTCTCGCTTCATGTCTTCCAGGTATTCTGTCAAACTAGCTTAGACAAAACCACCAGTATATTGTGAGACCCACTACTCCAAGTGCATAGAAATTCAAAATTAATTGTGTTGCCCTAAGTCTGTTATGTAGTATACTATATCTCTTATAGGTCTTCTCAACTTGAATACCTCATCATTTATCTCAGGCTCAATGTATCAAAAATAATAACATAGGAATGTTTGTTGTTCCCCTCCATAGTCTCTGCATCGAGACCTCTGTCAGTATCCACCTGTATCCATCTAGTGAAGTGACACCGAGGTGTCCAGTTACCAAAACCTAATTAATGGCCTTTCATCCACCCAGTGCAACTCAGCATCAGCTGCCATCATTTCTCTCTCCTTAATGTTCACAGTATATATACGCCATCTCATCATATCTTTATTTGCAGTCTTCAACTGGATTCTCTAATATGTGTTTCAACTGGAATCTTTAATATGTGTTTCATGAACATTGTCAAATAGCCGACAAGCCACTAGTCCTGAAGGTAAGCATAAGAAGGCTTCTAATGCATATTGAGTGTTCCATATTTCTTCTGTACTTAGCTCTTAGTACACACTGTTTCTATGTTTAGAATATTTGCCTTCAATAAGTCTTTATAACACCTTCTCTGTTCTTCTGAAATTAGTACAGCTTTCCATTTCTCCAGAAGGAACCAGTTATATCATCAAGATAATTTTTTTTTTTTTGCTGTGGCTTATTGACATAGTACTATAGATTCTTAATGTGTATTTATCCTCTCTCGGTGAATTACATTCTCCCACCAGGTCAATAATGAAGTGTTCCCAGAGTTCAGAGGAGAGAAAAGGCAGCATGCACTTCTGTGTAATACTCCTGATTAGCAAAGAGGACATCCTAAATGAGCAGTTTCAGAGACCTTTCAAAGTGTCTTGTCAGCCCTTCATTGCTATGACCAAGATACCTGATAAGAAAAACTGAGGAAGAAAAGTTCCATTTTGGGAGCTTATGGTAATAGAGGTTCAGTAGTTGGCTGACTACTTTTCTCTGGGCCTGAGGGAGGCAAAACATCATGGAAGAAGGACATGGTGAAGGAAATTGGCTTAGCTCATGGCAGCCAGGAAGTAAAGATAAGAGATAAAAAAAAAGAAAGAGTGGATGGAGGACAGGGACAAATATAATCTCCAAGGGAAACACTTAGTGACCTAATTCCTTCAACCATACTACCTACTTTCCTACAGTTACCAATCGTATGGTAGTCCTTTCAAATTACTAATTCATCAAGTGGATTAATCCACTGAGTGGGTTGCATTTAGTCCACTTTATCTCTGAACATTTCTGCATTATCTATCACATGAACTTATTGAGGGACTCCTCATACCTACACAATAACACTAAGGTAAGTGTTTAGCTTGATCCTGGGCCAGCAGAGTGAGCTGTGGATTTTAGAGTCTTAACCACAAATCCTCTCTCAACACACCTGCACAGTATTCCTTATAATCAGCTTGTCAGACATTACCAGAAAGTCCTCAGGCATGACAATGATCTCTATCATCAAATAATTCTTCATTGTTGCTTTAATGATCCCATAAGCCCTTCTTCCCTTTGAGGGATTAAAGACAAAACTGTAACACTGAAATGATAGTTTATATTCATTTGGGTCTTCCTACTTGTAGGGCACAGATATAAGTGCTTTACATAAATTAACTTTATTCCAGAACAAAGCTTGAAAAAGCATAAACAAAAACCAAATATAACAAAGCATAAACCTCACATTAGTCCCTAACTTTGTTGTCTTCCTAATATTTATGACCCTTTCCAGAAAGCCCTGTTAGATAAGTCACCTACACCTTTATGTCCCTCTAAGAGAATGCAAAGGACTTTTGGTCCCAAGACTATTCTCAATTTTGAATTCAAAATGCCTGTCCCTACTTTAGTAATCAAAATACCAAATTTCGTTTAGTGTTTACCCTCCGTCTGTTGGCCTTCAGGGGACCAGCATTGGTGCAGACTGTGTGGCCAACCCCTTCTCCCCTCCCCACCTCGTATTCCCCTCCACCCTTTTCCATCTCCCTCCACTCCAGCTTAGCCGCAGACCTAAGACTTTCTCTCTAACCTATAGTAGAGTAAGTTTGGGATGGACAATGGGTGACAGCTGCAGGGCAGGATATTTTCCATTTTCATTCACACGTGTGAGCTGGAGTTGGTACTTTCTGGTCAGGAAGAGCTTCGGTCAGGGTCTCCTTTAAATTCATCTTGTGGCCATTTCTCTGTGATGCACACACCTGATGGGAAACAGGCATGTCTGTCCTGCCTTGATATTATCTGAAGTAGCTTTTTGTTCTAAATCTTTCTTAGGGATGAGTATTTGGCCATGTTTTATTGGGTCTGCAGAGCAGGTATGAAGCACATTGAATGGTTTCCTGGAAATTGCCCTTTCCCTTGCACTCTTGCTTTCCAAGGCAGGCCTGGGTGGCCCAGCATCTTACCTTTGCTGTTTATGTATCAGCAGGGATTCATGTGACCTGCCATAAACCATATTAGAAGTGTCCTTAAGGGCTCAATGTTTATAATCAGAAATCTCATTACTTAAGAGCTACGTGACCTTTGGGACATCACTTAACCTTTCTAAGTCATTGCTTTGTTTTCTTCCCCAGCAACAAAATGCAAATGATCATAGGGTCTTTTGATAGCATTGGTGAGAATAATAAATGGTATAATTTAGCTGAAACTGTTAACATAGCACCTGACGAATATCATGGCATCAATTTTAGCTGCCAATACATATCAATGCATTAGTCAGATACCTAGTCTCAGGGTGGTAGCCTGTAATCTTCAGTATTTACATCATATTAAAGGAGTTATTAAGCTTCTAATTAGCTGTAAGTTTCAAGCAGCTGGCGACAGCTGCTGGAGCAAAATGCAGGGAATAAATGTGGAGACAGAACCTGGGTACCATGTGTCTTACATCTACCTCCCACTCAGAGATAGTCACAACTTCCTTTCTGACTCAAAGAGGGCATGCATGATGATTTTCTATCCTTAAATCTTGCCTTCAAGATAATTCACACAGGACAAAAATTGCTGTCTCCAAAGAGCAAAAGTTTATCTCTCTGTTTCTCCTTTTGTTTTCTAAATCTGGACCTGTTGTGGCCCAACTGAGAAGTCTGGATTCCCAGAAAATACACTGCAATGATCATGTTTTCTTTGATCTATGATAACATTTTTCACAAAATGCCTGTATAGGTCTAGGTAAATTTCTATTCTCATATTCCTATAATAAATTTCTTTAACCCATTATTCAACATTGTTCAGGAATTTAGCTTTGGCTGTAGAGGAGATTTCTTATTATTTTGTATAGACAAAGCTCAAGATTTGCTTTGTATTAAAATTGCCTTTTTTTTTCTTATGTGGTTTTGAGCTATGGATATTGTGTGGCTGACTGCAGAGGCTGAGAAATGCATTTGGTATGAACAGAAATGTATTGTCCTAAATCTCTAAAAATGGAAGCCTGCCTTGCAGTTCAAACCGTAAAGATTATGATGGACACACTGCCTGACAGGGCTCAGCTCTTGGGGAAGAGATGGATTTGCTTCATTTTTCAATCACACTAACTTCATCCCCAGATGTTCTGGCTTGAGAGATCAACAGCTGAGGTCCTGGGAATGCCACTGAAGAGAGAATTTTGTGATCTAAGTCATAGCAGTAAAGTTGCTGGATCAAAGTCCTCACATGGTTTTAAACCAAGATTATCTCAAACTTTTTGTGCAATAAAAATACCACCCATTTCATTTCCAGTGGAAAACATTAAGAGATGGTTGCATCTCCTTAGGCTTTGTGTCAGATGAAGAAAGGAAGTAAAGAATAAAGATCTAAGATTTACTCCCTAGTGAAATTAATAACTATTCATTATTAGAAACATAGCCTTTCTGATTTTCCAATTATAATTGAGTTGAATATGGAATAAAGTAAATACTTGCAATTGAATATCCATTTTAGTTTTTTCTGGGGAACATATGATTTACAATTTTCACTCATAAAATCCTAATACTGTGCACTTTCTAGGGAACTTCAGGGTGCTTTCCCGTTTCCTACCTCTTAAGTGAACACACAGCTTTGCATGGGAACTAGAGTTTGTTCTCGGAAATCCTTAGGAAACACCAAAATAGATAAGATACATGAACAACACAAAAATAGATAACCCAATGATGATTCATTCAACACTCAATAAATATTTCCAATTGCTCCTATGTTCCCACAACTATCTATGTGGCACAGCTATGAGAAGGAAGATGCACTGCTACCCTCAAGGGAATCTTTATAATTGTTAGATAAATGACAAAATTGTTTTCCTGTAGTCATTTGTGCATTAAAAAAATCATACCATAATACATTTTGCTATGATGATTTTTAATGTATATCTTCTTCATGAGACTGAAGGTCTAAAAGGAAATAATTGATGCTGATTATTTTTCTATGCCTAACTATCTACATGTATGTGTGCTTTCATAATATTTATGCTAAACATTGAGAATATTATATCACCAGCTTTTTGGCTAATTGTATATTTCTAGAGGCTAAAACTTGAGTACATGGAAAATAAAAATTATATGTTAACTCAGCTACTTTAACAGGATAAAAAATGACTAAAGGCTCAAAATATTTTCCATGGCTTAATTATTTCAAAGTGGACTAGAACATGATGTCTATTAATTTCAAGAATGCCTAGTAGATTATTAAAACACATGCTTAAAACCTGAAAAAAATATATATACATACACACACACTATGGATATATATATTCTATGGGTATATATATTCTGTGAGTATATATATATATATATATTCTTTGGGTATATATATAATATATATATATATATATTCTATGGATATATATATATTCTATGATATATATATATTCTATGGGTATATATATGTATTCTTTATGGGTATATATATATATATATATATATATATATCAATCATTAGTAAGGATTCACCCAGAGGTGGCCAAGATGAGGAAGGACACTCTTGCAGGAGACAAGGTACTTATGGTTGATTCCTGACCTTGAAAGCCCAAGATGCTGGACCTTGCACAATTCAATCTTTCTTTATACCAATTTTCACAATTAGAATGTGGATATTATTGTGATATTGAGCTCCTGCAATTATTGTGACTAAATGAGTCAGAATCTGTAACATGCTTGACTGTACACCAGGCACCCAGCCAGTGCTCCATGTGCTGGCTATGGCTGCCATCATCACCCATAATAGAAGTGAAGTGGCAAGAGAAGAATCACAGTAGTTCTCATGTCAGGAGTGACAGCAGCAGCAGAAGGGGCAACTCATATGGTTGTAGGTGCCACTGAGAAGGAAGGAAGAGACAAGAGTCAGGGTCGTCTTCTTTCCTAGGTAATTCTTAATTTCCGTGTAGATAGGCCAATGGACGTGGGTTAATGCTCCTTTATAAGAGAATTATAGTTGATTTACAGAGATGCCTCAGCTGTAATCGTCTAAATAAGGTAACTGGAAACTCACATAGAGCATATGTAAAAATTGGAGTGTTGATTTTCTATCATGTGGCAGGTATAATGCAAGGAATGGGGCAGTCCTGCCTTGGTGAGCCAAGCAGGGAAATAACCATGTGCCCCAAATTAGTTCTTAGCTCTCTTCTCAGAAACAGAATGTGAAACTGGGCTTCTTGCAGAATGGCAAATCGTATTTTCTTCTTTCTGATATTTATCTTTACTTTGAATAAAAGGTTTACCTTTGCTTTTATTATATCATTTAACTGAAGCTTAAAAATAGCAGAAATGCTTTTAAATATACCTCTTGAACATTCTGAAGTCAAAACAGTGAAATGATGATATTTTTCATGTTTCTGCTTTGGTGTCCTGAAGACCTCCACAAGCTCTGGCATGAGAACATGACTTTTAGCTTAACAAAGCATTTTGGGAAATTGAGAAATATTAGATGCTAAATATAGTTCCCAAGGGGGAGGTCATGTCATTGAATCCAAAGGCAATGGAGGAGGGAGATAGTTCTTTATAAGCACTTCCAGTACTGGACATTTTTGAGTCTATAAAATAAAAAAGTCATTTTCTATAAGATATCATTTCCCACTGAAAGTTAAACTTGTCTCCTTTATTATTATATTACAGCCTTCTAATATGCTTGCTTTCATCATCAAAAAAAGTGAATCCCTCAGATTAAGCATGGTGTCCTAACCAATTTTGATTTTTCTACAATTTAGTGTCTGAAAAAAAAAGTGTATGCTTCCCACAACTGCTCAGTACAGAAGGTTACTTAATGGAAACATAAGTAAATGATGCATTAAGACATGGAATACTCCCAGTCTTCCTTCCGCCATGTTGTGCTATCTCTGTCTTCCTAGGGAAAGTAAAGTGGGAAGCTAGAGAATGAGGTTGACAGCCACAACTTTGATGAGTTGATCTCACTGAATCAAGTGAAATGGAAAAGGGTCTCTGAAGTCCATATTGTGCAGATCCCTAAAAAGCCTTTCTGTCAAATCTTTCCTCAAAAATCTAAGCGTATGTGTAACTATATTTGAGCTATATTATCTACATGCTTCTCTGGACTCTTGTGTGATTCATTACAAAGCAGTTTACTAGAAAGACTGCAGAAGGGGCAAGGATAAAGAGAGAGTTACTCTAGCAGGATCAGACTGTGTTCAAGGCACAGGGAAACACTGCTCATCCACTCAAGAAAACATCAGCCTCACTCCACAGAGCTGTGGGAATATTCTTAACCTGTAGAATCTTACTATCTTTCTCCTTTAACCTAGCATTCCACATCTTCTTAAGCAGAGTGCTATGAGAATGTAAAAGGCATGCTTTTCAAATGTGCATGCCACAAAACTGTCAAAGGTCATAAGCCTGTGGGATGGCAAGATAAGGATCCAGAGGAATATTGAGAGACAAACGATGGCTTAATTTTATAGGAGGAAGTTCAGCAATGATAACTGCAAAAGTTTTCACAAGTCCAAAGTGAAATGAATTCTAATATTTTAGAATTAAGAATCATCTGAGGTTACATGGAGCTTTAGCTGTGTTTCATTTAATTAGGGAAGTATAATGTAGTTAACCTGCAGAGGGGTAGTATAAGAGATAAGAAGTGGTCATGAACTCCCTCAAGGTAGGTGGGTGTATTAACTACAATAAAAAAAATATATATGTAGCTCTGAAGCTGGGATTGTAGCTCGGTGGTAGAGTGCTTGCCTAGCATGTGGAAGGCACTGGGTTTAAGTCTCAGCACCACATATCAACAAATAAAAATAAAATTTTAGCAACAACTAAAAAAAGAATATTTAAAAAAAATATATAGCTCCAACCTAAACCTGGCCAAGTCAGGAGTGAAGAATATGCATTTACTTTTAACATAAAAATTAGAATGAGATATTGACAAACTGGGATTTATCAGGTCATAATCTATCTGCATGGAGATAGAAAGGAGAATAATGTATAGCAACAGCTAAAGGACATGAGAAGGCTTAGCTTGTCTAGGAAGAGACTCAGGAGGAAACTAAACTAATCCTATTCTTATGTATAAGGTGAAAAAAATTGTAATTGCTCAGAATGGTCTCCAAAGCAGAAGTGACAGCTGTAGGAAGTTGATTTTGACCCATCCGTGATAGATTGACTGACCTTGTCTCAATCTCCATTAATGATAGGCCAATTCTATAATGGGGTGAACTCTTTTGGTGATAGAGTCCTGAGTTCACCCGCAAGCCTTTTTGGGTGGTGTGAAGGTGGTTGAAGAATACAATGTGCCTTTAGCCTAGTTTATTATCAGACAAAAAAAAAAACACACACTTTATAAAGTCAATGGGAATCTATATTAGTCATTACACCAGTGCAGCCAGTGTAAATGAGGCTGTCCTGGACAATTGGCATTCTGGGCTCATGCAATTCGACTTTCCTCTGAGACTACTGTCAGGGAGTTCTTCATAGACCTTCTTGGAATGAAGGGAGTAAGAAAGCCACAATAGACATATTTGTAGGTAGTAAAGTTTGGCTTTTGTCAGTGTTTACAATTTTGTTTGCCCTATCTGAGCTCCCCCTTGCCCACCCTCTTCCTCTGTCAACTTCTCAGGGGTCCTGGTCTGTGTTCTGTCTCTACCATCCACATATACTCATGTAGCACTGAAGGGTCCACGCTTCACTTTCTGGCACTTCTTTTATCCCATGATATCTCATATCCACACTCCTATTATTTTAATTTGGGTAATTAAATAAGTTATGAATTAAATAAATCATGCTTCCTACTCAGTTAATTAATACCACTCTCTCTCTCTCTTAACCTTCCAAATAGATTTTTACATCTCCCAGGGATGCTCCCCTTACCTTAATACAATTCTAAAATTTCAGCATGTTCCACAGGAGTGGCTCAATCCACAACTAAACGGGGATGGAAAACCTGCCAATCCACCAGGAAAGGCTCATTGGGGGATATTTAGGCCCTGTGTTAGCCAGCTTCTCATCACTACTACCCAAGCACCTGACAGTAACAAGTTAGATAAGGAAAAGTTGAGTTTGAGCTCACGGATTAGAAAGTTCGGTCCAAGGTTGGAGAGCTCCATTCCTTTGGTCTGAAGTGAGGCAGCATATCATGGCAGAAGGGCATGGCAGAGAAAATCTGCTGACTTCATGGTAGCCAGGAAAAAAGGAGGGGCTAGGGGGACAAGATATGATCCCCAAGGGCATGCTTCCAGTGACCTAACTTCCTCCAGCCACACCCCACCTGCTTACAGTTACCACTCAGTCCATTCAAGTTATTAACCCACTAAATGGATTAATCCACTGTTTAGGCTGCCCTTCTCATAACCTAATCATTTTAATCCAGAAGATTTTTGGGACTCTTCATAATTAAACTATAACAGGTACCCATACCAGGCAAGTGGATAGTCAATATCAAAGGCTCTGGCCAAGAGATTGCTAAACTCCACCCTAGGAAATAGAGCCCTGGCATTGGATCTCAGAAAACTCAGATTACTAAACATAGAACCAAGCCAGGAAGAAAGTTCTGAACTCAGCCGCTAGAGTTTGAATACCAACAGGAAGAATGCAGTCATCAGAAAGCATGATTCTAGGCAATGAATTTTTTTTTTTTTAAAGCAAAGTCACAATTGGACAGATAACAAAGCTGACACAAGCTGGCTGAGAAGCCCCTGTCCTCATTATGCTTATGTCCTCACTGTGTGAGGTCAGTGCAGGTCCAGGTGTCTGGTTCAGGGATGTTGCTGAGGTTGGGAATTTGGTAGAAGAAGGGAGGTGGTGGGTCAATGTGGAGCACTGACTACTCTTATCTCCTGAGTTTCCCATTGCCTGGTCTATGATGCTGCTTCAGAAGTCAGGGGATTTAGTCCTTCCTTTCTTTCTTCTGTCCTTCAGTTTTTCTTTCTTAAGTTTTTTTTAAAAAGTTTGAAAATATTTATTTGACAAGTATTGCACATGTTTAAGTTATGCATTATGATGGTGTGATATATGTATACAGTGTTCTGATTTCCACAGCCATTAATTAACATCAATCACCCACCACAGTGCATATATGAGGGTGAGCACATGTAGGGTGGTCAGGAAATTTAAAGCACACTCTTACCAAATTTCATGTAATTGATGCAGTTTCATTAATTGTATTCACCATACTGTACATTAGATCCTCAGAATTTATTAATGTGATAAATTAAATGCTTCACCCTTTGATCAGCATTTCTCCTCCCAAATCCCTGATCCCAGGAAAACTCATATTTGCTTTATGAAGTTTGATGTTTTTATGTTCTACATATAAGTGAGATTTCCTTTGTTCATATACACAGGAATGGGATTGCTGGGCTCTCTGGTAGTTCTAGTTATAGTTTTTAAAAATTAATTAATTTATTTTAGTTAGGTATAGATGACATCAAAATGCATTTTGATTCATTGTACACAATTGCGGCACAACTTTTCATTTCTCTGGTTGTACATGATGTAGTGTCACACCATATGTGCAAACATATATGTACGTAGGGTAATGATGTCCATCTCATTCCACCATCTTTTCTGCCTCCATCCCCCCTCGCCACCTCCCCTCCCCTTTGCCCAATCAAAGTTCTTCCATTTTTCCTCTGCCCCTCCTCCCCCATTATGGATCAGCATTCACATATCAGAGAGAACATTCTGCCCTTGGTTTTTGGGGATTGGCTAACTTCACTTAGCATGATATTCTCCAACTTCATCAATTTACCTGCAAATGCCATAATTTTATTCTTTTTTTTAATGCTGAACAATATTCCATTGTGTATATGTACCACAGTTTCTTTATCCATTCATTTTACTCAAGAGCATCTAGGTTGCTTCTATAGTTTAGCTATTGTGAATTGAGCTGCTATAAACATTGATGTGCCTGTGTTACTATAGTATTGCTGATTTTAAGTCCTTTGGATACAGAATGGGAGTGGGATAGCGGGTCAGATGGTGGCTCCATTCTAAGTGTTCTAAGGAATCTCCATACTGCTTTCCAGATTGGTGGTACCAATTTGCAGTCCCACCAGTAATGTATGAGTGTGCCTTTTCCCCCACATCCTCACCAGCATTTATTGATGTCTGTATTCTTGATAACTGCCATTCCAACTGGTATGAGATGAAATCTTAAAGTAGTTTCGATTTGCATTTCTCTAATTACTAGAGATGTTAAACACTTTTTCATATATTTGTTGATCAAGTGTATACCTTCTTCTGAGAAGTGTCTGTTCAGCTCCTCAGCCCATGTATTAATTTTCTTTCTTTTTAAAAATTTTTTAGTGTTAAGTTTTTTGAGTTCTTTATATAGTGCTCTATGTGTCAAAAAATTTGTTCCCAAAATGTAGGCTCTCTGTTCACCTCATTGATTGTTTCTTTTGCTGAGAAGAAGCTTTTTAGTTTGAGTCCATCCCATTTATTAATTATTGATTTTATTTCTTGCTCTTTAGAAGTCTTGTTATGGAAGTTAGGGCCTAATCCAATGTGATGAAGATTTGGGCCTACTTTTTCTTCTATTAGGTACAGGGTCTCTGGACTAATTCCTAGGTCCTTGAACCACTTTGAGTTGAGTTTTGTGCATGGTGAGAGATAGGGGTTTATTTTCATTTTGCTGCATATGGATTTCCAGTTCTCTCAGAACCATTTGTTGAAGAGGCTATCTTTTCTCCAGTGTATGTTTTGATTTGATGCCTTTGTCCAGTAAGAGATAACTGTCTTTATGTGGGTTTGCTGCTTTGTCTTTATTTTCTACCATTAGTCTATATGTCTATTTTGGTGCCAATACCATGCAGTATTTTTTTTTTTTACTATAGCTTTGTAGTATAGTTTAAGGTCTGTATTGTGATACCAGTATTGTGATGCCTCCTGCTTCACTCTTCTTGCTAAGGATTGCTTTGGCTATTATGGGTCTCTTATTATTCCAAATGAATTTCATGAATTCTTTTTCTATTTTTGTAAGGAATGATGTTGGGATTTTAATTGGAGTCACATTGAATCTCTATAGTGCTTTGAGTAGTATGGCCATTTTGACAATATTAATTTTGCCTATCTAAGAGCATGGGAGACCTTTGTATCTTCTTCAATTTCTTTCTTTAGTGCTCTGTAGTTTTCATTGTAGAGGTCTTTCACATCTTTTGTTAAGTTGATTCCTATTTATTTATTTTTTTTTGTTTTTAGGCTATAGTGAATAAGGTAGTTTTCCTAGTTTCTCTTTCAGAGTTAAGTTTAGAAATGCATTTGATTTGTGGGTATTGATTTTATATCCTGCTACTTTCCATTAGATAATCTAAAAGTTTTCTGGTGGAGTTTTTTGGATCCTCTAAGTACAGAATCATGTTGTCAGCAAATAATGATAGTTTGAGTTCTTTTTTTCCTATTTGTATCCCTTTAATTTTTTTCATCTGTCTAGGTGCTCTGGATAGAGTTTCAAGGACTATGTTGAATAGAAGTGGTGAAAGAGGACATTCCTATCTTGTTCCAGTTTTCAGAGGGAATGTTTCCAATTTTTCTCCATTTAGAATGATGTTTGCCTTGAATTTAGCATAGATAGCTTTTACAATGTTGAGGTATGTTCCTACATTTCCTAATTTTTCTAGTGTTTTTAACATGAAAGGGTGCTGTATTTTGTCAAATGCTTTCTCTGCATCAGTTGATATAATCATATGATTTTTGTCTTTAAGTCTATTGGTATGTTGAATTATATTTGTTGATTTCCGTATGTTGAACAAACCTTGCATCCCTGGAGTATATCCAATTATTTTTAATATGTTTTTGTATGCAATTTACTCACATTTCATTGAGAATTTTTGCATCAATGTTCATCAGGGATATTGGTCTACAATTTTCTTCCCTTGATATGTCTCTGCCCGGTTTCAGTATCAGATGATATTAGCTCAATAGAATGAGTTTGGAAAGGTTTCTTCCTTTTCTATTTCATGGAATAATTTGAGTAGTATTGGTATTAATCTTCTTTGTAGGTCTTATAGAACTCAGCTGTGAATCCATCTGGTCCCAGGATTTTCATGGTTGACAGGATTTTGATGACTTCTTCTATTTCCTTGCTTAAAATTTATCTATTTAAATTGTGTATGTCCTCTTGACTCAGTTTGGGTTGATCATATGCCTCTAGAAATCTGTCAGTGACTTTGAGATTTTCTATTTTATTGGAGTATACATTTTCTAAATAGTTTATAATTGTCTTGTTATTTCAATAGGGTCTGTCGTGATATTTCCTTTTTTGTCACAAATTTTAGTAATTGAGTTTTCTCCTTCCTTCTTTTTGTTAGGGTGGCTAAGGGTTTGCCAATTTTATTTATTTTTTCAAAGAACCAGCTTTTTGTTTTGTTAATTTTTGGAATTGTTTCTTTAGTTTCAATTTCATGGATTTCCTGATTTTAATTATTTCCTGTCTTCTAATATTTTTGGTGTTGATTTGTTCTTATTTTTCTAGGGCTTTGAACAGTAATGTCAGGTCACTTATTTGTTGACTTTTTTTCTTTTAATAAATGAACTCCATGTAATGAACTTTCCACTTAGCACTGCCTTCATTGTGTCCCAGAGATTTTGATAAGTTGTACTAGAGTTCTCAATTACCTCTAAGAATTTCTTTTTAATCTTCTCCCTGATGTCTTTTGTTATCCAGGTGTCATTCAATATTGTTTAGTCTCTAGGTGTTGGAGTAGCTTTTTAAAAAATTTTATCATTGATTTTTAATTTCATTCCATTATGGTAGAATGCAGGGTAATATCTATCATATCTATCTGTGTATTTGCTAAGACTTGCTTTATGGCATAACATATGGTCTATTTTGGAGAAGAATCCATGTGTTGCTGAGAAGAAAGTGTATTTGCTCATTGATGGATGGAATATTCTATATATGTCTGCTAAGTTCAAATTATTGATTGTATTATTGAGTTCTATAGTGTCTTTGCTTAGTTTTTGTTTGGAAAGTCTATCCAGTAGTGAAAGAGGTGTATTAAAGTCACCCAGTTTTACTGTGTTGTGGTCTATTTGACTCTTGTATTTGGGAAGGATTTGTTTGACATACATAGATGGCCCATTGTTGGGGGCATAGATATTTATGACTGTTATGTGTTATTGATGTATGAATCCCTTAAGCAGTATGAAATGTCCTCTCTTATCTCTTTTCACTAGCTTTGGTTTGAAGTCCTCTTTATCTGATATGAGGATGGAAACCCCTGCTTGTTTACATGGTCCATGTGAGTGGTATTTTTTTTCCCACCCTTTCACCTTCAGTGTGTGAATGTCTTTTCCTGTGAGATGAGTCTCTTGAA
The DNA here is from genome assembly GCF_045843805.1 of Urocitellus parryii. Classification (NCBI taxonomy): domain Eukaryota; kingdom Metazoa; phylum Chordata; class Mammalia; order Rodentia; family Sciuridae; genus Urocitellus; species Urocitellus parryii. The sequence goes on along the minus strand of NC_135531.1, from coordinate 274,094,350 downwards.
AGCAACATAGTGTTGTGTATTTTTAAGTCCAATCTCTCAGTCTATATCTTTTAATTGATGACTTTAGGCCATTCACATTCAGGGTTATTATTGAAATATGACTTGTATTCCCAGACATTTTGGTTTATTTTTGGTTTTCAGCTTGTTTTCTCCTTTGATTGGCCTTTCCTTTAGTGTACTTCCTCCCTTTACTGATTTTCATAGTTGTTTTTAATTTACTCTTCCTAGAATATTTTGCTGAGGATGCCCCATAATTCAGGTTTTCTCATTGTAAATTCTTTTAATTTTTGTTTATCATGAAAAGTTTTTATTTTGTCACCAAATCTGAAAATTAATTTTTACAGATATAAGATTCTTGATTGGCATCCATTTTCTTTTTAGAGCTTGGTATATGTTTTTCCAGGATCTCCTGGCTTTTAAAGACTGGATTGAAAAGTCTGCTGAAATACAAATTGGTTTCCCCCTATATGTGATCTGATTCCTCTCTTGTGGCCTTTAAGATTCTATCTTTAATCTGTATACTAGGCATTTTGATTATAATGTGCCTTGGTGTAGATCTGTCGTAATTTTGTACATTGGGTGTCCTGTAAGACTCTTGTCTTTGATTTTCCAATTCATTCCTCATGTTTGGGAAATTTTCTGATATTATCTCATTGAAGAGATTGTACATTCCTTTGGGGTTTGAAACTCTGTGCCTTCCTCTATCCCAATAAGTCTTAGATTTAGTCTTTTGATGTTGTGCCATAATTCTTGGAGATTCTATTCATGGTTTCTCACCATCTTCACTGTATGGTCAACTTTATTTTCCAGATTGTATACTTTGTCTTCATTATCTGATGTTCTGTCTTCAAAGTGACCTAGTCTGTTGGTGATGCTTTCTATTGAGTTTTTTATTTGGTTTCTTGTTTCCTTCATTTCAAGGATTTCCGTTTTTTTTTTTCCCCAAACATCTGTCTGTTTCTTGAAGTAATCTTTTGCTATCCATATTTGCTCCTTATCTCTTTGTTGGTGTGATCAATTTTTGCTCATTTAGGTCATTTTTATTTGCTCATTTAGGTCATTCTTTAATTCACAGATCATTTAAATTATGAACCTCCTGAACTCCTTCTCTGACATTTCATCAACTGTGCTGTCCGTGTGTCCTATGAGGACCAAAAGAATAGGTTACCACCCTAATCCATAGAACTTGTGAATCCTACCTGACATGGCAAAGGAAGTCATGCAGAGTGAAGAGTTGAGAGGAGGAGGTGTCCTGGGTTATGTAGGTGGACCTTAAAAGTGGGTTATTGTTGTATCCTGGTTTGTTTGGGGGCACTTTCTTTCCTTGTTTTTTCACATTGTTTACATGTCTTCCTTTCTTGCAGTGCAAATCTTGGGTATTATATCTTCTATGCTATAATCTTGTAGTATTGGCACCTCACCTTGATGTTGGGCTTTCAGAGCCTGTGGCTGTCCCACAATGAATGCTACTGCAACTAAGGGTGGTGGCGGTAATAGCAGAAGTAACTCAAGATAGAAGTGGGGGTGTCCCAAAATAGATACAACCTCTTTCAGAGTTTGGGTTGAAAGGGTGGGCCTTACACTGGCTTTGGGTTACCTGTTATGAGATGCAGTGGCTTCTAGGCCTGGTCTATTGTCTCAATGTGGCGGCTACTGTGTGGGGAGGGGTATGGTGATGGCTGCAGTGTCCCAAGATGGAGCTGGGTTAGCCCTGGGCTCCCAGGTGGGACTGGGGTGGTGGTGATTGGGTAGACCTGGTCCTAACCTGGGCCTGAGCTCCTGCATGGGTGCAGGGACAGTCCTGGGCCATGGCCTAGTCTCTACAGTGGGTCTGCTGGTTGGTGGAGCCTATCTATAATTTCTTATGGAACCTCCATACTAATTTCCATAGTGTCTATATCAACTTACATTCCCACGAACAGAATGCAAGTGTTCTCTCTTCTCCATACCTCACAAACATTTGTTATCTGTTTTTGTGGAGAAGCACAGGTACAGTTTCTGCCTCCTTCTCCACCTGGCCTTCTCCTGCATTTGGGTGTCAAATCTTCCTCTGGTCATTCTTATCAGGGTCCTTGTCACTGTTTTTAAGGTCCACCTGTATAATCCAGGAAACCTCTTCCTCTCAACTCCTCACTCTATGACTTCTGTTGGGAAGTCAGGTAGGATTCCCAAGTTCTATGGGTTAGGGTGGTAACCTGTTTTTTTGGAAGGTACCATTCGGGCCACTACAACTGGAAGTCCATAGGTTGTTTAAAAATGGAGATTTGTAAGAGGGTTGCTCTCATAGTGTGTTCTTGGCACACACAAAAAGGGGAAGAAGAGAGGAAAAAGAAAAAAGGGAGGAGGGGAGGAGAAAACCAGGAGAATGAGGAAAAGGAGAAAGAGAGATAAAACAAGCAGAAGGACTCCATGCATGCAGGCGTACAGAGGAGCAATCCTGTGAGGACCCAGCGAGAAGGCAGCAGTCTGCAAGCCCTGGACAGAGGCCCGAGGGGGAAATGGGCTGGCTAACACTCTGATCTCGAGCTTCTAGATTCCAGAACTGAAGAAACCCATTTCTGTTGTTTAAGTCAATCAATTGATCAACCAGTAAAGTTTTGAGAACTTTTCCTGTCACATCCATCTTGCCATTTTAACTGAGGTTTGGAATATAAATGGCAATGTTTGCTGATGTCCCGAGAAGTTTCACCATTTCAGCAATGAGTCCTTCATCAGAGAGCTTGACACCAATCTTGCCCAAGGTCAAGAGACTTTGGGTGCCTCATGGACAACTGCTCATCCCCTAAGGATCTCAGTGTGACACTTGCCTAAATCCCTTTCCTCTGCCTGATGTCTTCTTCTCTTTTTGTTGTAGGATCCTGGAAGAGATGTGAAGTATTCTCCCTCCCCCATGCCAACAATCTTGCCAGGTTGTGTGTTCTTAATTTTAAATACCTCCTTTCAAGAGAGTCACAAATCTCACACTGTTGAACAAAGAGTAGAAATTGCCAGGCCTTGGTAATGAGGCTCCCTTCAGAATGTTGTTTTTCAAAAGGGAATAGGCTGTGAAAAATTGAGGTGATATAATCCAGAGAGGAGGGAGGTTTGGGCAAGTTTCCCAGGGGTAATGAGACAGGAGGTTTTATGGTGTAAGTGTGAACATATGTCTGAGTGTGTGTGTGTGTGTGTGTGTGTGTGTGCATTTCACTATGCATGTGCAGAGGAGCTCATGCCAGTGACTGGCTTCATGGGTGAGTGGCCCAGCAGGTGTTGAATTGTAGGTTTTGAGCCTTTCTCCAGATATGTTACATCAGAATGCTTGGGAATAGGTTCTGGTAGATAGTAGCATTATGAGACATCAGCTTGAAATGTGACACATGCTTCCTGGGTGAACAGTTAGAAAGTTTGGCTAGTGTTTGCATTTAGAAGCCCAAGCAGGGCAGAAGAATGACCCAGTAATGTGAGACCTAGGTTTTGCTTTCCTGGGTGTACATCTTTTCTTCTGTTTTGAAATTTTTTATTTGTACTGGAAGTTGATTAAACATAGATTAACAGAACAAAATGGTGAGGAAAGATTTGGGAGTAGAATTCACCTGCACCCTTCTGTCGTGCATTGCCGGCTGGTTCAATTTCTTTCCCACTCGTCTGCAGGCTCAGCCCAACCCACTTTGGGATCTGATTTTATATGGCCTTAATTTGAAGAACTGATCATGCTGAGGGCTGTAAACTAACATGTTTGTTTCTGCACTGGCTCAGTTTGGCTTCCCTCTACCTCAGATCCTTCTAGTTGGATAGATAGAAGATACTCAGATAGAAGGGTACTCATTGGCTGGGTAACCTGAACACCATCATACATTCAAAGAGCCAGATAAAATAATAACTACACCATTATGCTGCTTATAAGCTATGCACCCATGGGCGAGTTCTCCAGCACCTCCAAGCCTTCGCATCTAAATGGGCATTGCATACTATCATGGTAAGGTATGAAGAGACTGATGCAAATGAAGAGTTTACTCTAACAGCTGGAAAATACAGGTGTTCAATAAATGTCAGCTATTATTTTTGTTATTGTTATTCATTGGCCCTCAACAGCCCAAGTCCAAGCAGTAAAGCTGTACTGAACTGTTTGCTATCTAATTCTAAAACCTGAGCTCTCATCCAGCTTACTCCAAGGGGGTAAACAGGGCTGCCCCCTTACCTTCAAACTGAGCTCTGATTTGGGTAGGTAGTTTGGCTCGTGAGGCAGGATCATCTGGTGAACGGAGGGTTACTGGGTGTGATACTGGATTCCTGACTGAAGAATGTGGAGGAGGTAATTTCTGCGAATTAACAGGAATCTCACATGCCTGCCTTTAAATAACCACTATTGTTTTACTTTTTCTTATTTATGTTAACAGAAGTTTGTCAAGTAAAGGGCTTGTGGTTATCATTTAACTCATGTCAACTGTCTTCTTTATAGAGGAAAATGGGGGGAGGGGTAACACTATTGAAATGCCTCTAACCCGAATGCCCTTCAATTTGTTGCTCCCTTAGAGAAAATTGCTAAAATATTTCAAGAAAAAACATGGTGAAAGGGAAAAAAAATTACATTGTTGTATTTTTTTATACTCCAATCCTAGGAGAATTGTTGAAATCAGTTCTAAGTTGAGCAAGGCTTCTGCAGTGCTTTAAAAATTCTCTGAGTGGGAAAATATACAGAAATGTCACTCAATAAATACTAAAGGTGGACATTTTTAAAAAGTCCATATTAAGCAGCCTATTAATATTTCATTGTAGCAATTTTTTTCCAAGACGATTGACTCTATTCAAGGTATCTCATGAGGCAGAAATATCTCTTCTTTTAGTAAGAATAAAAGTTAATGTCTCCCAGCTGATAACTATTTCCAAAAATTGTCAGAAGGAAAAAAAATAATAATTTCTTCCCTAAAAGAAACCATTTGGAAGAAAAAGATAATATGCTTAATGCCTACAGCCTTGCAAATGAAGGCAAGTTTTTAGCTCATTCCTTTCAACTAAGAAATGGACACTAAGGGATGTAGAAGGATCATTGTCCTCTGGCTGGGTAGGGGTAGCATGGACACTGACATCTACAGTCTTCACCTGTGTAAAGGAACAGGGTCTCCCCTCCTTGTCCACCAGAAAGCAACATCTTGACCTGGTACAAACCGGGATGGCTCAGTCAGTCGGTGTGCCCAATGGGTCCAGGGCATGGACAGGTGTCATCTTTCTGATGAAAGTCAATGAAACCCGTGTCAGTATTCATCTTGTTCCTCAGTGCTCCTGGGCCAGCCTCTCTAAAGCTTCCCTGGGCCTCTGGGTGCTACATTGTCGGTGTCTTATCCTCTCTCCAAACCTGTTAAAGGCCATCTCTGCTCTATGACAAGTGGCAGGCAGAATAAAAGCTTTCCAGCTCCTCTTCAGCTTTATGTCAACTTTATAATGGGCCAGGAGGGGTTCCTGACCTCCCTCATGAGAGCATGATGTTTGTTACTACCTTCTTTACAAAGTACTGATTATTTTTCTGGCCTTTGTGAGTAAATGCATCTTCTGCCTCTCTTCCATGGCTCACAGAGGCGAGAGAGAAGACACTAGGGAAGTATGCAAGGCTCTTTCAGGTCCTCCAGCAGCAGATTTCTGCAGCTCAGCAAGAAATATATATATATATATATATATATATATATATATGTGTGTGTGTGTGTGTGTGTGTGTGTGTGTGTGTGTGTGTGTGTAAAGTGTTCAGTTTAAGGTCTTTGATGTGCACATGCCCCTGTGAAACACACTACAATCGAGATGGTGAATGTGTCCACCACGCCCAGCATCCCCTGTGATCTTTCCTGCCCCTCGCCATCTCCTTTCCCAGGAGAACTGTGATCTGCCTTCTGTCAATATAGATTGGTTTGCATTTCTAGAGTTTTTATACATATCTAATCATAAAATGTGCTTTTCAGTCTGCATTGTAGTTTCTCCTACACAGCATAGTCATCTCAGGATTTAGCCAAGTTGCAAGTGTCAATACTTCATTCATTATTATTATTTGTAGTACATCATTGTGTCAATAGACCGTATTTTGTAGCTCATTCATCTATTGGTAGACATTTGGGTTGTTTCAGCTTTTGACTATTAAAAATAAAGCTATTATGAGCATCTATGTACAAGTCTTTGCATCATGACCTTCTTTATTTTCTTGTGGTCATATTGAGTCCTATCACAGAAACATGTTAACATATTTTTAAAACTCCTAAATGGACTTCCAAGAAGTTATAAAATTTCATCTTCCGCACTAGTAGTACATAGGAGTTCCATTTCTTCTTTATCTTTACTGAAACTGGTGTAGAGGAAATCTCTGTGATCTAGAGTTAAGAGAGATTTATTACATGTGATTTAACAAAAATGTAATCCACAAAATAAGAAGTTGAGAAATTAGACTGAAAAAATTAAAACTTGTCCTCAAAAAACACTAGTAAGAAAATGAGAATCAATAGGCTAGGAAAGAACATATATTCAATAAGATCTTATAGACCATATATATTTGAAACATAAATCTCAAAACTCAATAATAAAAGCATCAATAAAAAATGAAGAATTTAAAGACAGGTCACCAAAGAAGGTATTTTTTTTGACTAATAAGTACAAATTATGCATATTAAAACAAGAAAGATATTAACACAATTAGAATGTCTAATATCAAAAGAATAACCTGTATTATTTTTTTAACTTTTTTTGAGGTAGTTACAGATTAGCATGGGTTATAAGAAACAACACCAAGCTTTCCTATGCCATTCACCAAGTTTCTGCCAGTGGTTACATCTTGCAAAACTTTAGTCTGATATCACAGTGTCAGGAAACAGATGCTGACTCAACCCCACACGGTTCACATTTCACCAGTCTTATTCTCTTGCCTACGTCTTTAATTCTCTGGAATTTCATGTCATATAGAGGGTAACAGCATCACAGCATCATCATGAGGACCTCTCATGCTACCGTCTTATAACCACCACCACCTCCCCTCCTCTAGACTCCCTGCCCTGTGGGAACCACTGATCTGCTCTCTATCCACAATGTGGTCATTCTGTCATTTGTATTTTTTTAAACTCCTATTCTCCTTTTCCATTATCACACCCCAACTGCCCCAGTCCCTGAACTTTTGATTCAGAGATTTGAAAATCCTAAATATATTATCAGAGTTAGGAAAGGGATCTTGAGAATCTTTTCTTTTGCCAAAGTGCCAGTGGTAAAACGTAAGGCGGCCTGGTCTCTCAGCAGTCCGAGTTCTTCCATGGCTCCACATGAACATGACCCTGAGCAGTAAGAGATGCCCTTCTGAAATACATCTCTCCAACTTCCTCTCCTGAGACTTTCCACAATGCACCTTGAGAGAATGGGTTGAAATGCTTTAATTAAAAATCGTAACACAGCTTGTGGAAGAAATGGACAAATGCTTGCTTCTAAATAAATGTTTCACAAAGATTCTTAGAAGAAAAGAAAATACAGGAATGCAGGAAAAGTGACATCCAATTCAATGACTTCGTTATTAGCAAGTAGACTGGTTTCAAATGGATGTTTCAAAAGATTATACAATATTAAATATTTAAAAGTGTGTCCTATTTAATATAGTCAAATATATAATTTCTTAAGAAAACTAAATAGTCCACAGAAACTGGTGAAGCCTTCCCTGGGGTATTTGCTTCAATGCCAGCTCTCTGCACAGAGACTCACCTGCTTGCCCCTTTGTGTCCACCCCTGACTTCCTCTCCTCTTTAAAGCCCTAATCATATTCTCTTCATATAATCATATCTCATAAAATTGAACTGATTTTTTTTCTTGCAGCCCCAATATGCAGAAGTAGACCCTTTCCTTTCTGAATCTTATCACTTTAAATAGAGCCACAAATGCCAAAGAAGCATTTCTACTGCTTAGACACATTTTGATTTACAGAAAAATAAATAATTTTCTTGGTGTCTCCATTTATATCACTCAGGATGTGGGATAATGGTGTTCTTATATGCTGATGGAAATAGTTCTTTATTGCTTGATTTCTGAAATCTGTGTCTTCATGAATCCCAAACTGGAGGTTTATGCTCGGAAAACTAGGTCATGTCATATTATCTACAATGTTCTTCCCTTTAGAGTCAGTCTCACCCACACTTGCAACTGGGATGCATATGTATTTATTTCATAAGAAATAAAAATACCACTTAGTGATGTGCTTCCTACTTGGATGAGAATCAACAAGGTCTCTGCACCAACTTTAATACTTATTTGCGTGCTTTTAAATAAAACTTCCACACATATGTGGAGAAATGTATTTAATACAGAACTAAGGTCAAGATTTTCCTACTTCAGCAACCCACATGGCTTGATTAGATTATTTTTCAAAGTTAATTTCTGAATTTCTAAAAGTACAATTAAATTTAAAAAGTAATGACAATTTTCAAAGGACATCAAAATCCTCTGCTCTGAAAGTGAACAGCTCTTTTCTAGCCCACTCCTGGTACCTCAAAAGACTAAATAAAAACTAAAGGGAGATCAAGTGGCCCAGTTTTCTGCACAGAATGATACTTAATACAAACTGATTTTTTTTGTGTGTGTGATTCTTGATATTTCATTTAATTGTTTCAGGAGGGGATCATTCTCACAAATTCCATCTATGCCTTGTATTTATGCAAGTACCCATCTCACCTAGCTATCTAAGATAGGTGATTATTTGTGTGTGTGTGTGTGTGTGTGTGTTTATGTGGGTGAAAAGATATTTATTTTAAGAAGTAGATTCATATGATTGTAAAGTCTTGGTAAGTCCAAAATCTGTTTGGCAGGCAAGCTTGGAGGGCAGGACTGTGGGTACTACCCTTTAAGAATGCTCGAGTTGGACATCTTAACATTCAAGAACTCAAGAGTGCATGCCAGATGGTAGTTGGTTTTATAATTATGTTTCAATTTTTTTCTTTTTAAAATTTTTTTGGCTATTGCTGGGGATTAAATCCAGGGCCTTGAACATGCTAAGTAAGCAAAGTCACACCCCATCCCTCATTTCTTTAAAGATAAGGCAAATCCTCGTTGCCCGTTGGCCCTTCCCTCCACCCACTTTGATGATCCACTCTTAAAATGTCAAAGAAACAAGAAAGGTGGTTTTTGAGGCTTTAGCTAACTAAATAGTAAGAAAACTTGAATTTTAATGTATGGTTAGAAATTTGAAAGCAACAAAAGAAAGTCAACCACAGTGTTGGCAATAAGGAATAAGGAATGGCATCTATGGTGGTTAAATAATCCCGAATCTGGGTAAAACAAACTGGCCCCAGACAGATGGATGCCTCCCATCCTTTGAAGGGAAGAAGAGATGAGCACAAGAGGTGTTTACAGAGATTAGTATGAGAAATGATAATTTCGGGAGAGTTGCCATTTTTTAGATTTTTTTAAATAAGAAAAGAAGACAGAAAAAAAGAAACAAAAAATTCACTTGGGGGAAAAATCCAAGGCATCTCTTGAGAAGGACCTCGATTAGGAGAACACACAGGAAAGAAAAACCCTGAGCATTATGCTTGGGGCAGAGGAAGACTCCAAGTGAGTACCTTCAAGTCGGCCAGATTCAGGACAAAAGGAAATGGTTAAAGAAAGAAAACAAAACCAAACCTCAAGAGCTGTGATGTGGTCTTCATTAGTTTGTATGAAAAAGAAAAAGCAGACACCCAGGAGGGAATCCATCAAAGTCCTCAGTCTAGACTGAGGGGCCATGTACCGCTCGTGATTCCTTGTCTGTGGACCCTACTCTGTGGTCATAGTGTTATATCAACAATGGGGCAGGAACCCCAAGTAGACAGGACTTACACAATGTAATCTAAGTGAGTGAGATGGCGCCATCTTACGCCAAGATGGAGGGCTCAGGCAATCAAGGAGCATACATTGATCTCTCTAATGGTTTATTTGGGTCTGTTCATTAAGGAGAGTGTTCTTGGCACAGCTTACACAGTTACTCAGGTGAACTCTGGTGAGGTCATTGTGGTTATGTTTAGCACATTGGCATGATTTGCTGGAAGGTATCACAGATGACTTCATTCTGCTAAACTCTGGACAAGTGTTTCTTCTGGGATTAGAGAAACCTGTGTAACCGTCTGCTTGCTTGTCCTTAGTGTCATCCTGGGCTTTGGATCATGTTAAAATGGGAAGTGGAAAGGGGGGTAATACCTATTTTGTGTCCTTGTGAATGATTAAGCACCAGCTCACCCTAACCCAGATTAAAAAATAAACATAATTAAATATTGTCTGATTGTAGCATTTACTGCCGTCTTTCTCACTTCCAAGCATCAATGTGGCATTGCTGGAAATAGAATTGGGAGGAGTTGCCTTCAAATAGCTCTTACACACTGTTGTAAGACCTCTGCACTTGAGTCAATTAATTCTCTGAGTTGCTCTAAAATATTTCTTATTTCTCTTGTGTTTTTATTGTCTGTTAGTTGAATGGAATCACCAACATTGAGATCTTAGTCACAAATTTACTGCAAGATATAGAACAGTTCCTTTTTTAGGAACTCAAAAATTGTTATGTGCACAATTATCATTAATAATCTAATAAACATCTAACATTTGTAGGAGAGCTTACTATGTGCTAGAGCGCTTTTAAGTTCTTGATGTACATGGAGTGTTGGTCACAATGATTCACCCCCTGCCTACTTTTGCCAGGCTTTACTATAGGCAGAATGTGTGCCATTATCCTTTAATTGGGATCCTAGATTTATGGCTTGCTTTGGATAAGGTAACATGAATGGGCCTAATATACCTTGCAAAATAGAAGCTTTGAGCACATTTACATGTTTTGTCTGAGTTTTTTGTTTGGGCCTCTTAGCTATGAGAACACCAAGGCCCACTAGTGTTGCACAGTCAGTCTAGGACTGGAATAAAAGGATGTGTCATGCTGAACCAAGCCCAGCTGAATCAAAGAGGGTCCAGGAAGGCTCAACTAGCCCACAGTCTTCATAAAATAAGGACCAGAAGTAAGTGTGTGTTGTAAGCTACTAAGACTTGGGGCCTCCTTGTCACCACAGCGAAAGTTGACTAATACAGTGTCAAACCCAGGACTCATTTAGGCTTTATAACAACCTTTGGAACTATTTTCTTATTATCATCCACAGTTTACAGCTAGGAGACATAGAGGTTCAATAACTCAGAATTTGACTCAGGTCTGGTAAGTGGTATGGTAGAGAATTAGATGCAAGTTGACTACTAGACTCCAGAATCCACTTACTTTATAGCATTTGGGAAGAGGCGATGTGACATTTTAATTTTAGCTCAAGAACTATATTCTGATAGACACTTTCAAAAGTTAAAAATGAGGTGACCATATGTCCTGTTTTGTCTTAGATGGTACTGGCTTATACCTGATATTCTAGCATACTTCTTCTTGGCTTCTTCTTTTACTCTTAGTATGCCCCAATTCGTTAAATTATTTTTCCCAATTAAACCCTCTTCCTTCCATGGCAGCATTTGTACAGTCTCCTTCCACATCATCAAATTAATCATCAGGTCAAGCCTCTGGATATTTCAGAAGAATCTTTCTCTTAAGTGACCCACATGCCAATGTCGTGGGTGTCCTTGTGAAGAGTTTGTCCTTGGTGATCCTATCTAGGAGAGGTTTCTTCTGTAGGTGAACTCTGGGACTCTTATTACATCTGGGGCCCTGAACACAAAAGACAAAAAGCTCAAGATGGATCTGGCTTCTCAACCTGGTACCATGGATCACTCAGATTCTCTTCTTTTGAGTTGGAGATCATTCAAATAAGCAGGTACCAGAGAACATAGACAAATGTAAGGAAATATGTCTGGGCAAATATTCTAAGGAAAAGGCAATGCAGGTGATGTGCATACAGTCTTACTTGGAGGTGAAGGCAAATCAAGTGATAGAGAACCAGAGAGAACCAAATATCTGGAGAAGGGAGGACTGGGGCAGAAGGTGGAGATTCCTCCCCCACACACCAACTTCCATCTTCTCCCCTTTTTAAATGTCTCCTATAGATTTAAATGAGAACCTCTATGATAAATTCTAAGATTCTTCAAAAACATATTCTCTAACTTAAACAATTCATTTCAAGTTTTTATTTTAAAAGCCAGAATACATCTCATTTCACTTATGTGGCATGTGTAATCACACTGCCCCAGTTTCACAAGGTCATGCTACTAAAGGCTTCTAGAATGCAGTCCTAGCTATGGAACCTTCCAACCAGGCTACTGCATCTGAGATTTTCTGGTTGGCAAGTTTTTCTTTTTCCCCTTGGAGCATTGGGTATCTTTAAAAACCAATACAATACCCTCCCTTGCTTTCTTAAATTAATTTTCTGTACTACAATTATAGGTTTGATTATTGTTGACTGTTAATGAAGATTGTGATGATGGTGTTTACTGAAACCCAATATTTGCCAGATACTGTGTTTCACTGGGCTGCCATCTAATTATTTTGTGACCAGGAAAGATAGCATTCATTTTGACAGAGAGGAAACAGAGAATAGGGGAGCTAAACAACTTCCCCCAAGTCAGGTTGCTACTCGGACGGAGGATCTTCTGGTCTCCCAAAGGTCTGCTCTTTCCCTAGTGTAGATGTTCATGGGACACCTGCTCTAGTGCTTACTGGAACCATCTCATGGCTGCTGAGCTAGTGTTGGTGGCTCCAGCAGGACAGTCTGCCAAGTGACTGGGACCCTGTCACTCCACCTGCTTCCCATCTACTAAGACGTGCAACAGTGTTCACGTAAGTGGAGGGGGTGCAGCAATTCTACCGTTATGCTTTGGGAGACCAACGAGATCAATGCAGGGTATAGAAAAGATGTCAATTTTGTCTGCTTATGTTTCTGTCTGAATTTTGTCCCACTTCTCAGGGCATCGCAGCTGCCATTCCTAATGTACTGAGTTTTTTCTTTTTTAATCACTTTAGCATCTTTAGCAATGCCCCCCTTTATATTCTTGATATAGATTATTCATGCTTTCTCCTTCTCCTAGTTGATCAGTCTCCCCTGAGTGTTACCAATTATGTGTCCTTTGCAACTCCTGCTTTTCTCCTCCTTGGTCTTGTGTGGTAGATACAGGCTCCTTTTCCCTTTTAATCACAAGAGCCTCCGTCTTTTCTTCCTCCGTTTCTGGGCTTATTCTCTCTTTTCTGAGCTTCCTGACATCAGTTTCCAGTCCTCCTCTTTGCTCTTGATACTGCTTTAGCTACTTCCCTGCATGTTGATATACTTTCCGTTTTTTTTTTTTTTTCTAATTTACTCCATGACTTCTCGAGCCCATGGGTTGAATTTTTTTCAAAGCATATGAGGATTTCTTGTGGTTTTTTTTTTTTTTAATTTCTAGTAAATTTGGTGAAATGTGAGGACACATGCTGTATAATTTTAGTTACTTAGAACTTTCTACCTTCTCTAAAGCTTGGCATGTAAATATTCCAAGAGTATTTTGGGGGAAAAAGTGGATTATTCAGCTGTGACGTGTAGCATTCTCTTTTCCAGTTTGCCTATTTGGTCAGACTTGTTGTGTTGTTAAATCTTATAAGTCTTTACTGATAATTTTGTCTGTTTTCTATCATTTTTGATAAGTTGAGTTATGATTTTCTTATGTCTTGGCTTTGCTTTTTTCTTCATTAGGTTTTGACATTTTGGGGATTCATGTATTTAAAAACATGGTAGTAAGGGCATACAAATTTAAAATATTTATTTTTTCCTAATGAATTTAACCTATTATTATCAAAAAGTGATATTCTTTTTAATCTACTATTATCATAAAGTGATCGTCTTTATCTTGATAATGATGCATTTGACCTTCAGGTCCTTTGTTCTGAGGTAGCAAAATCAACCTCCCCTTACCTGATATTAAATGTGTGATGTCTTCTCCTGGGATTTAATTTTAGATTTTTCTATGTGCTAGGCAGTAGATGTGTCTTTCACAGCCTGCATACAGGTTTTTCTTTCCTCCTTCAGCCTAAAAATATTGGCCTGGTAATGGGTGCAGTGTCTTTTCCCCTTACTACATGTTTTGTTCTTTATGATTTTAAATCAACCCTCTTATTTTCTGTATTCTATTTGTCTTGCCTGGTTTTCTCCTTTTAATAATTATTCTAGAAATTATAACACACTTAATTATCTTGTCAAAAAGATTATTTCCTGTACCTCTGACCTTCCACCTCAAATAATTTTCCTTGTACCTGAAGCATATCCTTCAAAGTTTTCCTTTAATGAAATTTGATTGGTGATAAAGTTCTTGTCTAAAAGTTTCTTTATTTTCTCTCTTAAAAAAAAAGATGTTTTAATGAGTATAGAATTGTAAGTCATGACTTGTTTTTAAGCTCTTTGAAGACACTATTGCTTTGGGTCTGCTGATACTAGCAACAGTTCCTCTGCTGATCCTTGGAAAATGTGTCATTTTCCTTCAGTCACTTTTAATATTTTGTCTTTATCTTTGATTTTTCTGCAGTTTAATTATGGTATGTGTATTTTAAGTTTATTTTGCTTGAAATTTGCTATACTTCTTTTTACTCTGTCTTCTATATAGTTTAACTTTTTTTGTCTGCTTTTAATTGTTTATACTATACTCTGAATAATTTCCAGATCATCTACTATATCTTCGACTGTGTCCAGTTTCCTAGTTGCATGCAAGGAAGAGTTTGTTTAAAAATATTCATTATAGAAATTTTCAAATATACACAAAAGAGGAAGAACCATAAAATGAATCTGAATGCCCTTTATTTATCTTTGATAACTGATAATACATGGCCAATATTTTTAACTTGCAATCTTCACCTCTCTTCATTATACACTGACTTTTAAATTTCAGTGATTATTTTAAATTCCTAGATAATCTATTTTTTCTTCTTCAAGTCTGCTGTCATCTTTCATAATTTCAAGTTTCGTACTAACATTTTCAAATTTGTCACTTTTAACTCTTTAAACATAGTATACAGAAATCTCATTATTGGCTGATGTATTTGTATGTGTTTATAATGTGTTTATTATTTTAAGTTTTATAGTATGGCACCTTATTTTTGCTGGCAAGTATACTTGGAAAAAATAAGATGAATAACTTTAAACTTAGTTTAGAATATTTTCCTTTGAAAAGAATTGCATTTGTACTTTCCCAGGCTCTGGGGACTAGTCAGGGGCCAAGTCAGATCCCATGCTAATCCCATCCCAACCAGGAGGTGCCAGCTACAAGGCTCAGGTCTGGAACAGCAAGTAGAGTGTTGCTCCTGTTGGAGTGCCCAGCCCTCTGAGGGCCATTTCTCTAGGAGAGTAGATCTTCTACAAGACTCTCCATGTGCACTCTGGGCTCTGATATATCTTCCTTTCTCATTCCATTAAAGTTTAAATTTGCCAAGGTTGTCACATGCTCTCAGGGAAGGAGTTACTGTCCTGCTAGATTACCTCCCCGTTTGCCTTATTGGTAAACTGTCCTGATTCCTTACTGCTTATTTCATATTTTTCATATTTTTCAAAAATACTTTTTCCTGTTTAATTCATGTTTTTAGAGGGAGGTTATGTCCAGATAAAAGAGAATAAATAATTTCTCTCTGTGGAGCTAGAATAGATTAATCTCCGTGTAAGTAACTGAAAATAGTATCTGTCTCTTTTCTGAATTTGCAGATAGCCAGCTGCTATGCCAGATGTCAAAGTCAATTTGTAATGAGAAAGGTGAAGAATGTAAGTTAAAAAATATTGGCTGTGTACTAATAGTCATTGAAGATAAATGACAGGTACATCAGATTCATTTTATGGTTATTCCTTTTTTTTGCATGTATTTGAAATTTTCCATAATGAAAAATTTAAAACAAATCTTTCCTTTCACACAATTTCCAGCAAATTGAACCTAGTTGAAGAGAAAATAAATGAACTCGGATGGAAAACATGGCAAAGTCACATAGCAAAGTATTTGTTTTCAGAGATGGGAGGAATTACAGTAACGGCGTGAAAGCAATTTCTCAGAATCTACCTTCTAATCATAATAATGTACACACCTCATGGCAAATATACTCAGGCCTTCCCTCAAACACTTGCCTCAATTCTGGTATGAGTTTCAACCTCCATATCTTGATGATTTTAATCAGGTCTGAATGTGATAAGGCTTTGGAGCTACTCTTGATCCAGAAGCTGGGGAAGAAAACATTTTATTTGCCCCTCACCTGCTCTAGCACTCAATATGCAAAAGGAGAAGAATCACAAACAATGCACAGTGACTAGTCCAAATCCAAATTCCAAATCCAGCTGGGAACCTGTCACCTCACTCATTCCTCCAAGGACAGGGGATGTAACTGTTCCTGCTTTCTGGGAATGATTAGTTAATTCATTTTACTCCTCAGCTCTTGGCACTACTTTATGGCACTGTCCCCTGATGACCATGTTTGGAGATAACCTACCATATTTTTCAATTATCTCTATTATTTAGAAAATGTTGAAAGTATATGAAAATAATCTTTAATTTTAAGTATGTTTAATGACTCTTAATTGCTTACATAAGTATCAATAAGCATTTAAATTTCAGAAATGGCTTTGGGTTTTAGTTATAATAAGCATATTATTCTCTATCTGTGACGATCATGATTGCCATGTAGATATACTACCGTTTACATATACTAATAAAATCTATCTTTCAAAATATAATATGTGCAAGAAATAGTTATATTTCACTCAATTACTAACTTTATGGATAATCTCTGGCAAATCCAGTTCAATTTAGAAGCATCTCTTGAGTCTCTGTTAGGTGCTACCTCCGCTGAGTTCTATAGAAGAACTTCACCATGTCCTGGAGGGACAGAGAGCAGTGACTCATGAAAGACTTCCTGGAAGACAGAATGACCCTGCTGGGTCTGGAAGGATGAGCAGGGTCTTCCAGGAAGAAGGCACAGCATGACCAGAGGTATGGGAACCCGAGCTCAGGTGACGTGTGCAAGGAGAGGGACTCAAAGCTGGGTCATCTTGGGAACTAGCAGTAGAGCATGGTGATTCGGAGCAGGACTCTGCACCCATACTGCCTGTGCTCCTGTGCCACAGCTAATACTTACACCCAGGTAACCCTGAGCTTCTGTCTCCCCAGCTTAAAATGCTGACATACGTCAGAATTCTCTGGAGAAGCAGAACCAATGAGATGAGAGAGAGAGAGAGAGAGAGAGAGAGAGAGAGAGAGAGAGAGAGATTGATTTAGTTTAAGGAATATCATTTCAGTACTCAGGATAACATGGACCATTCTGTGGATATCAGCAAGACCCAACCAAATTAACACATAAAATTAGCTTTCACAGGGCTAGGGCTGTAGCTCAGTGGTAGAGCACCCACCTCACATGTGTGAGGGATTGGGTCCAACCCCTAGCACCACATAAATCAATCTATCTATCTATCTATCTATCTATCTATCTATCTAATTAGCTTTCAAATCATCTCAAAATATTATTAGCAACTAAACAAGATATGTTAATAATTTAGAAAAGGGCTCAATAAATTATAAATCCTCAATAAATGCAAGTTGTTCTATTCAGAATGCAATGTGATGAGAGATGACACTACCAAACACGCTCAGCATTTGGCACTATGCCATAGAATTTTTCTTTGTGACTTGTGGGGAACTGTGAATGGTACAGTCAGATTTTCACTTTAGACAAATTACTATGACAATCATTTGCAAAATAGAATTGAAGAAATGCAAGTCTCGGATAGCCCACATCAGATAGGAATCAGGGTCATAGTCCACTTTCCTTCTTGTTGGAGAGTCAGGAAAGCTTAAATGACACTTCCTAGACAATCTTGCCACTAGAATTCTGATGCACAAGAGGATCCCACTGATTAGGTGAGTCAAGTGGCCATGTGATTTGTGATGCTTGTCATGGAATAGCTGTCACCTGATTTCCCGAGCAGTCAATCTGGGAGTGTTTATAAGCTCTCCAAAAATCAAGCACAGGTAAATAAATGTTTGGGTTCCAGCCAGTTCTGAAGGAATGAATAAACTGCACGAATGGCTGGTTCATATCCCCCATATCTACTCCAACTATACTGTCACTTATTTTCCACCTAGACCGATGGCTCGGGGATATTTTCCAAGACTGGCAAGGTGAGGAAAAGAAAAATAAATCCTGATATATAGATGATTTCACAACATGTGCCACACCATCTAGAAATAGAGTTCCACAGTATTATATCCTGAGAGGTGACCCTAAAAGTCAGAGGGAAAATAATTCTTTCTTGAAGCAAATCTTCAGTAAGTTCATTTTGTTTTCCCTTTTTCCTAGAAGAAAAAAAAATAGCTAGATCCATAGATCTATAGCAGTTTCGATGTTTAGAAGAAGTAGGGTTAAGGGTGATAAGGTCAGGGGATGTGGCATGTGAAGGGACTCCTCAGAAAGAGAGAAGACAGAATTCTGTTTTGTGTTCCATCACACTGGTCACTAAGGTGCCCTTCACAGATCCTCAGTACTCAGGATAACATGGACCATTCTGTGGATATCAGCAAGCTCTTTCCCCTAATCATGCCAGGGTTTGTTTTAATGAGATATATTGGTGGGAATGGAGGTGAGAAAGGGCTAAACAAAAATGCTTAATAAAGCCTGATCTGGTTACCACAACCACTGGCTGACCAGTTTCTGATAACACAGACCAGTGTTTACCATCTGGGAAGCCACAGCACCCCGGGGAACAGCCATTCACCTAAAGACAAGTTGATAGTATTGAATCCCTTCTTCTCTTTAGACTAGGCCATTTGTAGGTTTACCTCCATCTATTCATTCAATGCTTTGGCTAAAACCAACATTTGAAGACTTACTGAAAGTCACATTTGCATTTATAATATTCCAGTTTTTAGTTTGTATCAGTAGGAATGAATGTAAGTTGAGTGCTAAATTTTTAATCTTAGCAGGAAAAACTATATTCAGAGTGTTTAATATTTGTTTAATATTTATTTTACATCTTACCAAGGACAATGACCAATTTTTCTATATTTAGGGTCTGTATACCCAAATCTAATACCAACAGCTTGATTCTGTAAATAAAGGGTTATTTTGTTGCTGTTTTGTTTGTTTGTTGTTATTTTGTTTTTGTTTTAAATATAGTCATACCCATTTATTTGCTTTTTTATGGTTGATTTTGCTCTACAATGAAAGAGTGCATGACCTAAAAAGCCTAAAATATTTATTCTGTATTTTTACCAAGAAAAATTGCTAATCTCTGCTCTATTTCAAACACTCATGCAATCATGTACTCATTAAACATTTATTAAGATCTGTGTACTGGGGACTGAGTAATGTCACTGAGATTCAAAGAGAGAAAGACAATCTTTTTATATGTTGTATTCGATGAACTATGCACAATAATTTCTACTTACCGAGTTTTAAAAGATAATTCAGAGTTTAACATATACTGTTCTAGAAGAGAAGTATTATTAATCTGTTATCTGAGGCTGTAGATGTTCTAGCAAGGATTTTATTTCTGATACGGTCAGTGGGAGTACTTCACTTCCAGGATCTTAAAATACATTTATTTTTTTTATTGATGTGTTAGTCAGTTTTTCATCGCTATAAACAAATGCCTCACAAGAGCAACTTAGAGGAGGGAGGATTTATTTTGCTCACAGCTCCAGAGGATACAGTCCATGATTAGCTGGCTCTGAGGCTTTGGGCCTGAGATGACAACATCGTGGTGGAAGGGCACAGGAGAGGAAAGCTGCTCAGCTCATGGCAGCTTGGAAGCTTGGAAGCAGGGTGGGGTGCTGGGGGGTTAGAGGGGTGGGAGGGTGACAGGAGGTAGCTAGGGACAGATATAGTCCCCAAGGCCACACCCCTAGTGACCTACTTCTAGTCTTGTCCCACCCACCTATAGTTTTTACCACCTCCCAGTAAGTCCATTCAAATTATTAATCCCTTAAATGAACAGATCCACGGATGAGGTCAGAACTCTCACGATTCAAGCATCACCTAAGGCCACCTCTCAACCTACTGCAGTGGGACCTCGTGCTTTCATCGCATGAGCTTTTGGGTGGACATTCCAGATTCAAACCACAATACTGACATAATTGCAGATGCTTCAAGGGCTACATAAATATTTCAAAGATTTTAAGCAGCAGTTGTTGTAGGGGATAGACAAGGCAGGGCACAGAAGAGAGCAGGAAACTGTTTTATTTGGCTGTAGTCGGGCTCAGAGGGTACAGCTTTTGCTGTAATTAATTAACCTCTGAACCCAAGTTCAGGTAGTTTCAGAACTTTATACCGAGCAAGCGTGTAAGGGGAGAGGCTCAAAAGTTCACAGTCTGCAGAAGTTCACATAAAAGCAGCTTTTTCCTTCACTGCTCTGGGCAGGTTAACCCTTCAAGGACCACACCTGAGAAGGGGAGAGCTTCTTCTCCCCTCTCTTTCCTCCCCCTGCCAGCTGTTACCATGGAGCCCAATTGGTAACTTCTCTTAGCTTAGAAATGTAGACATCTCTGTGAAGCCCCAGCTTAGGGCTAGAGCCTTGTTAAAGGATCTGTCTTTTTTTTTTTTTTTAATCACATTTTGCATTTACAAACTCACTTCTACAAACGATTATACTGGATAAATGTTTGTGAAAATCTAGTAAAAGGGTGTTCAGTACCTGGAGTAGTGATTTCTTCCAGGCCAGTGGCCAAGTGAAATAGAGCATCAGGAAAATAGGAAGTTTACCTACATTGAACTCTTTTGTAGAGACTCTTTTGCTGATAGTCCTAAGATCAATTATGGTGAAGATTTCTGGAGAAGCTTAGTTCAGATTTTCTGTGGAGGAAGGGGTGCCACTGCATCATAAAAATATGGAAAAAAAATGTCTAACAAGTTGGTGAAAATAGAATCCATTTATTCCTTCCAACCTTATCCAGACTTGAGTTTCTCATCTTACTAATAAACATTCAAATAAAAATTATTTGTGATGAGGCAGAACGCTTCTCTGTTAAAACTGCTTCTCATTTGCCTAGTATTCATTTCATAAACTATTTTAAATTAAGAATGTAATATTATCCAAATGCTCAAGTTGTTCTTTTTTTTCCCCTTTCAGAGTAATTTATTTTCTTTACACTTTTAAAGATGGTGATCAAACCTTGCTGTAGCCATATCACAAAATGATAAACACTTCCCAAATGATGTGACACAGAAGTCAAGCGCAGACACCTGGATGTCTTGTTTCTTCCAGAAGCATTTTATTCTCTGTCATTGTCAACAAGAGCTGTCACCTAATAAACACACATAATGAGAAATTCATGAATCAGTGTAGCATGAAAAAGTGTTGTTTATTTTTTTTTCCAGCAGAAATGCAATTAATTGCAACTTCTGTAATATCCTCTGGGAAACCTACATTTCTCAGACAATGCTATACATGTATGAGCTTTTGAAACTTTCCCATCTCATACTGGAAGTATTTCACAGTCTCCTTAAGCATTTGGAGTAAGGGTTTTGCTCTGGATTCCATCTTGACACCTGAATGTTTGTTCTGTTGCTTGTCAAAGTAGTATTTTAATTCTTAGCTGATATTTCTTAATATTAATATTTGTTAATATTTAGAGTTCTCTAACAGCAGCATGTGAGTCACCGAGGAGTCTGTTAGAAGTGTAATTCTCAGGCTGGCCTCCAATCTACTAATCCTCCCTAGATCCCCAGGAGAGTCACATGCACAAGAGGTTACAGAAGTGCTCCCTTACATTTTGAAGACTGAAGAGCCTGAAATCATGCCAACAATGTCAAGGAGCATTTTAAGATGCAAGGGGCCTGGGGACATGGGTTTGTGAGAAGTGAGAAGCTCTTTTCTTCCTGCAGCAAGCTTCTCCTAGATGAAGGGAATATCCTCCATTAACAGAAAACAGGAGATGAATGCTCATTTGCTCATTTCTATGATATTCTTACTGCTCCATGGATTTTGGGGGGCAGGCACTGCTTTGATATAGACAGTTCCAGACATATCCCCAAGCCCCAGGGCACTTTAGTTCTGTTACAGTCATGTATGTACATGTCAGGACTCCCTTAGTAGGTGAATGCATTAATAGCCTGAGAATATTTAAAAAAAAATCTCCACAAGGTCAGAATAGCCCCTAGTTAATATATACGCTGAAAGGCAGAAAAGAGGACTTTAAGATGGTTGGAAAGACAGAAAGAGAGAGAGAAAGGAAGGAAAGCTCCCACATATAAAATTAAAAGAAAGTTAAATACAGATAAAGATGTTTATGAAAGTGTCAATGTAAGTAATAAAATAACCATAAAAATATGTAAAACTGGGCTGGGCACTGTGGCCCACACCTGTAACCCCAGTGGCTCAGGAGGCTGAAGCAGGAGGATTTCGAGTTCAAAGCCAGCCTCAGCAAAAGCGAGGTGCTAAGCAACTCAGTGAGACCCTGTCTCTAAATAAAATACTAAACAGGACTGGGAAGGCTCAATAATTGAGTGCCTCTGAGTTCAATCTCAGTAGCCCCCTCTCTTCCCCCAAAATAATATGTACAACTGCTGTTTATTGACCTTTCATGCTCTGAACACATGCTCTGTCAGTCTTTCTCTACGCTAATCCTCTCAGGTGGACACCACCAGCATGCACAGGCCCTCAAGAAAATGCAGATTCCAGGGCACCACATCCAGGGTGCCTGTTGGATGGGATCCAGGAATCTGCACTCTAGCAAGTATCCAGGAGTGATTCTGAGGCACCACAGTCACCTAGTCATTAGGCTTCTATTTATATAATCTAAAAACCATTAACATTTCTGCCAGCCACATCACGGTATTCTCATATTAATCACGCTGTCAATCAGAGCCTTTAGGATCTTTTCATACTAATTATATTAAGACAGGTACTGTCTCCCTTCAGTTCCATATTTCTACAGTTCAAATGACAACTGCAATGAATAATTTTAAATCCACTCCTATTCAATTTCATATGATGAATACCGACTTCAAGTCCAGCTTCTTAAAAGTGTTTTACATATTTTTCCTGTTACATTATGAATTATCAGTCTATTTCAAATTTGAATCATCCTCACATTTGATAAATGTGTCCTTCATTTCTATGTTTGATAATCAACTGCTAAAAGAAAAGAACTCGGGGTAGAATGCTGTGAGTTCCTTTCGGATTTCCTTGAAGGCAGATAGAGGCCCTTACCTGAGATCTTCACCTACAATATTCCACCACCTATTTACTCCTGTTTTTCTTTTTAATTTCTTTAATATGTTAATTAAGAAAAATGGCACATTTAGTCAAGTGCCTTGCTGATCAAGTTATAATATTTTTATTTTCTTTCATTTTGGGGCTAATATAGAGAATTTTAGAAAAGGAAGTTTGTGTTACTTGTATTATTCCAGAGAAAGGAAGTGATAGGAAAATGGGAAGAGATTTATTTGGGGTGTTGGCTCACAGCATGATGGAGGAGGCCAAGAGTTCCACAATGTACAACTGAAGAGCCAGGAAAGTAAAAAAAAAATACAAAACACATAATTCACAGGTCTGGGAGCCAGGAAGTGAGTAGCAGAGCTTCCAGGCCAGGTCTGAAGGCCTGGGAACCAGGAGTATCAGAGAAGACTTAAGTTCCAGCACAAGCACTCAGACAAGCTAACTCCACACTCTGTCCCCTTTGGGTCCTCCAGCAGGTTGGATGATGTTCGTCCATGCTGGGGAGGGCTATTTGTTTTTTGCAATCCATCAACTAAAATCTGATTTGGAAACATCCTCACAGGTTCACTCAGAAAGCATGTTTCACCAGCTGTCTAGATATCCTGTAAAATAGTCCCATTTATACAAAAAGTTAACCATCACTCAAGGTTTTCTTGGGCTTGATTAAATATATGTGAGGTGAGTTAGTCATCCATGAACAGGTGGGTAAGGGAAAAGGTGATGAAGGGCAGATATTAGACATATGTATGAAGCAAATCTCAGGAGTCTTATCATTCAGGCAAACATCTGGAGTATAGGAACCAGAATGTCCAACCTTACCCAAGTCTAGGCAATTCCAATCTCCTAAGGAAAGTATTACTTAAAATCATGGGGAAACTTGTTGAAGCAGACAAGCTTCTGGAAAAATGGGTCCTGATAAGTCAGAACCTCCTTCAGCCATAGTTCATTACAATCCAGTCAGGGACTTAGTGTTTTAGACCATGCCCTTACTATCCATTGTGATCAGGTCACCATGACCCTCCCTTAGCTTAGAAACTATGTCACAACCTCCCCTGTGAAAGACTCTCCCAAAGTTTGCTGAGTAATAAACTATTTAAGAGGGTATAAGAAACTAAAACAAGAACAAGGGAACTCAAAATCCCTAAAAATCCCAACTTTGTCAGGACCAGGTGGAACTCCAGAGGCGACTTGTTCGGTCTGTCCTGAACAACTGTACCCTTCAACTTTTCTGTTAAACTCCTGTTTGTTGCTCTGTGTGACTAGTTGGAAATTTTCCCTGCAAGATTGCAAGAATCTGAAGCAGAGAAGCCCTGCAGAGGTTTGGCTCCACGGGTGGGCAGGGTTCTGAAATACACACAGGTGTGTATTTCACTACCTGTGTCTGGCCACTGCCTTCTAGTTAAAGGACATATGTTACTCTTCAGATGTCCTCGATTTCTCTCCCATCCATGTATTACTTATTTAATAATATCCTCAGAATTGAGTAAGACACTGTGGGTTAAGAGGAAACATTATGCTTTCCTCACTTGGTGTTTTTGACTCAGTGCTCCTGTACAATTTTAGGAACCCTGAGGAGTTATTTGTAGGTCACATTGATAGGAAAAATTGAGACATTTTTGTGAAAACTTAGATTATATAATATAGACAAATTTTTATTTTTTACTAACAATAGTATCAAATTGAAAGGGTACTTTGAGCATTAATCATGTATATGTGGTGACATCTTTTCCACTGTGTCCAGGTATTATTTGGTTAGTGCTATTTATCTTTCATGAACTTAGCTAAACTTAGCTTCTTCCTCATCAGGTGATCAATTTCTTCATGAAAGGAGATATTTTATTTTTATTTAAAAACTCAGCACTTTGCTTAATATTTGTAAGTAACCAAGATTATTTGAAAAGTAAATGGCTTTCAGAAGACATTTGAGAGACTAGAAGTTCATAGTATCAAAATAAACATAAGAAAATTAAAGAAAAAAATTCTTTGGAGAACAAATGAATATGTAGCTCCCTGCCTTGCCAAAGAGGAATTTCCTGTACTTGAGTTATCTCGGGTGACACTGTCTTACGAGTGGATTGGTAAAATGGAAATTGCCCCCACATACTGGTGCTATAGGGGTGTTTGATGATGTGGAAGAGGGAGGGGTTCATATTTTTGCTTAATGGGACATTACATTTTCATTTTGGATTACACCCATGAAGGTGCTTTTCAGAAAAAGAGAAAAATAAAACTCCCCCAGTCATGAAAGAACACAAAGAAAATTGTGACCCCATAAATAACATGCAGCTCTCCTCCTCCTCACTCCCTCTCTCCACCCTCCCTCTCTTCCTCCTGTGACTGAATCTTACTGAGAAGAACCTAAGAGCCAAGCTCTCTGTTGGCGCTGGAAATACCACACTGAATACCGTGCACGCCATCACTATGGTAACAAACGTGCATTCTAATCTGGAAGACACACTAAGGGGAGGGGACAGAGGAGCAAATTAATTAGAAAAAAATGCCATGTGACAAAAGCCACAATTCAGAAACAGAAAAAACAGGGAGACCTATCTTATCCAGGTTGGTCAGCCCTCTCTGAGATGATATTCAAACTGAGCCTGAAAAATAATAATAAATAATCCAGGTGAATAAAGACATAGAAAGAGGCAAAGCTCATCTGTAAGTCTTGAGACATAACTATTTGAATGCTTTCAATAATTTAAATAAATCCAGTGCTTTTGACCCAAGTGAGCCTTGAAGACACAAAGAACATGACTTTGGAGATGTACGCAGAGGCCAGAACATGCCAAGTCTTTCAGGCAATGGTGAGGAACTGGGATTGCTTTCTTGATGTTGTGTAAAGCCACGAAAGAAGATATAAAAGGGAAGTGGCATGAGCTCATTCTTATTTTTTAAAGTTAAATTTTTGTGGGGTAGCAGTGGAGCACGCCTGTAATCTTGCTGAGGCAAAAGGATTTCGAGTTCAAAGCCACCCTCAAATAGCTTAGTAGGACCCTGTCTTTAAATTAAAAACAAAAAGGTGGGGGTCTGGGAATGTGGCTCATGGGTAAGTGCCCCTGGGTTCACTCCCCAGTACCCCCAAAATACAAATAAAAAACATAGTTAGATTTTGCTACAATTTAAAAAGATAAGTAGGTTGAATGAAGAAAGAACATAAATGTGGAGACCAATTAGGATTCTGTTATAGTAGATTAAATGAGAAATAACCGATGTGTGGGCAGAGGAAACATCACGAAAGATGGAGGAGAATGGGTAGCTTGGAGTAATTTTGGAGGACAAATATTCAGAGCTTGGAAACTGGATATTGGTGTTGTGATGAATCCAGAGCAGTTCTTGAGTTTTAGGCTTAACAAGAAGAGAACTGCATTGTAATTTAAAGAGGCCAGGAAACTAATGTTGGAAGAAGTATACAATCAAGGGATTGTCTAGAGATTCAATTTGGAGTGTTAAATGTAGCTAGATATATGCTTTGGGGAGTTTTGAGCATACAGGGATCATTTTAATCTTTTTGGATGGCCAATATCATTTAGGAAGAAAATTCATAGAGATTTCCAAGAAAAATGTCCAAAAATGCAAATTAAAACCAGGATGAGAGAACACTTCATGCCAATTTCATGGCTTTAATTTTGAAAAAAAAAGCACAGATAATAACAAGTGCTGGTGAGGATGTAGAAAAATTGGAACTATCTTACATTTCTGGTGGGGACTGTAAAATGGTACAGTTACTCTGTAAAACAGTGTCAAATTATCAAAGATAGTTAACATATGAGCTAACAATTCCACTTATATATTAGAGAAAAATGGAAACACAAGTCCACATAAACCTGAACATAAATATTGTTAGCTGCATTATTCCAAAAGTGGAAAGAGCTCACTTATCTCTCAGCTGAAGGATGAATCCAAACACTTGTGGCATATTCATATAGTAGAATATTGTAATGAATATTAGAATGAAGTACTGCTCTATGCTATGACATGGGTGAACCATGAACATATTACACTCAGTGAAAGTTGCCAGATACAATGGGCCACATAATTTATGTGATTCTATTGACATGAAACATATAAAAGAGGTAAATCCGTAGAGTCAGAAACTAAGTTAGTGGTCACCAGGGTCTGGAGAGGAGAGCAAGAGCATGGAATGGAGAGATGGGCAAATAACAACCACAAGGTCAAGATTTATTTAGAGGATAATGCAATGTTCTAAAATTGTTTGTAATTATGATGCATAGCTCTGAATATACTAAAAGCTCTTATATGATTCTGATGGCTTCAATATAAGAAGTCCCCCAAAAGCTCATATGTAAGGCAGTGCAAGAAAGGTTGGATGTGAAATGATTGGATTATGAGAGCCTTAACCTAATGAGTGACTTAATCTGCTAATGGGGGATTAACCAACTCTGGGTGTTAACTCTAGGCAGGTAAGGTATGGCTGGAAGAGGTGGGTTCCTGGGGATGCACCTTTGAGGTTTATATTTTGTCCCTGGAGAATAGATCTTTCTCTCTCTCTCTGCTTCAGAATGCCATGTCCCCAGCTGCTTTCTTCTGCCCCACCCTTATACCATGATGTCCTACCTTACTTCCAGCTTGAGGAATGAAGCCAGCTTTCTATGAACTGAGACCCCTGAAACCATGAGCCCCATAATAAACATCTCCCCTAATTCTGCTTGTCAGGTCTTTTGGTCACAGCAATGAAAACTGTAACTGTGACAACGATAATTAAGTGGGTGAATTGTGTGGCATATGAATTATATCACAATCAAAATGTTAGGAGGTAAAAGACAGCTAGCTAAGGAAGAGAGTATATATGGATATTACTATATAAAAATAATGACATTAAAGGAAAAAAGGAGGAAGCGTGGGAGGGAGAGGGGAGCAGGGATCGCCCAGGGCTCAGTACATCTAGCTTTGGCTGGAGCCAGCTGGGTAATGGGAAGGAAGACCACAGTGAGAGGAAGACATTCCCCTCTTTTGGTGGTAGATTAAGGGTGGTTATTGAATAACTAAAAACAAACTTTGAGAAGATGGCTCTTTTCAATAAAAAATGATGTTATTGGGTTATAAACCAAAGATTATCATTATTTCCATTCTGTCAGGCTAATGTACAGGACATAAAATTTATGATTTGAAGAGCTGGAGATGTAGCTCAGTTGGTAGAGTCTTGCCTCACGTGTGTGTGTAAGGCCCTGGGTTCAATCCCCAGCACCACACACACACACACAAAAAAAAAAAAAAAAAAAGAAAAAAAGAAAAGAAAGAAAGAAAGAAAAGAAAAAAAAAGAAAATTCATGATTTGAGAGAAAGAAAGATATCAGAGGATGAAAGTTCTTGAAAAACCATAAGGATATAGGTGAGTAGACTTGTAGCCTTTTTTCCACTCAAGGTTTCCATTAATATTGGATCAATCACTCACGACCAATAATGTATTTAAAGCAGTATCAAAAAAGAAAAAACAACTTCAAGGAGAGGTTCAAGTGGTGAAAGTATAAATTTAAGGACATAGATGAATTAAATCTCTTAACGTCCTCCTGGGTAAAAGATCATTGGAATGGATAACTTATGAATCTCCTCTGGCTCTAGATTTCCGAGATCTAAGACATTAAGACATCATCTTTTCTGGGTGCCATTCCCTTATTGGTAAGATATCCTGACCATCAGGAGAGGGAGAAGTGGTCTCCATGTAGGAGCTCCACGTAGTCCTCCTGGCCCAACATGGTGCCATATGGAAACAGCAACAGATATGAAAGAGCAACTTTATGTCCCCACAGAGCTGATAAAGAATGTTTCAAACAGAACTAATTCTTTTTAAATAATTTTTTTTTAGTTGTAGTTGAACACAATATCTTTATTTTTATTTATTTATTTTTATATGGTGCTAAGGATCGAACCCAGGGCCTCACATGTGCTAGGTGAGCACTCTACTGCTGAGCTACAACCCCAGCCCTCAAAAAGAAATAACTAAACCATGTTATAAGAACTTAAAGGAAAGACCCATGATGATGAGAAAACACGGAAAAAATATCTCAGAAGGATTTTTATAGAAAATGAAGTTCCTACATGGACAAGAACCATTAGGAATTCATCTCATGTTTTTCATATAACTGAAGTTTATTGGCTTTTCTATAATCATTAATTGATTATAAGTAAGAAAAGGAAGAATGTTGGAATATTAGGCTGTGGTACAGCTAAGATTAAAATCAACAGCTGGAGTGGTGGTGAGGTAGCTGTGTTCCTTGGCACCAATCTTGTTATTCATTTAGGAATGCCATTTAAGAGACTCTTAATTAGCCCCTAATGGTGTATGTGCTCATTGCACTCATTTCTTCCCATCATGATGAGTCTGTTGCCAACTTAATATACCATGTGGTCTTATGATCATATCAGGATATGGGAAGAGGCCAAATTTTTAACTAGAATCAAACCAAATTTTGAAGACAGAAACATAATCAAGTAATCATAGAATATTAGAATTGAAAGTGAATTTTTCAAAACTCCTCATTTTAGAAATGAGAAAACTAGGACCCAACGTCTGTAGATTACTTCTTCTCAATCATTTAATTAAGGTGATCTAGGACTCTGAATATCCTTACTCCTTGTGTGTCTTGTTTGTATTATGCAGGAAATACCATTATAATCAGATGTGTATTCTAACAAAGTTAAGTTTTCAAGCATTTAGTTATCAAACTCTCCACTCCTAAATTTAGCCCAAAATGACCCATGAAAATGTTGAAGCTAATCCTGGTTTTCTCACAATGTTGCCTGTCAAAGCAAACAGTGTGCTAGGTAAACAAGTAAGGAAGACTCCATCCAAGGACATTGCAATGGGAGAGGAAAGCCATGAGTAAAGTCTGAAGCTCCCCTCCACGGAAATGAAGGACAAGAGAGTTTTCAATGGCTAAGGTGGAAAGATCTTGGGCCCTCTGTGTTTGTTAATTGCTTTACCCAAAGGAAATGTGAACTTTCTCCTTCATTTATGACAGGAAATAGGTTTACAGTTTGGAACAGGCGCCCATCTAAGTGAGGCTCCTTATCTCCCCCAGAGACTGAGAGGCAGAGATGCGCTCCTTGATTACATTTCAGGGGAATGTACCTAAGTTCTTGAGAAAGACCCTGCTGGGTTACAGGGCCTCTCTTGAAAGGGGGCTTCTAAAATGACTTTCATCTCAAAGAGTTTACAATTGTAAGTTTCTGAAGTTAATACTCCAAAAAGGGAGGGAGGAATCTCTGGGGTTAGTCCAGTCAGATTCTGTAAGGATGGGCTCACAGGGAGGACAGGGACCCAGAGATGGGAGGAAGCCCTTCGAAAGTGCTTTCCAGCTGAAGGCAATTTTGGTCCGGTCCTGGTCATGCCCAAGGCTGACTCTTCAAAGGAAATATGGTTATATCAGAGCCATTCACAATCAGACACAGCCATTTGAAGCATGGACAAAACTGTAACAGCACACAAACACTTGGGCAGTCAAGTCCTGCTGCAGGTATTTGGAGGACTGTATGTTCTTACCTAACAGAAAGAGCAAGCTGCTCTCTTCTTATGGAGAAAGATGAAGAACGGATTAAATGTGCTAAATCCTTTCTCACTCCACCTCATTTCTCATCCACAAGTTCACACCATCCCTTCCAGAGTAATTTTTCCTTTCCTGTATTTACCACTTCAGGTTTCTACATTTATTTTTCTCCTCCTAATATAATCATACTCTTCAAAGATGAGATCACAAGAAGAACTGGGAGTGGTCACACTAAGGCTCACCATGACCATCTTTGGTGAGAATGAGACTGATTGTCATCTTTCCTTATCCCTATGTATGGTTAAAATCACACACATCACACCATGCATGGCTCTACAAAAACTCAAGTTTTACATTCATTTAATTTAGAACATTTTGGGAACAAATCCATCTCAATCATTTAATACTTTCCTTGAAACTATAGTAGCCACATAAAATGATGATTTGAAAATTATATTTCGTGCCTATGGATTTTTGATAATTTATACTAAATTTAGAGTTTTGTGTCTGTCACTTTTTTTTTCACTTAACATGAGTAAGATTATCCATCAATACCGATTAAAATCAGCTAGTGGAATAGACAATTTTAAAAAATATTATAATGAACAGGTTCAATAAAATGTTCTAATAATTAGTAACAAAAATATTAGATAAAATCTAATGTTTGAATTATCTTGTAACCCCTTGGTTCCCAATCATTTTCAAGAGGAAAAAAAAAAAAAACAGTTTATTTTCCCTTAACTGCTTCTATTCCAGTAAGGACTTGGCTTCCAGTTTCCAAGATGGTGAATCCAGCTTGAGTTTTGGCCCCTTCCTCTGAGCAGGGTGGGAGTAATGGCTAAGCTCAAATCAACAGCTGAAGCGTAACTATGAGAAGCTACTGACAGATCAAAAGTACACAGGGTCCAATATAGGGGGAAACTGGGGCCTGGAGGTGTGGGGCAGAGGACACACACACATAAAAGAAAGCTGGAGGGAAAACAGGAGGGATTCAGAGGACAGAAGCAGAATGATAAACCTCAGAGACCCAGGCCGTAAGTTTCCACCCAGGAGGGATGGGATAACCTCAACCTGAGGCATCATCTCTACTGCGGCACCTGTAAATTTTGGCAAGGGCTGACAGGTTGGGTGAGGCACGCAATTAGGGCACAGAGGACTCTGGGTCAAAATAGCACATCACCTTGAAACTCTGAGCCCCAGGTTTTTCTGCAGCTGCACCAGCCTGAGTTGCAGCAGAGCCGTTCAGAAGTAGAAGGGAATATGGGGTCATGGCAGACCTGAAGTGGGGAAGAGTTGCTGACAGTTTTCTAGCACCCAGCCCCTCCTGTCTGACCCCTGACATAATTGTGAGGAAGGTAGTCGTCCCCAGAACACAGAGGTGCCTGCGGCAGAGGAAAACAAAATCTGTATATGGTGAATGGCAGAGTGGCATGCAGTAGTGCCAGCAAGGAGCCCCACCCTGCTGGGGCCACAGTTTACCACAAGGGCCCTGTTTTTGTTGTACCTTCAAGGCAGCCCTTCCAAGCATGTGTAGGAGATACCGTGGGGGAGTGAAGATGAGCTCAGGGGAAAGAGAGGGTGGTGGGGAGGAATTGAGAATGATAAGCACAATGCAGGCTCCTGAAAAGATAAGAGAAATGCCAACGAGTACTGTGAAGAGTTAATCGAATATACTTAGTATGAATAAAATCATTGCTAAAATACTGTGATTGAGGAGTCAAGTCTGAGAGGGTACAATACACAAACTGGCACATTTGGAAATCCCTGCTGAGAAAGTGCTCCCAGAAGACAAGAAGAGAGAGAGGGAAAAGCTCTCTGTTTCACTGATCCTTTGTGTTTCTCTTTTAGTCTCTATTTCCTTTCAGCTCTGATCTTTATACTTTCTTTCTTTTTACATTTTTTGATATTGATTTGATCTTGCTTTTTCCAAGGTCTTCAGGTGCATCATAAGGTTATTTCTGTGAGATCTCTCTGATTTTTTTTTTTTTTAACGTAGAGATATGTAGCTATAAACCTCCCTCCTAAGGCTGCTCTCACTGTATCCCATGGATACGGGTATGTTGTGATTCCATTTTCATTTGAATATAGGAATTTTTCAATTTCCTTCTGATTTCTTCAGTGACCCAATGATCATTCTACAGTGTGCTGGTCAAAACAGTATAAAGGATCAACGAAGCAGGAGTTTGTTCTTGGAGCAGGTAAACAAGATTCTTAAACCCTTAGCCAAACTAACCAAAAGAAGGAGAGAAAAGACACTTAATAAAAATTAATGACAACAAAGAGATTCAGGGTGGAACAGAGCAGAATGATTACCACAGATACCAATGGAATCCAAAGGATCATCTGGGACAACTCTGAAAAGGTATATTCAGATAACTTGGAAAATCTAGAAGAAATCAATAAAATTTGTAGACAATCTACAAAAGATGAATCAAGAGCATATAAAAAGCCTAAGCAGACAAATAACAAGTAATGAAATTGAAGAAGTGATAAAAAGCTTTCCAATAAGGCAAAGTCCTGGACTGAACAGACTCATAGCTGAATTTTACCAATTTTACTTTAAAGGCAAAGCAAACAGCATTGTTCCTCAGACTATTCCATGAAATATGAAGGGAAGGAACACTTTCAAACTTTTCTACAAAACCAGTATCACCATAATACCCAAACCAGATGATGACATATGGAAACTATAGAGCAATGAATTCAGACACAAAAATCATCCATAAAATACCTGCAAATTGAATTTAACAGCATGTTAGAAAGATCACATGCCATGATTTAGCTGGTTTCATTCCCATGTCACAAGAATTGTTTAACACACACAAATCAATATGCTCCATAAATAGAATCAGGGATAAAGATCACATGACCATCTCAGTAGATGCAGAAAATCCTTTGAGAAATAACATCTCTTCATGACAAAAACTCTGAAGAAACTGGTGGAAAGTTCTTACCTCAACTTGGTAAAAGCTGAATATGAAAACCCCATAGCCAACATCACACTGAATGAGGAAAATGGAAAAAAATTCCTTTAAAAACAGGAGTGAGAAAAGGATGTCCATTCTCACCACTTCTATTCAATATTTATTGAGAGTATAGCCAGAACAATTAGTCAAGAGAAAGAAATAAAAGAGAGAGAAATAGAGAAGGAAGAAGTCAAATGATCCCTATCTTCAGATGATATGAGCCTATATTTAGAATATACTAAAGACTCCACCAGAAGACTTTTATTTTTTTAAATATATGTGTTTTAGCTTTAGGTGGACACAGTATCTTTATTTTATTTTTATATGGTGCTGAGGATCAAACCCAGTGCCTATGCATGCTAGTCAAGCACCCTACCATTGAGCCACAACCCCAGCCCCTAGAAGACTTTTAGATCTGATTAACAAATTCAGCAAAGTAGCAGGATAAATATCCACATATAAAACTCAAACATACAAACTTTGCCAGATGCTTTTCTATATAACATAACAAACCTGCTGATAAAAACTCAGGAAAACAATTTTATTCACAATAGCTTAAAAAAAAAAAAGAAAACCTAGGAATAAACCTAGGAGGTAAAAGACCTGTACATAACATTGAAGAAAGAAACTGAAAAAGACTCTAGAAGATGGAAGGAACACCCCTGATCATGGATAAGCACAATTAATATGGTTAAAATGGCCGTATCATCAAAAGCAATCTACAGATCCAATGCAATCCCCATCAAAATACCAATGACTTTCTTCACAAAACTAGAAAACACAATCCTAAAATTCATATGAAAAGAATGAATTGTGTTGTGTAACCAACACAATCCTAGGCAAACAAAGCAATGCTGGAGGTCTCACAATACCAATTTCAAACTATACTACAGAGCAACAGTACAAAATCAGCAAGGGGCTGGCATCAAGATAGATGCACAGAACAATGGATTAGAATAGAGAACACAGAGTCACACCCACTCAGCTTCGGTCATCTGATTCTTAGCAAAGATACCAAAAACATACATTGGAAAGAAGGCAGACTCTTTAACAAATGGTGATGGGAAAGCTGAATATGCACACAGAGAAGAATGAAATCAAATACTTATCTCTTACCCTGTACACAAAGCAAGTGAATTCAACTGATCAAAGACCAACATGTAAGACCTGAGACCCTGGAACTGTTGAAAGAAAACAAGGAGTGACTTCCTTAACAGAACTCCTGTAGCTCAGGAAATAAGAGCCATCAGCAACAAATGGCAATGCATCAAATAAGAAAACAAATAAACAAGTGAATGAACAAAACCCTGACACAAAGCAAGGAAACAATCAGCAGTACAGAGAGCTACACAATGGAAGATCTTTGCCAACTTTCCTCTAACGGTGGATTAATATCCAGTATACATAAAGAACTCCAGAAGCTCAACACCAAAAAGAACAAACAATGCAATCAGTAAATGGGCAAATGAAATGGAGAGATGCGTCTCAAAAAGAGTAAGAATGGCCAGTAATTATTTTAAAATATTTCCAACACCTCCAGTTTTCTGGTAAAAGTGAAAATCTAAACTACATTGAAATTACTTTTCTTTGAGTCAGAATGATAGTCATCTAGAATATAAGAAACAGTAAATATTAGGGAAGGTTCAGTGGAAAAGGAATTCTTATGTTCTGTTGATGGGAGTGTGAATTAGTATATCCACTATGGAAATTGGTATGGAAAGTCCTCAAAAAACTAAAAACAGAAATAGCAAATGATCCAGCAATACCATTTCTGGGGGTATACCCAAAGGAATTAAAGTCATCATAATATAGAGATACCCACATACTCATGTTTATAATGACACAATTCATAGCCAAGATTTGGAATCAGATGCTGTGGCTGTGACTCAGTGGTAGAGCCCTTGCCTCACACATGTGAGGTACTGGGTTCCATCCTCAGCTCCTTGTTAAAGAAATGAGTAAATAAAGATTAAAAAAAATTTGGGATCAGCCTTACTGCTTGTCAATGAAATTGACACAAGGACAATGTGGTCTATATATACAGCGGAGTACTATTCAGTCATAAAGAAGAATGAAATCATGTCATTTGCATGAAAATGGATGGACTTGGAGATCATCATGTTAAGCAAAGTCATTCAGACTCAAATTTGAAAAAGATGTTCAACCATTATTTTCAAAATTTAATCCATCCCTTCTTTGGGGATAACAATTATAGATATAATAGATTATTTGATATCACATTGCTCAAAATTCTCTGCTCATTTTTTGGTTAGTCTTTAAACTTTGTGTTTCATTTTGTATACTTATAAAATTTTCTTAATGCTCACTAATATTTTCTTCTGTAATATACTTTCTGCTGTGAATGCTAAGCAGAATATTATTCATATAAGATATTGCAGATTTTGTCTCTAGAAGTTTGAGTTAGTGTGTTTTGTAAAATACATTTTTTTGTTTCCATATAGCATATTCAACTTGCCTCCATATTTTGGAAGATATGGAATGTTATGGTTCAGATATGAGGTGTCCCCCCTAAAGCTCACGTGTGAGAGAATGCAAGAACGTTTAGAGGTGAAATGATCAGATTTTGCATGAATCCACTGATGTAGATTAACTGTGCCCAGGAGGGGGTGGCTGGAGGAAGGGGGTCATTGGGAGCGTGCCTTTGGGGTATGTATTTTGTTCATGGTAAAAGGGAGAGGAGTTAGTGTCCCTGCTTCCTGATGCAATGTCCCCAGCTGCTTTCCTCTGCCACATTTCCACCATGCTGTTCTGTGTCACCTCAGGCCCCAAGGAATGGACACAGCTGACTATGAACTAAGACCTCTGAAACTATGAGACACAAACTTTTCCTCCTCTAATTGTTCTTGTCAGGTTTTTTGGTCATAGCAGTGAAAAAGCTGACAAAACCATAAAATATAATTATAATACCTCTTTTATGTCCTTATCAAGTGAGATATGCCTTAT
The DNA here is from genome assembly GCF_045843805.1 of Urocitellus parryii. Lineage (NCBI taxonomy): Eukaryota > Metazoa > Chordata > Mammalia > Rodentia > Sciuridae > Urocitellus > Urocitellus parryii. The sequence goes on along the minus strand of NC_135531.1, from coordinate 274,057,834 downwards.
TACTAGATAACATTTTTTAAAATTTATTTTATATCCATTATGAGTCATATATTCCTGTTTCATGATTTTTGATTAGATGCCAGAAATTATTTAAGTTATCAAATTGGGTGTTGAATATTTTTGTTTTCTTGAGTGTATTTTTTAAGCTAAGCAGTGGATGCAATTAAATTATTTGAGGATAATTAAATCATTTCTGGTCTTGCTTTTAAACTTTGCTATGCAGAATCAGAGAAGAATTTATTCTAGATGTATTCACCCCCATGCTACTCAGGTAAAAACTTTATTATTGTTATACCCTATGCATAGGTGCAAACACAATCTATCCCTGGCCTTTGTAAGCCCCAAGTACTACTCCCTTGAATGCTTTCATATTTTTAAGTTTTCCTTCCACTTGGATAGTTTTCTTATTATAGGTACTGATCAGTACTGAAACTCAAGAGGTGCCACTCTTCCTGTGTCTGGAGAGATCTGTCTGAGCAGTCTTATTCTTCCCATTTTCTATCCTATGGATTGTAGCAGCCTTTAGCTTTTGAGATCTCATTTGTAGTTTCTCTAATTAGTAAAACCAACAGCTCCTAACTTTGTCCCTTCCAAATCCAGCACCATATTCTGGAAGTATACATAGGCAGAAACCTGAGTTGATTATTAATAGAAATGACTTCAGGCTGGGGATGTGGCTCAAGCGGTAGCACCCTCGCCTGGCATGCGTGCGGCCCAGGTTCGATCCTCAGCACCACATACAAACAAAGATGTTGTGTCCGCCGAAAACTAAAACATAAATATTAAAAATTTTTTTCTCTCTCTCTCCCTCTCTCACTCTCTCTTTAAAATGACTTCATTTCTTTGTAAAAGATACCATTCATTTTATGACAGCCTTTATCTTGAAATATTTAGTTTTATATATTTTTTTTCCTGTCTTTGTTTTTGGTTAGAAGGAAGGGTAAATTTGATTCCTATTACCCCATGCTGACTGGAAGAATGAATCTTGAATTATGAAAGTTTGACCCTCAAATAATCTTTTTCAAAGGAAAGTATTATTTAATATATGAAGTTTTCAACCCTAAGGGATTTTGAAATTAAAAGTTCCCAGAAACAAAGACTTTATCCCCAAACCTTTCAATGGAAGAAAAGTCCTGTAGCAGTGAGTCTGGCCACATGGACCAGCTGGTGTCAAGCCTGCGGCTGTGGAGGAAGACAAGAATACAACTTCTCTTTTATGTCACCAACTTTCATCTTGGAACAAAACAATTTAAGTCAGTTAATTTTTAAATACTATTTTTTTTCTTGTTTTGTTTTGTTATAGATGGATACAATACCTTTATTTTCTTTCTATATCTTTATGTGGTGCTGAGGATTAAACCCAGGGCCTCACACATGCAAGGCAAGTGCTCTACCACTGAGCCACAAGCCCACCCCATAAAAGTCAGTTAAAACTTTGAATGTACATTCAGGTCTGCACTGTTGGGAGACACCACAGGGCTTGGTGATTGGTGGGCTCCCCAAACTGTAAGCCACGCTGTGGAGGATAACAACCTCTGGAAACAAATCTTCTGCTTTTGCAAACTTCATGCTGGTATTGATTTTTTTTAATTAAATAAGTATATTCAGAGACATCATATGGTTTAATCTGAGTATGCTTTATGTTTTTGTGTATTTTCATCAATTTCAAAAAAGGAAAAGCATTTATGCATATCCATCTTCACCTAACAAATATTTTATAAAACACTTAGTTTGTTTAAAGGAAAGGTGTAATTTAATCCTCCTTTAGACAGTTTCAGCTTAAGTTATCCATTACCTACCTTGTGCTATGTAAGATGGGAGGTCAGTGTGTTAATGTCCTTGTTAAAACCTAACAAGAAGCTTGGGAGTCAGGCACTCCCCATGTTATGCTTCAGCCGGGAGAGAAAAGATTGCATTTTTGGGAGTGCTGAGTTTTAAAGTTTAGTTATTCAGAGAAAATAGGTAGTTTCTATGGATGGTGCCTTTTCAGAATCTGATGAGTTAGAATAAATGTTTTTTCCTAGGACAAAAAAATTTGAGCTCCTCTAAGTCCCATGGCTGTCCATGTACATGGATTTTCCACTATGCAAACATCGCATTTTCTAATAATTATGAATGGTGTTTATTTAACTTGTATCAATAAAAATAATTATAAACTGACTCACTATAATAGATCTATTTGTTAATATTATAATGAAGATTAAAGAATTTGTTATTTGTAGTATGGAGAAAGATATGGATTCAATGAGAATCATAAAATGTTTGTTTAGCTGGGCGCAGTGGTGCGTGCCTGTAATCCCAGCAGTTCGGAAGGCTGAGGCAGGAGGATCAATCACATGTTCAAAGCCAGCCTCAACAATGGCAAGGCATTAAGCAACTCAGTGAGACCCTGTCACTAAATAAAATACAAAATAGGGCTAGGGATGTGGCTCAGTGGTCAAGTGCCCCTGAGTTTAATCCCTAGTACCAAAAAAGAAAAAAAAAGTATTTATTTAATATTGGATTCATTCTATTATCCTTCCTACCCCTACATCTCCTCCCCTCCCTTCACATAACTAAATAACAGGTGTGATTCTACATCATGTACAACCAGAAGAATGAGAAATTATACTCCATCTATGTATGATGTATCAAAGTGCATTCTACTGTCATGTGTAACTAGTTAGAACAAATAAAAAATATTTTCTTGAATTTCAAAAAATGCGTTTAATAGGAGATAAAGAATTTTACTAATTCTTAGATTTTGGAGGAAATGAAAAGAAAGGGAAACTAAGACTATTTGTTGGTTCCAGATGCCAAAAGAGATACTTAGCACAGATTCAATTTACAGTATCTTAAAATTTGATCATTCCAAAAGTTGACTTTTATGCTAACTATAGTAAACTTGGTCTCAAATGTTTTGTCAACTTCTGAGTTTAGGAATCAAATTACTTTAAAAATTGTCATTTTTTAAAGGGTTAGAACTGAAGGGGCTGCTTATCATTCATCAACTGGGCCACCCCACTCCATCTCTGGAAATAATAGACAACATCACCATCCATGAAAACTGGCTGCTGAATACCTAGCTTCAATCCATGTGATGGCCATGCATTTGCATCTAGACATCATTCCCACTCACCTCACATCCCAGTGACCACTTAACCACAAAGGGCAGTAGGAACAGAGACCAGGGGAAAAGCGAGAATCTCCCAAACTGTCACAATCGCAGTGTAAAAACCATGAAGTGGCACCTCATTAAGTTAGTGGAACTTCACAATTCTCACTCAGTTCTGTGGTGATTGGTGGTAGAGATCAGGAGACTGAGGGGAAGACAACGTCACTTGCTATTTCTAATCCAAGTCATTAACTTTAGTTGAGCATGTTGGGATGACATTGGAACTGCTGATGGCCTGCACCCACCACGCCCAAGGAGCAAGAGGTGCCAAGGTCTGAACGTTCTTGATCCTGTTGATCCTGTGGGTGCCGGCGCGAGCATCTGCAGTCCTTGCCTGACAGCTGATCAGCTTCAGTTTTGATAGCCATTTTTGCACCGAGCATATAAATGTAAAATGAACCAAGCTGTTCTCCTTCCATGCTAGCTTTTCCTTTTAAAGCTATGTTTATTTCCACAACTGATGTCGTTTACTCTTTAATTATCTTGTTGCCTATTTATGGAAGTTATAGAAAACATAAAAAATATTAGTGGAGAAAATTTTCCAAGAAATTTAATCTTTAACACATATATTACAGGAAAAAAGCTTAAAAATTAGTACATTTATTTGATCAAAGAATGGTTAGTTTGAAGAAAGAAAAAGACAAACCTATAAGTCAAACAACAAAAGAGAGTTTAAAAGTCAATACAGAGATAAACACGTGGATGGGATTTTTCTTTTTCTGAGCAAGTGCACTACATGAGCTATATAACATATATTATAATATAGTATATAACTAATTAGACAATATTAATAATATTAGTGTATCTTAATTATATATAATATAATTATATATTATAATGTAGACATATATTTATTACAGGAACAAAACTTCAAACTATTTGATGCCCAATAATAAAAAGTAATTCAACTTTACAAATAATGAATATGATTGATTTTGATGGGCCTATAAATTTGTTTTAGTTGTTTTTGAATATTTTCACTTTATTTTTATTTATTTTTTATTGGTTATTCAAAACATTACAAAGATTGCAGAATCACATCAGTTACACATCCACATTTTTACATAATGCCATAATAGTAACTGTTGTATTCTGCTACCTTTCCTATCCTCTACTATCCCCCCTCCCCTCCCCTCCCCTCCCCTCCCATCTTCTCTCTCTACCCCATCTACTGTAATTCATTTCATTCCTTATTTTTTCCCATTCCCCTCACAACCTCTTATATGTAATTTTGTATAACAATGATGGTCTCCTTCCATTTCCATGCAATTTCCCTTTTCTCTCCCTTTCCCTCCCACCTCATGACTCTGTTTAATGTTAATCTTTTCCTCCTGTTCTTCCTCCCTGCTCTATTCTTAATTGCTCTCATTATATCAAAAAAGACATTTGGCATTTGTTTTTTAGGGATTTGGCTAGCTTCACTTAGCATAATCTGCTCTAATGCCATCCATTTCCCTGCAAATTCCATGATTTTGTCATTTCTTAGTACTCCATTGTGTATAAATGCCACATTTTTTTTTATCCATTCATCTATTGAGAGGCATCAGGGTTGGTTCCACAGTCTAGCTATTGTGAATTGTGCTGCTATGAACATCGATGTGGCAGTATCCCTGTAGTAGGCTCTTTTAAGGTCTTCAGGGAATAGTCCGAGAAGGGCAATAGCTGGGTCAAATGGTGGTTCCATTCCCAACTTTCCCAGGAATCTCCATACTGCTTTCCAAATTGGCTGCACCAGTTTGCAGTCCCACCAGCAATGTACGAGAGTACCCTTTTCCCCACATCCTTGCCAGCACTTGTTGTTGTTTGACTTCATAATGGCTGCCAATCTTACTGGAGTGAGATGGTATTTTAGGGTGGTTTTGATTTGCATTTCTCTGACTGCTAGAGATGGTGAGCATTTTTTCATGAACTTGTTGATTGATTGTATGTCCTCCTCTGAGAAATGTCTGTTCAGGTCTTTGGCCCATTTGTTGATTGGGTTATTTGTCTTCTTATTGTTTAATTTTTTGAGTTCTTTGTGAATATTTTCACTTTAAATACATCTTCTGTCTCTAAAACTTGGATTTATAGATAAACTATAGATATAAGGATGGACAAGTAAACAGGTAATTTTACAAGCTCAGATTTTAAAAGATACTTCCTGCCTAACTGATTGTATTCTGTAGAACTTGCCATCTGTCTGAGAACGAAAAGGGTTCTCATATCCAGCTATTATTACAAAGTGATGGTGCATGAGGGTTATCTGAAGGCAATAGCATCCATTGGGCAATAAAGATGAGATTATTCTGGGTAATTTTCAATGAGTCTGCATAACTGTGACAATCTATTGCATTTAGGAAGAATATATGAATATTTGGCTCCTCATGAGTTCTTATTTTTTATAGTGTTTAAAACATTACTTTCCCAGTAATATCAACATAAATTTGGATGATTTCTATGATATCTCTATTGCTAGATACATTGATGGCGAAGATTGTGTGAACGGTATCAGGAAAGTACTTAATAGTTTAAAGTAAGTAAAAGAATTCAAGAAACTTCTGACTATTTCTATAAATTTTTATTTGAAAAGCAAAAATGTTCCTTGTGCTTTTTGAAAGGAGCCATGCTGGTCAGAAGAATAACATGATTTTCAAAGAATTACATGAGAGAAATGTTCCCCATCCAGCTACCTTACCATTTAGAAAAGTCAGCCTCTCTCAGCTCCGTGTCAGCCCCCTAAGCATCCCATCTCCCTCTGCTCAATAGATGCTATGGCCTTCATGCCCCTCATGCGCCATCATTTTGTAATAATAGCTGGATATGAGAACCCTTTCTTCCTCAGACAGACGTCAAGTTCAACAGAATATAGTCAGTTAGGCAGGAAATGGCTTTTAAAACCTGAGCTGAAAAAATAGATTTTTTTTTTACCTGGGATTTCTTTTATTCACCTAAGAGTCATTCAGAAAATAAACACTACTTTGATAGAGAAGAATTTTGTAATCTTCTCAAATTTAAACATTTCATCACATGCTTACATGGGGAGTTTGGATGAAGAAATCTAAATGGAGATACACAAGTGCTTTTCTGAACCTCTTCTCTGTCCATAGCCATGGGTATTTTTTCCGTCAGGATGGTGGGAAGTAAATTAGAAAAGATACTAACTGGATCAATGTGTAAGTTGATGTCAGGCCAGATCCTAATTTCAACCACACTGAATCACCTCCAAAACAAGAAATGGGAATGAAGGAGAGGAATCTCGCCTGGCTTTGGGGCCTGACACCCTAAGTTCTGATCCCAGCCCTGTGAACAGCAATCCCATGGCCCTGGGCACAAATGGAAAATAGCAGTGCTAATCTCATCGGGTATTTGAGAGTATGAAATGATCAGTACATGTAGATTTTTGAGAATGGTGCTTAGAAGTCACTAAGTATCCAAAAATCATTAGGTATTGTAAAACCTCCAAAGCTTGACTCATTAGTTTTCATATTATGGGTCTTCACTAGCATTAACCCAGAAAAATAAAACCTTGCCTAGTAAAATTAATAATCTTTAGTTTAGGAAGCTACGAACTATGTCAGATGTTTACTTTTTTTCATTATCAGAAGACAACATGTTAGATGAAGCAAAGTTATGTTTTGTAATGTACTTTAATAGTGTTGCAGAGGGGGAAACATAGAGGGTATTTATGGGCTTAGATATCTGGACCTCAGTGGATTAGGACTTGCCTTTCAAAAAGGGAAACTGGGTTGGATAAAATTTGAAACTGAGTGGATTAGAATCGATGGGCGTAGTGAACTGAGGGTCTTGGATGGAATCTTGATAAATAAACTGTACTCTGGAAATTGAGCTATGGGTCCAGGTGAACAATTATTATCCCAGATAAATAGTTTTGTAGAGATTTTCATGATGCAAACACTGAACTTAGTCATTGGTTTACAGTCATGTCTTCCCTTGGTAAAAGTTTTCTGAAATAAATTAATGACAAAGTCACACTGATATAGCTGGTCTAAGTACCTAGTTCTAATGGCTGTGTCATGTTCATAGGGTGCATGAAGGCAGTTTTCAAATTAAATTAAAAATATGAATTACCCATGGTATTACAACTCAGCTACTAGTATTTTTGTGTATTATCATTCAGCTAGTATTTAATTATGATATTGTCATCCTGGGCACCAGCAGTATGGCCTTCTGCATGTTAATTAAGTGGGAGTCCCCCTCTCTACTTTCTCTACTATTGTATTGGGAATGGCTAGCTGTGGGTTCCTGGATAAGAAAGCTGACTCCCGGGAGTCTCATGTAGCAGTTTAGTAAGTAATGCTTACTGTGTCAACTCCTTATGGGTCTTAATAAGGCATGATGTATGTAATAGGAACATAAAGGCTGTAAAGGGGAACACAAGATCTGTAAAAATGGCAGAAATTTAAAATATTGGCTTTATTTACAAAAAAATCCTCTGCTTATAGGGTCTTGAAATTTTCAACACTATCTTGCAAAACACCATGGTACACTGAGGACTATCTATGTGGGGCATATTTTTAACAAACTTCTTATTTTTATAGATAATACTAGTGCAGAATTCTGGTTTTTTTTTTTTTTTTTTTTTGCTTTATAAGGGTTGAGTTAAATCAGCCTATTTTTAAGTACATGCTAATTGCAGATTCACTGGCTTCTTAAGATTGATGAGGGTCTGAGTATAATACATACACTTCTACTAAAATTTCAGAGTCAGAAGGCAGTTTTGATGGAAGCCGGTTCCCAAGAGGAAAGACAGGACTCTAGAGAGGTTGGAAACAGGACAGAAATGCAGGCAGTGATGGCGTTGAATGGATGGATGAACTTGTTGGGATATAGCTGCTCCTTGCTAGCGGCTGTGCAGTACACTGGTAACTGTAGGGTTGAAAATCAGCTGCTTATGAGCTTGAACTTGGAAAAAAGTTAAACAAAGGAGAATAGAACCCAGGAAGATGTGAAGAATTCAGAAACAGAAACCCTAATTTTAAATGCAGACAATGCAGTTTTGATAGTTGGTAGCTTTGTGATACCTCAGAGGTTTGGAGGTGATGGACAGAGTGATAATGGAATGAGATATGTGGGCAGAACCGTGTTCCCTGACAAGATGGCATTTGGAGCTCTACTCCAGATGCTCAAGTGTGTTTCTCCATGTAAAATTTTCACACTCACACTCACAGACACTCATATTCACATGCACCAGTGTCCACACACATTATTATAATGATCCCAAGTGGTTCACTGTACTCACAAATGATGACACGTTTGACTCTAGAAAGGGACTTTTTCCAGGAAAATACTTTATATTTAGTGCCAGTGTATGGACAGTTCAATAAATGGATGTGCTTAGCACCCTCAATCATCTAGAGGAATACACAGAGGTTCGTTCAGTGGACTGGTTTTAATAGATTTTTCCCTCTGCCCCAGTCTTCCCTTGCAGCCAAGGTGAAAGAGCTGCTTGGCACTAATTCATCTCTGCACACCACTCAGAATTCAATCAGCTGCTATATAATATATGCATTACCAGGGCACCCTTCTTGGCTACGCCAAATGGTTTAAATGTGCTGCTGAGCACTTTCCAATGAAGGCTGGGCAATCACATCATGGAGACCAATGGGCCTGACTCTGGATGGAACAATATAAACTATGAGTCACAGAATTCAATGGAAAATGAGCACTTGGAAAAAGTGTCTGAGCCAGACATGGAACAAAACAGTCTTGGTAGATTTTGATCAACAATAAAGAAAAACAGGTTTGGGCCCCTTGTAGGAGTTTCATGGAAGGGAGATTTTGAAGTTTCCAGGGAACAAGTGGTGGCATGTAGCATGGTGATGATGCCAGGGACGATGACAATGTGGGCTGACATCAATGGTCTTTGCAGGGACAGGTGCCTATTTGTGTTGCTCCTGGATGCCTTGTTTAAGTGAAAGTAAACTCTTTATCACCTGCCACTGATCCAACCCTGTCCTCCCTCACATTTACTCTGCCTTCTAACAGAATTCCTTAACCCTCAACTCTGCTGTACACATGGGAGAAGGAACCAGGACCAATGACCACGTAGAGGCCACTGGAACATTCAGGTGGCTTTTGGGTTAGAGAATATCCCTCCTCTCCTCCTGTCCTCCTGACCTAGGTTAAAGCAACTCACAGAGCAACGCCTGCTGTGGCTTCCTGTCACTTGTGGCCATGCCACTATTTTAAAATGATCTTCACCATAAGAAAACAGCCACTTGGATACCCCGTACCCTGCAATTAATCCATTTACTCCAGTTGCCAAATATTGATCTGGAGTTTTTTCCTTAGAAACCTTGGATAAACACAGAATTCCAGGGAACAGTCCTTCCATCTCTCCCTTACCTCTGTATTTTAATCCCCACCAAGCCTCTTTGATGGGCCTGGAAAAACCACATGGAGCTTGCAGAGGTTTTGCTTAACATGTCTCCTGAGGTGCTTGGCTCATTCAGCCACTTTTTAGTATAATGGACAAAAAAATCTGTTTCACAGATTTAAATGATGCATTTTTGATAAACACTATAAATCATGAATGGTGTGCTGTGAAGGACATGATCAAAGGAAAGGGAGGTGAGCATGATATATCTCTTGGTCCCTAGTGTTCTAAGTCAAATTAATTCAAAAGAACAATATTGTAGCCAGGCAAGGTCTGGGGATGTGGCTCAATGGGAAAGCACTTGGTTTCAATCCCCAGCACACACACAAAAAGATTATTCATCTATGCTTTTTTATGGGGTATTTAAACCTTAATAAATAGAGTAAACTTCAGGATACAGTGAGTATGGCATATTTAGAAACGGTTTTAATAGATTACAAATAGCCTTGAATCTTTATTACCTCTGCACATGTAATGTTTATCTGACATTGATATTAATTTAGTTATTCTACTCCATGAAAGGCTATTATTTAACATACTTCATACATTCTGAGATCATCAGCAGTCAAAATAAAAATACAAGGCAAGGAAAGAAATTCTCAGCTTGGAAAAGAAATATACTAATTTTTGCCAAAAAAAAAAAAAAATGCTTTCACTATTTCTAAGACCCAAAGGAAATTTATCACATATTGTGCCTTGCTGCCTTTCAAGCAAACTAATTTAATAACTACTGTTTTCAAATATAAGCTAGGAAGTAAAATAAAACAACAGAAAAGCAAGAAGCAAGTTTACCCTGAGCTCTATAACTATGGTTCTCAAACCTGAATGTCCCCAAAGGGCCGGTTCAACCACAGGTCACTGACCCTCACCTCTAATTCACGGTTCAGAAGTTTTAAAGTGGGACCCAGGAAGATGCATTTCTGATTAGTTTCCCAGAGACACTGATGATGCTGTTCTTGGACCACAGTTTGAGAATCTCTGCTGTATGGGAGTTCTAGTACACTTAATTTTCTTCCAAGATTTAGATCTTGATTTTCCTTGGCATCTCTTAATGGGAACTATAACTGACCTGATGGAGGAGCACCCTGGAGGTAATCCTGTCTTGTTCTACCCTCACCCGTAAGAGCAAGGACATAGAAAAAAACTAGAGTCAAATATCCAAGAGCTGAATTTTCTGTCTTCATAATAACAGATACATTAAGTAATATTTAAGTCAATTAACCCAAAATTTCATTGGTTATCCATTAGGCTTTATGTTCATGAACATCTAGATTTTAATTTAAACTCATAGGGTAGTCTCCCAATGGAAAAGTCTGTAGAAAAAAAAAAAAAGACAAAACACTACAGTGTGAACCAGACATATGTCCTTCCTTACTTGAAGAGAACTCAACCAAGTTCTTCCCTCCACCTCCCCGCCCTCCTCCTCCACCTCCTTCTTCTTCTTCCTCTTATTTTTCTTTGTTAACATTTTTACTACAACGTGAATCTTCAAAAAAGCAATACCTACTATAGTCAACAAGTAATACAGAAATATAGTAAAGAATATAGTAATATAGTAGAGAAATTTGGAATTGCTATTTCCAGATCATGGCTACTTATTACAGTATGCATTGACCAACCCATGTACCTCTGAGCACTTGAAAAGCAGCTAGAATATGTGGATATGAACATTAAATATAAAATATACCCAGGATTTTACGTACTTAGAATGGAAACAGAAAAAAATGTAAATATCTCATTTATAACTTTGTTTTCATATTGATTTTGATTTCATGTTGAAGTGATAGTATTTTGGAGACAATTGCTTAAGTACAACTTTATTAAAATGAATTTGGCTTGCTTCTTTTTAGTTGATTTAATAACACTTAAATCACTTTTGTGGTTCCTTCTATTTCTGTTCAGCAGCACTGACTTCAATATTTAGCTCATTTTAACCCATCTCAGTCCAAAGTCTCACGTTCATTTTGCCAAAGGCCAGCATTATTTTTGATGGACTTTGCTGGCATTGCCTGGGTTAAGGTCAGCCACTGGCTCCAAACAGGTTGGTATGTAGTGCCAATCAGACAGCTCTTCATATTCAATGCACTTTCATCTCTCCAAAGAAGGAGGTCCAGTGCTTCTTGTTTGATTCATTATTTAGCAGCTTATCTATTCAAGAAAGAAGTCTTCTGTTTAGTTATCTTGCTCTTAACTTTTCTTAGTATATGTGAGTCATAATCCATATGATGAGGTATTACCTAGATATATAACTTCAAATATTAATTATACCAAGGGGTAAAGTTGATAATGCTAAAAGTTTCTGAGATTTATGATAGGGAAATATGTCATTTACAAATGAATCAGAAACACATTATCATTGGTCTTTTTTGCCTACAACAGTGGATTCCAGGAAACTATTGAACAATTTCTTTTGAAGTTCTTTAAAGATCATTTCTAATGGAAAGTTCAAATCTAGGTAAAATATGCATCCATTGTGAAAATTTAAAAATCAGTAACACATTGTCTGATCTGCAAGGACATAGAAAAATTTTCTACCATTTGACAAAGGAGTCACTTGCTAAAAGAGATGATCCACCAGGTAAAAAGAAGAAATGAGATCCCGAAACCCCCCATCCAACCCAGAAAATCTCTGGATGGCAACATGGTGACAGTCAAATGCTCAGTCTGTACAGAATAAAATCCAAATTGGAAAGGAGGACAAAAGGCTTCTGGAAGATCTTCTCCAAGAATAAAGAAGAATCAGTTTTAAAATAACACAAAGACAATTTATGACATGCTGAAAACCAGGACCATCAAAGAGTATGAACTGAGGAGACACCTATGTAAGGGCCTCTAAGATTCATCTGTAATACTTTCCTGCTTATCATCATCACAAGCTTGTTCCAGTAGAAAACAACTTTACATGGTTTACAATTCTTATTACTTACTTATTTTGTCCTTTTGGAAAGACTAGCATCTTTATAACTTAGAATTAAATAATAATAAAACTATATATAAAATTTATTTTGATGTAAGGATATACTAATTTTAAGAGTAATGAAACTTGCTTCAAAAATATATATAAAATCATGGTAAAAAGTCATACAAAAATTTTTAAACAAGTTTAAAAATCCTCCCACTGGTCAAAAAATCATCACTCTTAAATGAACATTATTCTATCTTTAACTGGTTAGATTATTAAGATAGATTTAGTTACAAGGGTTAAATAATTTTACTAAAAATGTTACCATATAAAGTTTATAAATATGCTTACTTCTATTTACATTTAATGGTGTGTGTGTGTGTGTGTGTGTGTGTGTGTGTGTGTGTGTGTGCGCGCGCATGCTAGGCAAGCCCTCTACCACAGAGTTACACCAGCAGCTCCCACATATAATGAAAAGACTGACTGCAGTAGAAACTGAGTTGCTAAACCAGAGAGAAGTATTTCTTACTCTTGGGAGTCATCATTTCCTTAATCATCAGTGAAGATATTTTAGGGCTTAAAGTTCCTAATGGATTGACAGGGACAGTAGGTTGTACAGTAATTAAGGTAAGAGGTGTTGGTGAAAATGGAAAAAAAGGTGACACAGAATAGAGGTATATTCTGGAGACTGAGAGCCAGAGATACAAAATATATGGAAACCAGCAGATTGATAGCAGTTTAAATTATGGGCCTGGAGAAAAATCATTCAGTGATAGTTGAAATCCTTAAAAGATCGACAAATAGCATATTAATGAAGCAAAACTGCAATTAATTTCCAGAAAACAAACACTATCATGATGAAGCCTTAGCTGTGTCTTCAGAGGGGGAATCAGAAGAGCATGTGTATAGAGTTCAGAGACGAAGCTCCCATGGCCTTAGACAAATTATTCAAGGCAGAGGAACCCTGGCATAATAGTTTAGGACTGGTGGACACACAGAATCAAAGGCTTTGAAGTGATTCTTAACAAGTATACTGTGGTTGACAGACAAGTCACTTGTACATGTGAACAATGTACTGTTTCTAATGATTTGTTGGAATTCTCTAAAACTGCCTTATTTACTCAACAATAAACTGTTTCCAAGATACTCATCTTATAGGCAAAGACATCCACAGACTGAAGGTAAAAGGGTGGGGAAAAAACGTATTATTCCCATGGATCTTGTAAACAAGCAGGATTTTCTATCCTCATATCAGATAAAGTGGACTTCAAGCCAACGTTAATCATAATGGACAAAGAAGGTTATTTCATACTGTTTAAAATAAGTATATATCAACAAGGCAAAACAATCATAAATATTTATGCAAAACAATGGAGCATTTATGTATATCAAACAAACTCTTCTCAATTTTAAGAATCAAATAGACCACAACACAATAATACTGGGTAACTTTAACGTGCCTTTCTCATCATTGGATTGATACTCCAAGCAAACATTAAGTAAAGAAGCTAAAGAACTAAAAAAAATACAATTAATAATTTGGACCTCACAGACATATATAGAATATTTCATCCATCAATTTATGAATATGTTTTCTTCTCAATAGTACATGAAGGCTACTCTAAAATATTCCAGATCATAGGCCATAAAGCAACTCTTAGAAAATATAAAAATTTGAGATAATACCTTGCATTCTATCAGATCATAATGGAATAAAATTAGAAATCAATGACAAAATATAAAATAGAAGCTACTATGACAACTGGAGAATAAATAATACACTACTGAATGACCAATGTAGAACAGAAGAAATCATGCATGAAATAAATAACATTGAGAGGCAAATGAGAATAGCAACACAACTTATCAAAATCTCTGGGACACTATGAAGGTGGTTCTAAGAGGAATATTCATTGCTTTGAGCTAATTCATTAGAATAGAAAGTCACTTAATATATAACCCAACATTAAGCCCTAGAAAAAGAAGACATCAACACCAAGAGCAGTAGAAGACAAGAAATAATTTAAAAAGCTGAAATCAATGAAATTGAAATGAAAAAAATTCAAAAAATTAACAAAACAAAAAATTGGTTCTAGGAAAAAAAATAAATCATAAACCCTTAGCCAAGCTGAGAGAAAGAGGGGAAAAACTCAAATTACCAAATTTGTGATGAAAAAGGAAATGTCACCAGAGACACTACTGAAATACAGAGGATAATCATAATCTACTTTGAAAAGTTATATTCAATTAGGTAAGAAGTCTTGAAGACATCAACAAATTTTTAGAGACAAATGACCTACCTAAATTAAACCAGGAGGAAGTAGAAAGTATAAACAGATCAATTTCAAGCAAAGAATTTAAAAATTCCATCAAAAGCCTACTAAAAAAGAAAAGCACAGGACCAGATTGATTCTCAGCTGAGCTCTACCAAACCTTCAAAGAAGAACTAACACCAATCTTCCTCAAATTATTCCATGATATAGAAAAGGAGGGAACCCTTCCATACTCATTCTATGAAGCTAGTATCACCTTGATACCAAAACCAGACAAAGACACATCAAGGAAAGAAAGCTTCAGACCAATATCCCTAATGAACACAAATACAAAAACTCTTAATCAAATACTGGCAAATCACATGCAAAAACATATTTAAAACATAGTGCACTGTGATCAAGTGGGGTTCATCTCAGGGACGCAAGTTTGTTTCAACAAATGGAAGTCAATAAACATAAGTCACCACATCAATAGACTTAAAGACAAGAATCACATGATTATATCAGTAGATGCACAAAAACATTTGTCAAAATATGGCACCCATTCATGTTCAAAACAAGAGAAAAACTAGGGATAATAGGAACATAACTCAACATTGTAAAAGCTATATTTGCTACACCCAAGGCCACTATTATTCTAGATAGAGAACATCTGAAAGCATTCTCTCTAAAAACTGAAACAAGACAGGGATGCCCTCTTTCATTATTTTTATTCAATATAATCCTTGAGACTCTCGTCAGAGCAATTAGAAGAAAAAAATTAAAATTGTATGAATAAGAGAAGAAAAGCTCAAATTATTCCTATTTGCCAACAACATAATTCTATATTTAGAAGACCCCAAAACTCCACCAGAAAGCTTTTAGAACTCATAATCTAATTCAGCAAAGTAGCAGTATATACAATTAATATCCATAAACCAATTGCATTCCTAGACACCGATGCTGAATCAGCTGAAAGATTAATTAGAAAAACTATCCCATTCACAATAGCCAAAAAGGAATTAATAAAATACTTGGGAATCAATCTAACAAAAGAGGTGAAAGACCTCTACAATGAAAACTACAGAATATTAAAGAAATTGAAGAATACCTTAGTAGATGGAAAGATCTCCTATGTTCTTGGATAGGAAGAATTAATATTGTCAAAATGGCCATACAACCAAAAGTACTATACATATTTTTAATGCAAATATTATTAAAATTCCAATGACATTTTTCATAGAAATAGAAAAGGCAGTCATGGAATTTATTTGGAAAAATAACAGACCCAGAATAGCCAAAGCAACCTTAGTGAGAAAATGATGTAGGCAGCATCACAATACCAGACCTTAATTATACTACAGAGCTCTCGTAACAAAAAAGGCATGGTATTGGCACCAAAACAGACATGAAGATCAATGGAGCAGAATAGAAGACACAGAGTCATACCAATATAAATACAGTTATCTCATACTAGACAAAAGTGCCATAAACATACATTAGAGAAAAATAGCCTCTTCAACAAACAGTACTGAGAAATCTGGAAATCCATATGTAGTATAGTGAAATTGAAACCCTTTCTCTCACCCTGCACAAAACTCAATCCAAAGTGGATCAAAGACCTAGGCATTCAAACAGGGATCCTGCATCTACTAGAGGAAAATGTAGGCCTGACTTTCCATCATTTTGGCTTAGGAACTAAATCCCTCAACAAGACTCCAAAAGTGAATGAATTAAAATCAAGAATCAGGAGCTGGGGTTGTGGCTCAGTGGTAGAGTGCCCGCCTAGCATGTGCGAGGCCCTGGGTTCGATCCTCGGCACCACATAAAAATAAATAAATAAAGGTATTGTGTCTAAAAATAAATATTAAAAAAATCAAGAATCAATAAATGGGACGGAATCAAGCTAAAAAGTTTCTTCACAACAAAAAATCAAGAACATGTACAGGGCTGGGGTTGTGGTCAGTGGTAGAGCATTCACATAGCAAGTGTGATGCCCTGGGTTCTATCCTCAGCATCACATAAAATAAAATAAAGATATTGTGTCCATCTACAACTAAAAAATAAATATTAAAAAAAGAATATGTACAGAGAGCCTACAGAATGGGAGAATATCTTTGGCCCCTGTACTTCACCTTAGAGCATTAATTTCCAGGATATACAATAATTAAAAAAAACTGAACACCAAAAGAACAAATAATCAACAAATGGGCAAAGGAACTGAACAGACACTTTACAGAAGAAGAAATACAATTGGTCAACAAATATGTGAAAAAATGTTCAACATCTCTAGCAATTAGAGAAAAGAAAATTAAAACTACACTGAGATTCCATCTCACTCCAGTCAAAATGGAAACTATCAAGAATACAAGTAATGATGAATATTGGTGAGGATGTGGTGGAAATGGTATAGTTATACATTGCTGTGTATATTGGTGTAACAACTCTGGAAAGCAGTATGGAGATTGCTTAGAAAACTTGCAATGTAATCATGATTTGACCCAGTTACCCCACTCCTCAGTATATAGCCAAAGGACTTAAAAATCAGCATACTATTGTGACACAGTCACATCGAAGTTTATAGCAGCTCAATTCACAGTAGCTAAACTATGGAACCAACCTTGGTGCCCTTCAATAGATGAATGGATAAAGAAAATGTGCTATATAAACAATGTACTATTACTTAGCCATAAAAAAGAATGACTTTATGACTTTTGCCAGTAAATGGATGGATGTGAAGATTATCATACTAAGTGAAATAAGCCAATTCCAAAAAACCAAAGGCCAAATGTTGTCTCTGATGTTCGGATGCTAACACACAATAAGGTGGGTAGAAAAGAATAGAAGTTCATTAGATTAGATAAAGGATAATGAAGAGAAGGGAGGAGGATGGAAATAGGAAGGATAGTAGAATGAACTGGACATAACTTGTCTATGTTTATACATGAATATACCACTAGTGAAACTTCCCATCATGTACAACCACAAGAATGGGATCCTAACTAGAATAAGTTATCTTTCATGTATTTATAATATGTCAAAATACACTCTACTATCTTGTATATCAAAAAAGGGAACAAATTAAAAATAAAATAAAACAGCTTTATTTGATTCCTAGGCAAATAACTAAGCCTGATGACCTAGGTAGTCCAGAGTGTTATCTAAACGCTATTGCGAGAGAGACTCTGTTCTCAAGAGAAAATGCAGGATACAGAATTGTGGCTAGAACAGAGCCCAAGGAACCACATACATCTGAAAGCAAAAATGAACATGAGAATTGACAAATTTCGACTGAAGTTAAACATGGAAATAATCAACAAAGTTAGGGACAAACTTTAAAAGGAAGTCAGGTTAAGTGCACTTCAGTTTCAGAGTCTTTAACCTTAATTATCCCTGCAAAATCCTCTTTGCCATGTAATATAACACATTCATACATTCCAGAGATTCGGCGTGGATATTTCTTGAGTAGAGCCAATAGTTTGACTACTATACACATGAGCACTGCTGTCCACAGTAGTTCAGATTGGCAATGAGACATTGGAAAGACAATCATGAGGCCTAAGGATGTAGCTCAGTGATAGAACGCTTGCCTAGTATGTGTGAGGCCATGGGTTCAATGGCCAGTGCCACACACACACAGTCAATCATCAGGTTGGAAGCTAACAAGTCCCTGGGCAGAGATCCTCAACCTTATGTATTCCTTTCTATGTTAGTCTTACAGTTAAAAAAAAATGATATTCCCTTTTTATTTTTTTTACATCTAAGATTGCATTTATTTATGTTTTATTTTAATCTTGAAATTTATCTTTGTTAACATCATAAAGGATATGAAAACAATTTAGCTATAAATGTTAATTTCCCTCACTTACACAGTACCACTGCTATTTTGTTATTTGAGAGCCTTAGTTTTTAAGTTATCTTGGGTCACTCAAAGTAAAATTCCTTATGTTCTTATAGAAAAAGTATGAATAGGTCATAAACAGCAAATCCCATCCCCCACACTGTCTCTCGCTTACAAATTTGACCTTTAAAAATGACAGAAAACTTATGTATAAAAAAGGTTAAGGTGAATGAAAACAAGACAAAAATCTGAAAATGAGCCAGAAGCCATGGCACCTGCCTGTAATCCCAGGAGCTTGGGAGCTGAGGCAGGAAGATCGTGAGTTCACAGACAGCCTTAGCAACTTAACAAGGCCCTCAGTCATTTAGCAAATCCTGTCTCAAAATAAAAAATAAAAAGGGCTGGGGGTGTTGGCTCAGTGGTTAGGAGCTCCGGGGTTCAATCCCCAGTACCAAAACAAAAGGGAACAAAACAAAAAAATTAGAAATGAACACTGTTGTTCTTCTTCAACACACAAGCTGAGTTAGTGTGTAACAGGGATTGTAAACATGTGTTTAAAAGTAACTAAAAGGTGTAGCCAGAATCTAACAGCATTGTTTAGTCAAAATGATGTACATGTACAAACAAATCCAACTCACCATTATGCACTTAGTATCCTGTCTCCACCCACAAATCTCTTTTGATGCAGTCCTCGTTGGTGCAGATAAAAGGACATACAAACACCACTGACACCTTCTGTGATGTAGAGAGGTGGCTGAGTGGCGTTGCTTGCCACGTCCACCATCCTTCGGTTTTCTCTTAAGTTAACAGTCTGTGCTTTCCCTGCTTTTCTCTGTATCTTAAAGAAGTGTGTCCTCTGAGCTCAGCCCATGGGGGTGTTTGAAGGCAGCAGGAGGGAGAAGGAAATGGAGAGCTGGCATCCCCCGCCCACCTCTGTTTCCTAGGCACCTTCCTTGCAGATGTGGATGCAGACAGGTTTTCTCAGCAATAGCCCTGCCTTTCTTTCTTCCCCTTTTTGCATGGAAGGTAATGGAAGAATCTGAGAGAAAGGTGCTAGAAGATTCATTTACAGACCGGCAGAGGCTTTAACCAGAGCTAACGTTCGACGTTGGTACCTGTTGCTATTCTGGAATTATTTGAACTGTGCTGCCTTCAGTAATAAAGAAGAGTGAGACACGTCCCGTGGCTCAGAGTATTTCTGATGTCTGTTTTTAGATATTCAATACCTGGTCTGTGGGTTCTCAGTACCTGTGGCATGAAAAGGTATGAAAAGCTAGCATGCTCATCTTTTTAGCCTGATTACCATTTCAAATGTTCCCACTTTGACCCAGTGCATATCAATGGGGCACGCCTCTTTCATCTGCTTCCCTATAACTAGCCAGACTATCATTTAAAGTCATTTCTATTCCCTCAGCCTACTCAACAAGGCGAGAAATCCGTGCGCCTGTTGATGGACTTCTTTTCTCAGGTGTCCTATCAGAAAAATATTCTCTTCAACATTAAATGTGCTGCACTGTATTTGATCCGACAGTTGAGCAGTATGAAGGCAGACCAATGAAAGGCATGTTGGAAGCTAATAAAATGTCCAATACCTTTCCTCTCACTGTGATGAAGTTTTCCTCAATAAATTTTTATAGCTTAAATGGTCCAGTTGAGAAAGTATGCTCTAGGTTTTTCCAAATCTTTATAAAAATTCACATTTATTTTATGGGAAGCCTATGGTATGCAATATCACAAGGCCTGTTGAAAAACATTAGAGAGTGACAAATTTTAATTCTGGGAATCAGCAGTCACTAAGGAATCCTCTAGCTAACATCAGGATGTGGATGGGGCCATATATTTTAGGCAGTTGGTAGCACTTTTCGATTGTGGCCCTTTATCTTCAAAGCTAGCAATGCCATCTGTCCTCATAAGACATCACTGTGACACCGACACTCACCTGCCCCTTCCATCCTTCAAAGACTCTTTGGATTACCCTGGACCTAAAGGATAATCCAGGATAATCTTTGTCTTAAAATCCAGCTGATAGGTCAATCTGCAAATACCATTTTATCTTTATGTATTTATAAGTTTATTTCTCACATTAGGAAACCTACTATGCTTCTGAAATCAACCAATGATTTTTTATGGAGGTTGAAATAATGCCTTCTTTCTCTGTGTAGTATTCTGGCACAAACTGTATTTCACCAATTCATCGTTAACTGGTGGGTATTTAGTTGACGTGATATGATGCTCTTCTTGATAACAAGCAGACCTGTGACTATCTCCTCACACACGTCTTCCTGCATCCGTGTGAGAGTGTGTGTGGTAAAGGCCCAGCTACACATAATTAGTGCACCAGTGTTAGACTGATGTTCAAAATGCATCTGCCAGGTAACACTCCCATGGATAGTGCATGAGGGTTACCACTTGTTTTTATATATTGAATCTTTAAGAGAAAAACTAAACAATTAGTTGAAAGGGATTGTATGAAAAGAGAAGGAAGGTTAAATTTATCATGGAACTGGTATGGGATGATTCAAACGCAATCGCATGAGTACTGTGCGTGGGAGAATCACATCAACTTGTAGCTCCTTCCTGGTAAACTTTCTGGTAATGTCTACCAAGGCCAAAGGACCAGTTCTCTTGTCCTAATGCTGCTGATTCTCTTTTGACATCACACACCATTCCTAACACGTGAGTCTGTGTTGGCACCTACTATATACTAGTGTGCCAAGGTGCCATCACTTCGGATTGTTTCTATCCAGGCCTTGTTAATGCAGTTGTTTAAACTTTACTGTGCTTCAGGTCTTTATCACCTGAGGCCAGCAAAGGTTTGTTTCTTTCCATGTTCTGCTAAATTCATGTTCTCATTTTCTTACAGGCCCCAAATTCTTCTTGTAACCCTAGCATTCTCTCTTCTGCTGGTGTTCTCTCTTTCACTTTGCTTTGTTCTCTGCAGGAGCTCTCTTGGAGCGTGGTTCTGCAGAGCAGCAGTGCAGGATCCACTTTAAGTTACCTCTGGATTCAGTTTAAAATGGGTTTCCCACAGTGACTCAGCGCCGGGCCCTGCTCTTCACCACTCCCTGCCGCACACTCCACTGGGTCGGCTCAGGGAACAGATTCCCTAGGAACTTTGAGATGACACAACAAGCAGAGAGTGATAGGGAATCATGCTCAGCTTGCTTTTAGTTGTGTTGAGCTCTGTCTCAACCTCTTCATCATTGTGGTACCACTTTTGCTGAAGTCCAAAGGAGTGTTAGCTGCTATCAGTGGAGTTTAAAACATAAAAGCAAATTTGTAAAAAAAAGATAAAATAGCCTTTATCTGTTCATCTGCTTTGATGAACTCTTTTTTTTTGTCTTTCAATGTTTTCGTTCTAATTAATAGAACATAGATATGAAGAGTGGGAATTTGTTTATGACATCCAGTTGCAAAAATGGTCGCATCCCTCTATTTTTCTATTCTTTTCCAACATCGATGATAACGTTATTATCATTTCTTCTTTGGAGATTCCCCTCCTTTCTTGCATTAGACACATAAGAAGACTTACAGCTTTTGTGTATATGTTAAAGAACAATTGCTCTGGACAACATGAGTAAACAGAAATTGATTCTCTTCCACGCTGTTGCCAGGGGTAAGGGGATTGGCATGGACCAAGTGTGAATACATAGGTTTGAAATCAAAATGAAAGAGAAAGAAAAAGAAATGGAGACAGACCTCAACAGATTAGCTTTATTAAGCACCAGAGGGACACATTTTCAAGAGAGAAAATGGCCACGGGTTACATTCGGGTCTGAGTTTTATAGGGTTCAGTGAGACTGAATCACAGCAGAATGTGTCAGTTAGCCAGTCAGCCGGACAGTGGTAGATACAGGAAATTGAGAAAGTCCAGAGCCCCTTGTTTTCCTTCTGCCCCTGGGACCCATTGTTCTTTTCTCCCTGGAGAGTGGTGTTTTCCTTTCTCCCTGAGGGTTGTTCTTTTCCATATCCTTCATTCTAGATTCTGAAAGGTGACAATGAATTGTTATCACATTTGGGGAGAGAATATGGAGGTCCCAGTGTTGAGACTGAAGAGGAGTGTTTGGAAGGAGCCTCAAGGTCACTGTAAGTGAAGTCCCCTTTTTGGGCACAGGTAGGAGAAGGGCTTTGACATTTTCCTGGGAGTCAGTCTGAGCTACTTGGGTCACCTTACTAAGAAGCTGTTTCTGCATAAAATTAATAATACAGAGGAGAAAGGTCATCATGAGAAAGATGAATATCTAGGGGGACATAAGGGCAGTAGCAGGAAGTCCATCATTTTAGATCCTCCAATGAGGACCGCTGTTCCAGGCAGTCCCAGAGCTGTTTGACCTTGTCTCACCAATCCTGATGGGTTTACATAGAAACAGCATTCTTCCCCAACTTGTTCTGCAGGTCAACAGGTGCCAGGGAGTCCAGTTGATTTTGTAAAGTCAGTCCTGAGTCAGCAACCTGTTGGCTGTCTTCAATAACCTGTTCTGATAACTTTTTATAGCATTGAATTCAGGTTCCCAGGTCAAGTCCATGAGTGCTCTTTGAAGAGTTCCCAGATAAGGTCTAGTGTTTGAGGAGGAGAAAGATGAAGGGGTAGAGGATATGATAAATATGGCTTATCTGTGAGAGTTATTGAGAAAGTGACATTAGGAGGTTTAGGCACGAGGATCAGTTTTTTCTTCAGGAACAATTGGGAGGTTGGTAGTGCATAGTTGGGTAGGGCCTGTGGGAACAGATTGACAAGAGGCATCAGTAGGAGCAAGTTTTAAGTTGCTCAAATGGACCCAACAGGGTGGCCTTCGAGTTTGGGTACAGTTGGAGTTGTCAAAATAATCCTGAAGGAGCCCCGCCCCCCCCTTTTTTGTAAGGGGGCTACAGGTTGAGGGGGGATGCCTTATGGAACTAACAGGGGGTATTTGGGTGAAGTCAAGTTGCCGATCGGTGGCAGGAAGGGCTCCCTCCCTAGCTTGGTGTGGGGGGGGAGGGAGTGGCCTCACCTTGGAGCTGGGATTAGCCTTCAGACAGGTGGTGTAAGATTGAGAGATTTGTTGGAGACACGGTCAATCTGAAGAGCCTAGGTTTAGGTGACAGGAAAGCCAGGAACCCAGAGGTAGGCGAACGAGAAATGAAAGAGAGCAGGCAGAGATACACACGAGAATTTATTTATCAAAGCTGACAAATAAAGGCACCTCTCTCCATAGACAGAGGCAAAATTGGCTTGGGGTTCGGGATTTCACAGGCAGGCTCAGTGATCAGACCCCGGTGGGTCCTGATGCAGGTGGTTAATGGTGGGGTTGGTATGAGGGAGTGGTGAGCCTTTCTCAGAAATGCCCTTGGGCAGAAGTGAAATTTTTCTTAAAATGGCAGCTGACACGTAAGATGGCCATCCAGATGCTAAGCCAGGACCTTACATTGCCCTCTTTTTTCTTTGTTATTGGGCCCCTTAAGGGACAGGGCTGTAGATCAATCTTCTGTAGCTTCTTCCTGCTGGGAAGGGGCTGTCTGGACCCTTGTCAGGGGGGCAGGGTGTCATTGAGGCAGTGGTGAGGGTCAGGAGGTACTGGACGATGCTGACTCCAAATGATCCAAGTTTGGTGAAGGAGTTGGAAGTCCTGCAACAGAAGCTGGTTCACGGTTTGGTTAGAGATCCATCCTTTGAATCTGGTTTTGAATAAATCGAATGACACTGGGGGGAAGCATTAGCCAAAGGCCTACGACAAGGAGAGAGGTCAGGAAAGGAAGTGCCCACTGCAGAAGGGGTTACTTAGCTGCCATCCTTCAGTTCCCATGGCAGTGGGAAGCTTTGAGGCCTGAAGGAGATTAGAGATAAAGAGGACGTTAGTAATTGAAGTTCCCTTGGTGGCAAGGAATCCGGCTCTTTCCAGATAGCAGAGTGGGAGAGAAGTAGGCGGAAGGCGTATTTAGAGTCAGTGTAGACATTGAGGGAGGCTCCCTTTGCCAAAGTGAAGGCTCTGATGGGTGACAAGTCCAGCCTGCTGGTTGGATGTATTATGAGCCGCGTCCACAGCCAAGGTTAGAGACCGTAGCATCCCCTGCCTTGCCCGTGGAACTCCCTCCTGAAGGAAGGAGGAGCCATCTGTGAGCCCTGTGTGTGTTGCCTGGAGCAAGGGGCCTTCCAGTATGTGGGAGGGATGGGGAAGAAGCTCCTCCAGAGTTTGTGACAGGACAATAGAAGACATGGGCTAGTGAGAGGGGTCCAAACCTGCAGAGGGGACGTGTCTTTAGTGAATATACAGGGGTCCAGAGACTCCCATAATAGGGATATTTGCTTTGGAAGTAGGTCCATGCCATTGTGTCATAAGGGAAAGACTTGCCCCAGTGTGGACCACAAAGGAAACTGTGGCCATTCACCATCTCTGGAACCCAGGGCTCCTCAGATTTATCATCTGAGGTGATACGGGCAGTGGAGTCCAGGCCCCCTCATTTCTATTCCATTTATGGGGCTTAGAGTGGGTTGTGCCAAAGGAGGGGTGCCCTTCCCTGGGGGTCATCCTTCCAGTGTCTGTATCGTCTGCAGTTGGCACAGGGTTTGGTAGGGGTCCTGAGGTTAGGGCAGGCTTTTTCCCAGCATCCTGGGTGCCAGCATAGGAAAGAGCCCTGGGAGGTGTAGTAAAGGGTCTGGTGAGGCCTGAGGAACAGGGGTTTTCTTAACGTTATGGATGGCTGAAGCCAGAGGTTGATATTTAGCTTTGGGATGTTTTTTTTTTCTTTCTCCTTTTTGGCCATCTTCCCAGTTGTGAAAACTTTGAAAGCAGCATCTAGAAGTTGCTGCTCAGGAGTGTCAGGACCCTTCTCTAACTCTCTAAGTTTTTTTTTTGTGGATATCAGGAGAAGAACCACCTATAAATTGGGATGTGGAGAAAGAGTACTGGCAGGAGGGTTGAGGTCTGGGATGGTGTATTTGGTAAGAGCCTCAATAAGTTGAGCCAAAAAGAGGGCAGGATTTTCATCAGGGCCTTGGGTGATTTCTCTGATTTTGTCATAATTAATATGGATATGGAATTTTTTTTTTGTTATTCCCTCAAAGAGACTAGTAATCATGTGTTGGATTCTAGGGACCCCAGAGTCTTGAGGTTGATAAGTCCATTTAGGTTCAGCTGTAGGGAGGGCAGTATCTGCTGCAAGATTAATATGGGGGTGTGGGGTATGGAGGAGGTCAGCATGTTCTCTAGCCCCTTGCCAAATGTGGGCACGTTCATCAGGGATCAGGGTGGAAGTGAGAATATACTAAACATCTGCCTAAGTAAGGTGGTACACTGGATCAGACATGTGAACTCCTTCTAAACTTAGTAGGATTTTCAGAAAATGAGCCCAATCTGTCCTCAATTGGGGACATATCTGTTATAGAAAAGGGCTCATGAACTTGGACTGTCCCTTCAGCCTCTGCCACCTCCTGGAGATCTAATGTGTGTTTCACTGGAAGAGTTTTAGATGGTGTAAGAGGAGGAGACAGCAAAGGGGGAGCTGAGTGTGGGGTTTGAGGAGGAGGGTGGGATGAGGGAGCAGAGGGATCCTGGGGTCTATCAGGAGGGAGTTCACCTACTATTTCTGGGGCATTGAGTGAGGAAGAGAGTTGTGAGTCAGCTCAGATATTGAAAGAACGAGGGAGCCCCGAAATCCTTAGGTAAAGATTCTTGAGGTACAGAAGACTTGTATCTATGAGACCATTCCCTCTCCCCTCCCTCTGTTGTAGTGTTTAGGGAGGAACTTGTTAAGAAAGCAGCATGATAGATTGCCAAGAGGCCATAAGAGAGTCAGCCACTCAGGTCCTGCAAATGGCTTGGATTTAAAAGTGACACTTCTTTTCCTTTTGGTTTCTAACTGGTTTGGGGCAATCACCTCTGCAAGCTCTGCAAGCCATAGAGAAAGAGAGATCTGGAGAAGACAAGAAGTAAGGGAAGCCATTTTTTGAGCCTGTTAGTGCTCTGGGTGATATCTCCACCAGAAAAAAATAAATAATTTTGATTTCAGAACTAGGATAGATGATGGGTAGTTTTGCTCTCATCAAGTGAGACAGAGTTTTTGGTCTTTTTCCTGCCAGATGATGGGAGTCCAGAAGAAAATGTCTTATGAGAGTCTGGAGAAGGTAATTTCAAAGCTAGGGGAGCTCTGTCTGGAGAATCTCTCACAATGGGTCCCTGTTTAAGAGGCAGACAATATGGACAGAATTGGAGCAGAAGCAACAAGAAACAGAGGCAGATAGCGGTCGATATTTGGTTCCCTTGAGGACTGTCAGGATCAGATTTGGGACATGAGACCTTCATATAGAACCAGGGGTGGCCCTGGCCATCTGCCTTCAGTGTGTCAAACCTGCACCGAATTTCTCCCACAGAAAACAATCTGTCACAAGTCAGGAATGTCATTCCCAGCACCTGGGTGAAGGGAAATACAGCTCACCTGTGGACTTCATTGAAGAAGAGGGCTGGGGGTCAGGACCTGATCCAGGGGGCTTAGGGAGTGATGAGTCATTAATTGTAGATGGCATAATGAGGGCCTTGAGTGAAGGTAAAAGAAAGCTTGGAGGTAAGGAACCTCAAGCCATTTGCCATTTTATTGGAGAAAATTGTCTAAACCCTGGAGAATTTTTGGTTCAAAAGTCCTAAATTCCCAATTCAGACTATTGACTTAGTTGTCTATTCTTTATTATGGCTAGATCTGAGACTAAGCCTTGTGAGATGGAGATGCTTAAAATTATTTAAGAGACAACCAAAGGGGGAGGCCTGTGGGGTGCACTGAGCCCCACATTGGAGAGATTTGACCCCCCAGGATGGTGGTTGAGATCAAAGTGTCCTTTGATGTCTCCTTTCACTGGACCCAGTTTCACCAGAGAATGAGAGGACACCCACTTCTGCAATCCCAATGGTGGAGAACCAAGGAGCCCAGACAAGCCAGGGCACCTCTGCGAGAGACCAGAAAGGATCTTACCTCTCTGAAGAATGAGAAGGCTGGTTTGGCATGCAGAAACTAAATGGCAACAAGCAGCCTCTGATGGGGAGGTCTAAGTGTATAAGAGAAGGGAGGAATTGGAGAGGAGAGAGTTGGGAGCAGGATGCCTCCAACACCAATAAAGGACCTGATCCAGGTCCTTGCTCCGTCCACATAGCAATGGGGCATCAAAAACCTAGCCCAAGAATGAGGCTGGTTTGGGGTCATGTACTGGCTACTGTTTAGCCAAAGTACACTCAGGGAGTATGAAAGTTCTTCTTCTGTAAGGTGGAAAGGAAAATAGAGAGAGAATAAAGCAGTCAGTCTGGGAATTCAGCCATGCTAGTTGTGGCTGGGGGATTCTCTGGCCTCCAAGGGCCACAGAAATGCCTGATGAACAATGGTCACTCTCCGGATCTCACTGGCCATTTAACATGACTGTTATTGACCTTTGAGTATAAGGTGGAAAAAAAATGGAAATGAACCTCAATCGGTCAGCGATGCTTTATTAAGCACCGTAGGGACACATTTTCAAGAGAGAAAATGGCAACTGGTTACAATAGGGGTCTGAGTTTTATAGGATTTAGTGAGTCTGAATCACAGCAGAATGTGCGGTTCGGCAGTCGGGGGACAGTGGTAGATACCAGAAACTGTGAAAATCCAGAGCCCCTTGTTTTCCTTCTCTTCCTGGGAA
This sequence comes from Urocitellus parryii, assembly GCF_045843805.1. Taxonomy (NCBI): domain Eukaryota; kingdom Metazoa; phylum Chordata; class Mammalia; order Rodentia; family Sciuridae; genus Urocitellus; species Urocitellus parryii. The sequence goes on along the minus strand of NC_135531.1, from coordinate 274,029,675 downwards.
CCATTGTTCTTTTCTCCCTGGAGGGTGTTGTTTTCCACATCCTCCAAGGTTCACTGAAGCAAAGGACAGCAAAGAGTTTTTAAGGGCTGGAGTGGAGAAGGGGATGTCTTAGCCCCTTTGCATTCTTGATCTCACCCTAAGGGAAAGCAAACTTTGTCCTACCTTTGTTACAAGAGGTCATTTTATCACTTAGAACAAGGCACCTCCTAAAGCTGGACTCCTGCCTTCCTGCAGGTCTGCACATAAGGGCACCATCAAGCCTGATGGTCACATTTCAAATGTATGGCTACCAGGTCTTGAGAAAGATAGTCCTGCATCATTACACAACTGGCAAGAGGTTTCACAAAAGCTTAAATCTCAAAGGGCAAAGAAAGAATTTACTATGACACGTTTTCTAAAGTCAATGCTCTAAGGAAAGGGAGGGGAGAGACCTCTGGGAGTAGGTCAGCCTGAGTCTGCATGGGCAGGGTGGGCAGGTCAGGGTCAAGGCAGCCTTGGTCAACAGCTACAAGAAACTGTTATGTGTGGAAGTCCTGGTGCTGTTGGCTGAAGCGGGCGCTCCCTCGATGTCATGGAGTGAATGTGACCTTCCATAGCTCCCATGCAGACATCCAGTTACCAATGCATCTGCATTAAGAGGTGAGGCCTTTGGGAGAGGACTTGGCCAAGAGGGCAGATTCCTTGAAAGTGGGACTAGAGCCCTTATAAAGGATGCCCGGAGAGCTTGTGTGTCCCGTCTGCCATGTGAAGACACACAGAAGTACCACCAATGAGATGTTTGCCCTCCCCAGACACCCAAATGGGCACACCTTCATCTGGGATTTCCTAAGCCTCCAGAACTATGAGGGATGCATTTTCACTGTTTATAAATTACTCAGTCTGAGATATTTTGTTATAGTATCCCAGGTGGACTAAGACACTCTGTCTACCTAGTACTTTGTCCCTTTATGAGTAAGCCCTTGCTTGCAGGACATCTAACTCCTGCCAGCCTAGTGCTAAAGATTCAGCACCCTGTCTCCCTGGCAGCCATCCACCTGAGCCCATGCCAGGTCCTACCAGAATGTGGAACAACTCAGGACTCTGGTTTAGCTGTCCTTCTGGTGAGGAAGGATAGGAAGTTACCTTTCTTTTATTGGCTTATAAATTCACAGTAGCAATATATATATATATATATATATATATATATATATATATATATATATACACACATACGTGGGTTTGTCAAAGTTCCCCTTGTTATAGAACACAGCTCATACAGAAATTCTGAGTGGATGAATTGTAGATGGGTGCTGAGAAATCTCTGTCTGCAGATCTGTTTTCCTTATGTGTAACTACTTGACTCATTAACATTTTCAGTACATGCATGAAAACTTGGAAGACAGGTACTTATACTTAGTCTCCCATGAGTCTACCAAACTCTCTAATAGTGAGTTCTAAGAAGCAGCAGAGATTCTCACTCACCTGGCTTCTCTCCAGGCCACACCAGTCTGTTCTTCAGGCAGTGAGCTGCACCCTTTCCTGATTCGGCCAGGAAGAATCACTTTATTTCCAAGCTCCTGGGAATTCATCTCCTGTGTGGCAGTTTCTCTCAAGAGCATTCTTAGGGATCAATAAATACCCAGGAATTCTCTCCAGTGTTGCTGTGGATAAGCTTCAACCCTTCCCCTGAGAGTTGCAGTCTTCTTGTCCATCCCTGGGTTCAGAAAGGCCTTGCAGTTGATCATAGGTGTGCAGTGTCTTCCTTAGTCTTAGACTTTGCAGACCCTTGAGTTTATATTTAGTATAAATCTCTAATTCATACTAATTCATGGTCATATTCTTCACACACACACACACACACACACACACACACACACACTCACACACACAGAATCCAGAGACTAAAAACAACTGAACGACAACAAAACACACATGTTAAAGGACACAGGAAATTTGGGGAGATGAGAGCTATGTCTGGCACCTTGATTATGGTCATGTATGCATGGATGTTTGCACATACCCAAACAGGTCTATTAAACACATGCAAATCTGAACTTAAGTTTTATCACAATAAAGCTTTTTTAAAAATCAAAACTTTTCATTATCAAGCAGAAGAGGAAATATGACCAGGCTAGCTGTCAAGGAGCTATACAAATTACTGTTAGGATGACAGGAAGAACTTGACCTTCCCCAATTACCTGCATGGAAACCAGCAAATCCAGTACCATCTGAAGGCAATTTCTAAAGGTAGATTTCTGAGGACAGGTTTTTACATATTATGTTCATTTTTGCATCTTAACCTTATCATCTTTTGTGAAAACATCCACACCTCATTTTCAGGAAGAAAAACAAATTTAAAGTAGATAAAAGCCTTAAGAACAACACTTTTAAAAATAAAATTAAAAAAGAAATTTTTTTTGGGGGGGTGAAAAGCAAATGAAGGAATTGTTGCTCCATTTATATTTCAAATTATTTCTCCCAGTCTCAATCTAGTCAACTTGTTTGTCCCTTTTATAGGCCTCAAATTACAATATATTTGTAGCAGGTGAAGGTTAAAAAGAGAAAGGACAAGCTTCTCCCACTGGGTGAATGACAATTTTAATTACCTTGATCTCCTGTGTTATGTGCCATGCATGTAAATATCTTGGTTGTTGTTTAAGTTAATGAGCAGGAAAACAAGAATTGGTATCCCATTTTAAATCTATATTCTAAATGTAGGGTAAAAAGTTTCAATTAGTTTGATGGCAGAAAGAACGTGTATTTAAAAACCATTTTCATTATAAAACACTGCATACTCATTATACATATGGATTCAATATCTTTATTTAATTGCAGGCATCATTGTGGAATTGGTATGTCCTGCTTGCAGGGACCAGAGCGTGGTGTCTGTTAATTAATGTTAGAGCGCAATTAAACTTTTAATATAATTTTATCTGGTGGTAATGGAGCCCAGGTGAAGGAAGGGATGCCCCAAGATCTGTCAACAGCCATAGACCATGAGGTGTCATCGGCATGAGCTCTTCTGGGTGAAAGTTGGTCATGGCCTTGGGTCTCTTCCAATCTGAAAGCCAAATGGAATGAGTCAGTGTGGTGCCACAGGACAATGTGGTGGCCTCTGCCAGCCCTCCAGAGAGCCCAATGAGGTCCTCGACAAAAATTCCATCAAGACACCTCCATGTGAGGATAGCGGTGGAAGACGTGGTGGGGAGCGGGTATCTGGAAGTGCTGCAGGGGAGCCCCACCTCCCAGCCAGGCGAGGGCACACTCCTGGGCCGTCTGCACTTGGTGAAAAAGGTAAATAGGAGGCTTGGGTGTCAAGTTCTAGTGGTTATTTCAGTTATGTGTTTTGTGGGTCGTCTTCTGAGTAAAATCTAATGTGTCTTCAGCATATTCATTCCTGGAAATTTATAAAGTACCCCTGTATACTGCCTGAAGCAGTTAGGGTTTAGGGTTTTACATGAGCCATTTCTAACTACATCATCTTGGGCCTGAATTTCTCCATACAGTGGGAAAAAAGAAATGGCAAGTAGCCTGAGGTCATCCCCTAACTGGAGAGTGGTCCTAGTGACATGGGCAGACAGGGCTTTTCCACAGCCCTCCAGACAGTGGACCTTTCCCCTCCTACATTTGGTATTTGCTCTCCACATGGCCACTTCCAAGCCACAAAAGTCTTCTCAAAAGCTCTTGATCTCATCTTCTGAGCCTTCCCTCACTAAAGCCATCTCAATTGACCCAAGATCACTCCCTTTCTGAAGATCTGAGCTCCCACCTCACTATTATTCTGCCCAAGTCTATTCCTGTCCTATTTGTTGGTGATTTCAATAGTCATGAATATGTCCTGCTGACCTCTAAAGAGACTGGCTTCCCACTCTCTCTTTTGATTGTCATATCCTAGAAATCTTGTGGTTACCAGCAACTGCACCTCCTCTGATCATTCCCTCCATCTTTCCCCATTCAAACCCTCTGCTAACCTCAAAAACCAAGAATCTTAGCTCCCCAAGGGGCTCTTCTAAATCCTTATTCCTCTTCCACAAATATTATTAATTTATTAAACATCCATGTGGAGCAAAGAGAGAATGTGGAGGGAAAAGAGTGTCCAGAGCTATCCTAGGGACTGAAGATCTGTCAGTGAAAGGCAACTATCTCTGCTGCCATTGAGCTCATGTTCAAAATAAGTAGATCACCAGGATAAACAAGAGGACAAGAAAACTAAATTAGTCAGATGGTGAACTTAAGGGGATAATGAAGGCAGAGATTTGGAAAGTCATTGGGGGCCGGGTTGTTGGATTTTATGTGGAATGTCCAGGAAAAGCCCCAAAAGTGTGGAGCACCTGAGCGAAGACTTGAAGGAAGAGATGGAGGGGAGGGAGCCCCAGAGACGGAGGCAGAGGGAACAGTAAGTCCAAAGGTCCTGAGCTGCGAACAGGCCCGTCATGTTTAAGGCATGGCATGGAGGCCAGTGGGTCTGCAGAGCAGGAGAGAGGAGCTGGGGAGGGGGCCTTGTTGGCTGTGGGGTGGGGCAGGCTTGGAAAGACAAAGAGTCCACTTGCATGATCAAGACTGTGAAATTATCCACAATTCCTTGTTCCTTTTTCTTTCCCTCCTTCTCACTGGACTCAACCCTAGCCCTGGCTAAGTGTAAGTGCTGGTCCATACTATCTATGGCTATGTGGTGATGATAAACCCAGCCTAATTCCCTCTTAAGATTGGGAGCCATCTCGTCACAATGGCATGAAAAGTTAATTTCTGCTTCACTATAAATTGCTGCAATTTCTCAACTTTCTTGGAATGCCTGCCTGTGTCTTGAACTCACTCATGCCTGGTTTTCCCTGACCAGATAACAACCTTCTCTGAAACCTTAGTGGTGCCTCATAAATTCTGATGTTGGGATCTAAACTTACTCCCTAAGCGATGAACCATTTAAACCATTGACTTACTACTTACCTTTGTATTATGCTTGTCAAAATCCTGTTATCTGTAAGTTCTCAAGATGCCCCCCTTTTGCAACTTTTTGTGCTATAAAACTGCACCCCTAGAGAGCTGGAGCACTGTCTTCTACTCCCACGGGTTTTGGGAGAGACAGCCCTGGACAGTCGGAATTATAAGCTTGCTTTAATTTGATTTAAATTGGAGTTGATGGTCTTTTCTCTGCATCGTGGTTTAACAGTTGAGAATATCCAGAGTAGTGTGTTTCACCAGAGTGATTGGGCTCACCTGAAATCCACAACACCTGAAATGAGGTCTTAATGTCACTACCCTCTCTTCCCTTCTGCTAACATCACGTGCCATACCACACACACACACACACACACACACACACACACACACACACACACACACTACTGCCAGTGGCACAAGATACTTGCTTGCACTAAATTTCCTCAATTGATGGTTGACAATACTATGTAATGTTTCTTCTAGTTTCTTCAGTGTTTTCCAAGCCAGGCTGTCATCTGAGAATAAAAAGGGGGAAAAAGGAAGAAAGGTGAGGGGGACCCACACCAGGAGCTTCAGTATTCCAATTTTTAAATCCTCGTGAGCAAAAAATAACAGTTCTTCCCTCTTTTGCAGAAAATGAGTGTGACTGCTTTCCAGGAAGTACCCCACTATTAGAAGCGGAATGTTCCTGAACCCTGAGGGGTAGTATGGTTGGAAATAAAACCTTCTACCAACTCAAGATGAGTCGTTTCCCCACTTAAAGATGACATGGGGAGACATCATATGTGGGGATATTGCACAGGGACAAACTAGGTGGAGTTTCAATTCAGTCTTGCCTTAGTTCTCACTTCAGACTGGGTGATCTCCAGCAACAAAGTAGCCCGTGTGACTCCAGATTCCCATCTTAAAAGTGAGGATAATCTTGGGTTGCTTTTGGCCAGGACTAAGAAGCCAACACCTATAAACACGCTGTCCTGCTGCAGGGCACGTGTAAATGAGGCTCAGAAGAAAACTATTCCTCTAGGTGTGTACTTGGCATGGCGATGAAAAAAGATGTCAACTTGGTGGTTTCCTACAACTCAGCTTCTGTTTCAAGGCTACATTTGTCTCATGGAAGAAAACGTGACGACTTCTCCACTCAGGGTAAACTCACATGAATTTTCCCACTCTCCTTCAACCTTGGACCGATGTCTTGATTTTGTGCAATCCCAGCAGCAGGGAAGGCTCTGGGCTGACCACGCTGGCAAGGTCTGGACCATGCCCACTTCTACTGTGGTCCATCTGCACAGATGTCTCCCCACAGCAGCATCTGCTGGCTCTGCTGCCAGCCCGTCCACTCTCCAGTGGAATTTGTCCTACTCTCCTCTCAGCAATTTCTCTAGCAAAAGTCTAGGTATTTTCTTGATGTTTTTTACCTCTCCCCATAAATTGATTGCCACACCCTATAAACTGCTTTCAGAACATTCTCTAATTACATCTACTTGTAGGCACTTCCTCTATCACCACCCTCCCCAGGTCTCTAGGCCAGCTTCCTGAGGGGTTGACTGCTTTCCTCCTCCCCCAGCTCTGCCCGATAACGGGCCAGTTCACCACATGGCAGTCACAGACATCTTTAGAAAGCATAAACTAAACGTATTATTCTGCTGCCTAAAAACTCCCAATTCCTTTTAATTTATTCTAGCATAAAACATGGTTTTCTTTCCCTGGTACAGATCCCCATATGACCTGCAGCCTGTTTATTGTCTGACAGCCTCCCACTCACCTTGGTTTCCTTGTTCTTTGTGCACTTGGCTTTTACACTGAACAAGACACTGGCATTGGCAAATCTCTAAGGAGAAGGCTTTTTGCTTGTTTCCTTACTTGCCTCTCAGTCTAAGCACCACTTCTCCTGGGAACCTACCCTTGGCCATTTTTCTAAGGTACCTGCTGACATCACCTTCTGTGACATGCAGCATTTCACTTCTCTGTACACATATTTTCTTCTTTATGTTTTCATCTACTTAGAGTCAGTTTTGTTTAACTAGCAATGTCATGTATAGTTAACTGCAGGGGCATTTTCAATTTTTTTTCTTAATAAATTTCTATCACACAGAGTGCCCGTGAAATCAAGGTGTGTAATGAACTTGTAGGAGGAGAATGAATAAATGGAATTCTCTTCCAAATAAGCAATGTGATATTTCTCAGCAACAGATAATATGTAGGTGGGATATTTGCCCATCTGATCATAGATTAAAGAATTTACAGAGATACTGTCAATTTGAAAAAGAAGAAATAGTATTTCCTGGTTATACTGTGAACTTCTTCTAAGGGTCTGATTTTGTCTGTATTTTGGTAACTGCTTATATTTACTCCTGAGAGAATCCATTAATTTTTTCTCTGACAGTTTTTTCCTCATGAAGCTAATCATTTTCTAATTGTAAGGTAATTATATACTAAACCTATAATTCGTTTCTTACATTTGTAAATATTTTTCCGGAGCTATCTCCTTGCCTTAATTTTTATAATGATAGTTGACTTGAATTTGGAGGTTTTGTAAATTTCTTCAAAATCATCTTTTCTCTACAATATGAGTTTACTCCTGAGAAGGGAAGAACGAGGCAGTCTTGTGATTTGGCATTGCATTCCAGGAAGAGAAGGGAGTGAACACGTGAGGAACGAGCTTGGCTTATTTGAGAAACAGGAATGAGCTTGGCTTATTTGAGAAGCCAGCATGTGCAACTGGTTAGGTGACATTTAATGATATTGGGGTGGAAGGAGTAGGGCAGCATTAGGGAACAGGGCGGGGGCAGGGACAGGATCACACAGGACTCCGAGGATTATGCTAAGTAAACTATATGGTCTTCTAGTTTCATTTGCAAGGAACTAGTTATGGGTCAAACAGAAGACTGACATCTCTGGTTTAAAAAAATTATTCCTTCTAAAAGAGTCTGGAAAATAGACCGTGGGGTGGTAGGATAGAAAGAGGAAAGCACACAGAGGCCTCCTGAAGATACTCAGAGAGGAGGAGAGAAGAGTTTTGTCCAGGAGGGTACTAACGGAGATGGTGGGAAAGGTCAGGTCTGACCTCTGGAGGAGCAGCCAATAAGACTTCCTGTAGGATGGAGGAATGGAGGATGCAGGTATAGTCTGCGACATTTAGAAATGTCTCTCAGAAAACCAACTGGCTCCAAGGAGTAAGCAGCTGGGTTTGTGGGAGGGGCTGAGAGAGCCACATGGGGACACAAGCATTAGGGAGTCACTGGGAGAGAAGTTATGGAGGGGCCTATGCTCAAGACAAGAGAGCATAGCCCAAGAGGAGCCCCGAGCCCAGAGCCAGGTCAGGCTCCGTGGGAGTGTGGCCAAAGTCACTGGTAGCAGTGACTGATACTTACTGGACTTGTGTTGCTCACAGTTAGAAAGACCGGACCCTCCTGATAGGGATGTCTGCAGGTTTCCTCCAGTTGTTCTGTGTGGTTGTTTATTTAACACATTGTGCATTTTGTTTAAGACAATGTTAGGAAACAGATTTAAATTAGAGACCAAGCTGGGGCTGGAGCTAGGGCTCAATGGTAGGCAAGTGCTCTACCACTGAACTACAACTCCAGCCCTTTCATATGTTTCTAAAAGACAAGAACAAGCCAAGAATAGAAATGGGCTGATTATCAAAATTTATTCTACTGTGATGTAAAACTAAAAAGAACACATAGAAGTTTTTAAAAATAAAAGAAATGGCCTGAGTAAGCTAAGAGATAATAGTAATCTATATCTCTATATATTGAAAACGTATTGCTCAATAGTTCTTCTCTTCTAATCCACAACCAATCATCGTAGGGCTCTTTATTACCTAATTCGCCCATTTTCTTAGTCATTTATGGTGACAACTTTGTTATAAATTAAACTGTTAAATGTACTTAAGTTTGCCTTTGGACTTTTACTTCTGTTCCTTCATTCTGTTTATTTAAACATCCACAATATATTCTTTGTGGCAAAATTTAATACTATTTTAGTCTGTACTCATCTTTAATTATTGGTCATTCACAAAATATGTTATTTATCTCCATTTCTTTTTTCAATTTCAATTTTCTGGTCAGCTTCTAGTTTTTCAAAAAAAATATTCCAGTACATTTTTTAGCTGCTCTTATAATATGAACATATATTATCTTTGAAAAAGCCATGTATCTGCCTTATTTTTCTTCCCCAAAGAAATCTAATTCATCTCTTCATTTATTCAAGTTTTTAAAAATGTTTCTGAAAAATGTTTTTCAGTCCAATTTCCATAGGAATCTCACATTTCACTTTGTATTTACTATTTTATTCCTGTTCCCAACATTTTGAGGTTAACATCATTAAATACAAAGGTACCTTTATTCAAAACTGTTCTTAGGGCTAGTGGTCAGCAGAGGTAAAGAGGTCTCTTCATTAAGACACTTCATGAAGTCTAAGTGTGAGCAGCTCTCAGAAGTCCATTTTCATAACTACAAGGTATGACCATGAAATAACAGTCACTCTGTGAGTAACAACACAAGCCCTTGTCACAGATCCCATAAAATGATCTTCAGGAAAGGCTGCCACAGCTGTGTGGCCAGAGCAATGCATTTACTGCCAATCAAAATGAGCTCATTTCCTCTCAAGCAAAATGAGCAAAATTATGCACCTCGTAGTTTTACTATGGAGGATAAAACAAGGTCATACATGCAGAGCAAGTTTATGGGATGGGGTACATGGAAGCACTCAATTAATGTCAGCTTTTATTTTAAGAAAGATTCTCAGGCACATAATTAGGGCAAAGAAGCACTAAGATGTGGGAAAATGTGACTTTAGTTGTCGTCTTTCCTTCCTGCCTTCAACTTTACATCTTCAAATGACAGCCTTTTTAAAGCAGGCGTCCTACTAAAACAGCATTTTTATCATTGGATTAATTTCCTGTGGCTGCTTTAACAAATAACCACAGACTTGGTGAGTTAAAACAACCAAATGTTACTCTTTCAAAAATCTGGAGAATGGAAGTCCAACATCCTTGTCACTGGGCCAAAGTCTGTGGTGTCAGGGCTGCGTTCCCCCAGAGGCTGCAGGGAGAATCCTCTCCAGGGCTCTTCTGTCTTGCGGGAGGCTGGTGCTTCCTGGCTTGTAGCCACAGCACTCCAGTCTCAAAACTAGCATCCCCAGGTCTCTCTATGCTTGTCTACACATTTCCTTCTTTGTATGTGAGCAAATCCCTGCCTGCCCCAGCTTTTTCCTATAATGGTATCTGTAATCACATTCAGGTCCTCCCGGAAAATCCATAAAATCTCATCCAAATATCAAAACCCTTAACTTCATCATGACTACTATTACGTTACGACTACTAAAAGTCTTTGCCATATAAAGAGATATTGACATGATGCAGGAATTGGGGCCCTTTATCGTTGGGAGTCATGATTCAAACTACTATACCTCTTCTGCCCAAATTGGCTTAAACAATAGAGAAATACTGTGATAAGTCTAAACTGAAATTTTAAAAGTCCTTGTGAAAAAAATCGAAAGAATTTATTTCACAAGTTATATGCTATCACCATTTCAAACAAACCCTTCTAAAGCTTAAAGGAATTATCAAAAACATTGTGTTGCCCTGGTTATTTCTCGAGGGGGTGTTGTTAGGATGGGCAACTGTGTGCCATGGCACATGGATACTGTGCTCAAAGGAAATTAAAACCTTGCTGCTATAGGAGTCAATATGTTTAATTTTTTTTCAGCTCCAGAGATTCTGGAACAATATCTTTAGAACCTTTGAAACACAACATAATAGAGTCAGCAGAAAGGGAAGGGACCCAGTGAGAAGCATGACTAATGTCCAAGCTCAGTCCCAGGTTTATGATTATTCTGCCACCCGAGGCCTCTAACTTAATAGGAGGTATGGAAAAAAATGGCTTTTTACTGATTTCCTTTGTGAGGGTGGAAATAACTGAGCAGCCTCAGCTTCACTGCTATTGAATTACTTCTGAGACTTCAGGCACGTGAGGGGAGGACTGTGCAGGGTGGGGGGCAACTTAGTAGCTTTTGTATTTCAAGACCCTGGAGGTGTATCAATATGGATTATCCAAGAAAGAGGAGGGCTCTCAGGGCTATGGGAGATGAAGTGACAACGACATTGAGAGAGAGAAGTGGAAAGGTGCAGAGAGAGAGAGAAACATGAATTTTGGTACTTTTTTTTCCTAAGAAAATCTGGGAAAGAAAAACATGACTCTCTTGCACACATGCTCTTGATTATGGGTTTAGGTGAGTTGGTAGAAGCCTGTGGCTCTGGAGGTGGCTGCCAGGATCTGGCTTAACCTCTTGTCACAGGGAAAATGACTGCTGTTGGAACTCCATGTCCCCAGGATCCAAGGGAGGTAGGACACTTGGTGGTGCTGACAACACTGTGAGTACCACAGTGACCCCTGCCATGGACACAGCCCCACCATAGACCCAGGACACAGTCTCCAACCAGATTCATGTCTCTCCATCCCCTGGAATTTTCATGCAACTTGAGGGAAATGAAGAAACTTCCCCTGTTAAATATGATGGCAACTGAAATATATGCTGCTGTAATTGAATGCCAGAAACTGGGTAATTTATAAAGAAGAGAAATTCATTTGGTTCCGAATTCTGGATGCTGGGAAGTGTAAAGCAGAGTGATCCACATCTGGCAAGGATTTTCTTGCTGCATCATCCTATGGCAGAAGGGGGAAAGGCAAGAGAGGGCTGAATTTGCTTTTATGATGAAGTCACATTTGCAATAAGGATATGAGTCCAATCATGTGGACTAAACTTTCAGTTCAATTGCTAAAAAAGATTCACAGGGCCCAATGACTGTGCTTATTTATTCTCAATTTATTTCAGTTATAGGATTCCATTTCTTTCTTTTTTTATTAGTTGCTCATGACAATTCAATGATCTTGACATCATACATTTGATTCTCATGGGTATGAATTCTCATTTTTCCAGGTGTACATGTTGCAGGATCACATTGGTTATACGTCCGAGTAAATACATATAGCAATATTAGTGTCTATTGTATTCTGCTGCCCTTCCTATTCCCCTTCCCCCCTCCCCTCCCCTCCCATCACCTCTCTCTACCCAATCTACTGTGACACATTTCTCTCTCTTTATCATTGCAAAATTAAAGAAAGGACATTACAGTGAAAGGATGTCACACAGCCAGGAGACCACAGAGGCTGTGTTAGAGTTATAGTTATTTTTCCTTTGCATCACTCTATTGGATACACTTTTTTTCCCTTGAATCGGGAACCACTGATGTGTGTGATTGGCAGGTGTGGTGTTTCAGGCCAGACCGTAGGCAGTCACAATGTCATTATCTGGCAGGCTGCACTGGGGCAGCTGTGGGAAGCTCTAGTCAAGAACACAGCCGCCCTGGCTGACCACCCTCACACATTTGCATCCCTAGTCCCTAACTTCATCCTAGGCCTCTTTATCTGAGGCCTCAGGCAGAGGCCTTCAGGTACCTTCACTGAGACTTCTCTAAGTGGGGAGGAAGGGCAGACCTTGAGGACATTTTTCTCCATTAACCATTCAGTATTTTCCCATTGCCAATCCTCTCTCTGACTCCCTATCCCACTTCCACCCACATATCTCAGGAGCCAGAGCTTTTATTTAGGCTTCTGTATGGTGAGACAACCCCCACGTCTCTGCTGGTGTATTGTCCTGTGGGAGAAAATAAAGCACCCGGAATCAGCAGTGTCTCTTGCTTATACCCTCACAGTCAGTGACTTAGGTTGGACTCTTCAATCTTGTTCCTCTTCCCCAGCTCAGCTAAGCTCCTGACACCCACAGAAGAGATCCCTGGTAGGTCCATAATCTCACTGTTACTAATAAACAGCAGCCAACTGCCCTCAAACTCCTGGGACCCATGGTTACCGCACAACACTCCCAGGGGCCAGGGTCATCAAATTGAAGTAGCCCCCCCAAACCCTTACTATAATTACGCTTCTCCAGAGAACCCCACCATAACTGAGCTTCTTGTCAACAAGATTTTACAAAGAACGTCAGGAGGATTTTCCCAGAGAGCTCTCACTGTGGCTTGCAGCTTCCTCTTTCAGGTAGAAGCTGGGCCTGCAATCAAGCCTGTTGATGTGCTCATGACACTACCTCCGTTTTCTGGGTAAAAACTTGTAAAAACTCTGTCTAGCATAAAAATAGAGGACAAAGAGTCACGGTCATGTACCCCCCCCCCCACTGTCATGTGACCACCCCACTGAGTAGACATCTAAAAGAATTTCCAGGCTCAGGGTCCAGAGAGTTTTAGGCATCAGCCCCTCTGGACTGCTGCAGCTTAAATAAACCCATTTCCTGAAAATTCCTCAGGTGTCCAGCCTCCTTCATCCTACGTCAAAAGTATGTTACCTAAACAGCAGGGGCCCATCCTCGGCTGGTGAGAATTAACCCTCCTGCTGCAGAGCACTTTGGTGACTTTTGAATTTTGAGGGAGGAGACTATGTAAAAATCAGAGCTCAAACAGCAAAGCAGAACCATCATGTTTAGTCTGGAATAGGAACTGGGAAAAATAAGGGTCTAAACGGGAACACAGGGCTCAGAGAAGAGCATGGGCACCTGGGGGTCAGGGACACATGGGGCCAGGGGAGAAGATTTGCCCACTGCAGAAGCCAACTGTGAAGGAGACAGTAGAGATGTCCAGGGAAGGTCATGACCTTGGGGCTTCATATTTGCTTCTGTGCCTGGAACAGCTGTCTCCTTGCTCATCCCAGGCCCTTCACTCAGGTGCAGACTTCTCGTCCTCAAAATTATGCCCCAATTGCCTCACATTTTTTTTTTTTTTGCTTTTCTTCTTGTCTGCTATATTCTAAAATATTCTGGATTTTTCTCATTTATTTCATCAGTTGGCCATCCTGAGAGCAGGATATGATCACTATTTTACCTGTTGGGTATCGAGCCTGTCAGACTAAGCAGGTGACAACAGCTTCAAGAATTGCAGGCGGCATAAATGTGCTTCCCCAGCACCTTTCCATCCTAAAAGGGTAAAAAAAAAGTATCTATTTTCATATTCTTCTAAGAAAAATATATTATGCATGATTTCTTTTGATAAATTCTCTAGTCTGCACCCAAAGGCATGTCATTTGCCCCAGGTGAAATTCACAATCATTTTAATCAGCCTTGGCTGCTTGGTTACATTTATAATCATTGTTAGATATTAAGTTCCACTGACAATATGAGTATATTGTGAGTTATAATTATTGTATTTTTAAGGTAACCAGTAAAGCGATAAAACAGTGATGCATGTGATCTTCAGCTTTAACGTTCTAAGAAAATAGAAGAAAAAAAACGAATTAAGAAGAGAAGCATGACTAATTGTGGTTCAGTATGCATAACTTAATTGTCACATTGTCTCTGGAAGTAGGATAATTTATAGCAGTGTCTCTTCTACAGCTTCGTACACAGGCCCAAGGGGGCCAGATGGTAATTCAGCAGTGGGCTGGAAAAGTGCTCAGATGTTGCTGGCCTGCTTAACACAACATTCTTAACCCCAGATAGATTTAATCTGGAGTTTCATCTATGGCTTGTCATGGGATGCATTTTCATAGGAGCAAACATGGATATGTGAAAGGCAATTTGTACAACTTGTTCCAATATCCTTGCGCTCAGGGAAAATATCTAACACCCTCTGTCCATCTCCTGTGTGTCCACTGAAGTCCCTGCTGCAGAGGTCCCTGGCTGCACAGTATGGCCAATGGACATGGGCTTTGTCCCCTACCTCTGCAGTCCTTTGTTGATATATTTTCTTGTATACCCAGCGGCACATATTGAACCTAGATATTATGAAGCTGGCATTTTTGTTAGAGTTGTTGATTGCTCTGTGAGCCAATTACTCCCTCCCTGCAGGTGCAGGGAATGGTGGCCCAGCGTCTCACAGTTGAGCTGGAGGAGGTCACAAACATTTTATTTCTCCAACAGGCATTCTATCATGGTTTTTAAGGCGCCCTTCCCCTTGAAATCAATTTGTCCACACTTATGCTAGCTAACTTCAGAGTACTTAGAACCCCCTGGGCATTCCACAGTGGCCCTGCTCTGCACCAAATACGTGATGCTGGCTGTCAATCAGAAGGGGATGCAGAGGGATCGGGGAGGAATAAACCTGAAGGAACTGTGTGGATCATAAAAACAATATGAGCTTCTTTCTGAAATCTTATTTTGGTGGCCAGACTCAGAGTATGGGGAGCTGTTTTACATAGAGAGAGTAGAGGAATCCTCTGTTTTGACATCTAAAATTGTGAACATTGTTTTAAAACAAAAATAAGATCCATAACTAATTCACTCTCTGAGTGATTGTGTGGTTGATCAGATGGTGCAGGCAGAGAATTTTCGGGTCAAATCTTTCATTTTCACCTGACTGTGAACAGGTCCAGTAACACTTTCACCTGGCTGATTGGGATAACATTTCCATTTTGGAGTGTTACTGAAATATTTACATGAAATACTGCATGCATATAATTTTCAGTAGAATGATTTAATAGAGAAATATTCTTTTAGCTCAGGGCATAAGTGATTCAAACATATTCAAATATAAAATATTCATTTGAATGATTTTTAAATCACTTGTCTCTAGAAACATGAGAAATGAGAAAGTAAAGTTTAAAACAAGACAAAAACAAAAATAAAAAACTAACAACAGCAAAACTGGATGAAACAAGAATGGGGAGAAAAAAAAGTTTATTTCTCAGTATGAAATGAAAGTGTGAATTATATGATTATATGTGTTCATGCATAGTTGTGATGTTGTATTATTCCCTTTCTGATCTGCAGAATCTTTAGCACAACTTTGTGTTTTAAAACAAAGTTTAAGTTCTCTTTTAAATAAGAATTACATTTCATGTTCTGCCACACTTCAATTTTATAAGAAAAAAATCATAAATTCATTTTTATATTCCTCTTTGCTATCATGAGGATAATCTTAAAGATTATCCCTAAATATAAAATCTAGGGTTGTTCAGATTAATTAGTAAGATGTGAGGAATAAGCTTGGAAAACTAAAGAAGAGATTGCTTCATTTGGCTCCCTGCATTCAACAAACCTTTAATGAGAAATGTAACTGCCTGTACCCAATTTAACCTGTAGGCATGCTAAAATTGTAAGAGACTTTGAGAAAGCTCTTGTATACAGTTATAACTTCCCTTGAAAGGAATTAAGCTAAAATATACACTAGCATCTCCATCCTCTTCTCATTCTTTGGGTACCATAGAATTTTCTGGACCAAACCCTTTATCTAATTTCTATTTATTCATTTTGAGTCAATGTCCTTCTGGTATGTTAGTGGGCTTCTCTTAGGGAGCATACTATTCTTTCTAGTTCACACTTTTTGTTCTGTATTAAAATGACCATCTCTGTGGCCTAATCATTGTACACATCTCAGAAGTAATCAAAAGGTCCAGATTCAGAAGGAGGGGAGAGAAAGGGGAAATACTGGGGAATGATATGGGCCAAATAATATTGTGTACATGTACGAATGTTTAACAATGAATCCAGCCATTACATACAATTGAAATGCATCACTAAAAATATGCAAAAATAGTTCAAGATTCTTTTTGCACCACGTTCCATTTTTCTGTCCACTGTCCAGTGTCTTGTACCTCAGGGAGTTTAATGAGAGTCCCTGTGGCTCCTTTCTCTGGTTTCCAAGGATGGACCTTTCTTTTTCAAGCAGTGTGTCACGGGCTCACCTGCACTCACTATAAAATACATTTCAAGGAGGAAGATATATCTTTCCCTGGTTTCTTACAGTAGTGATCCCTCCAAACTGTGCACAAATGCAATGGTTTAGTAAATTTAATAGATATCTTAGCAAGGGTTGGGAGGTTAAACGATGGGCTCAGATCAGCAGAATAGATGCAAACCCAGAAATTAACACTTCCAATGTTTGCCTTCCTTTTAAGAATGTGAAATCATAGGCTGAGGGTCTCCTGAGGACGTTTATCCAAATCCCTTTGATTCAATCTTTTGTCCTCTTTTGGATACTAATTCCTTATACTGATGTACTTGAAAAACTTAAAACCTTCATTTACTGAGGGGCAGATAAAATAATAGTAACAAAAAATAACTACCTGGAATTACAGAATAAAATACTGAGAGTATCTTACAATGTTTATGTTTAAAATACACCACTCTGTCCTTATTGCCTTTCTGGACAATCAAAACACAATATTGCTAATTCCTGAGCTTCAAACATCAGATTTACTTGATTTTCCTTGTTTATTCCTAAAACATCATCAGCCACTGTGGTAGATTGTCACAGTAATGGCCCCCAATCAATCATGGCCTTCTGTACCATGTACCAGGGTCATCCGTCCTACTGACTGTGGACTTTCCCAGGGGTCTGCTTTGGCCAGTGAGACATTAGTGAATGTGGGAGAAGCTGGGAGAGTGGGGAGAGTGCTTTCTCACTGCAGCCAGACCAGTAGAGGAGAAGCCAGGTCTAGCAAGAGAGACTCATCAGATATCAGTGTGAGCTTTCTATTGGCAGCCATATGGTTGATCCCAAGCAAGACCAGAAAACTGCCCAGCTGGGCCTTGTCCAAATTTCCAAGACACAAAACTATGAATAAGTAAAAGGATTACCATTTTAGATTACAAAAATTTGAAATAATTTGTTACATGCATTTAGATAACTGGTAGTCTTTAAAGCAATTACTTATCAGGAGAGCATTTTCTTTTTGGCATGGATAAATTCTTTTAATTATTAAAATTCTACAAGGAGATACCAATTCCTCAATTCACTTATTTCTCTGTGATGAGAATATGCTGTCTGAATATCTTTTAAGAGAGAATTGGGGGCAAGATTGGAAGTCAGCTTTCAACTTCTAGTTGCAGCAAGTTCAGGATCCACCGCACGTTCTTGCAGCTCTCTGCTCCTCTCAGCAACAATTGAGCACAAGGGACACACAAGAGTTACTGCAGTCCTACCTGACCTGTGTCTTCTCCAAGGGGCACTCACCACTGGACTCCCCACCTGCCTGCTGGATAAGGTCTCTGAGCTGCACTGTGGCTGTACCATCAGTCATCGTACCTCTCTCCTCTTATGGAAGTAAGACCTTTATAGTGACTGGAAGATTCCCAGCATGGGCTTTGTGTCTTTCTTTGGGTCCCTGCAAAACGGTGCTCCACCATCTTCTGTTTTTCTGATGAGAGTTCCCATTGGCAATTGCATTTAAAATCACTGTTCCTTTGAAAGAAGAACTTTTTTTTTTCTTCTTTATACCACTTTCCTGACTTTCTCTCTGGCCATTTTCACAATTTTCTCTTTATCTTTACTTTTCTGTAGTTTGTTTATTATATATTTGGTTATACATGCCTTAGGATATATATATATATATATATATATATATATATATATATATATACACACACATATAGACAGTCCTGCCACTCTTAACTCTAGGGATACATTCCAAGAAATTCATCATTAGATGATGTCTTGTGCAGCCTCACTAGGCTACACACCAACGCTATGTGCTATACCTACTGCTCCTGCACTACAAGTAAAATGCACTACTGCAACTTACTGTCTCAAAAAGTGCAGGCAGTGGTTCACAGTGCAGGAGACCATGATTCATTGTGGGGTGTTACTATGATAATCCACCACTGTCGCTGATGATAACTTATGAACAAAAAGGGAAAAGCTGTTTGCAGCTAAGTAATTAGCAATATCATGTTACAATTGTCCAGAAGAGCAATAAGGACACATAGTGTATTTTGAACATAAACCGAAGTATTTATAACATAAAGGATAAGATGGTATACCAGAATGGGGCATCGACCATGGATGCAGCTGCAGGACTATGAGTTACTCTGGGGCTTGGTGACTGAGTAGGAGTGAAGGTGAAGGCCCACGACATAACTGTGCACCACCACAGAATTTATAGAGGCTGCACAACATGTTGACAAAGAATATATGGTGGATCACATGGAAGTTTTATTGGCTGATAGTTGATAGACTCATAATTTACACATACCAGGGATATTTTTCTTAAAACACTCCTTTCATTTTCTTCGACTTCACTTTCTGGACTTTAAATTTAGCATTTCCCTCTTTTATATCACTATTTGTCAAAAAATTGATCAATTCACCAATGCCCTGTGGAAGCAAGACCTGGTCTGTTAAGTCTTACCCAAGCTCTTCACCAGGCAGATCTTCTGTTTTCCCATTGTGTTTACTTTTGCACTTATTCACACACACGGCCTCTTTTGGTAGTGAAAAACACATGCTTTTTTGTCTTTGCATTCCTTGTGAAATCATAATGCCTTTGGCAATGATGTTTTCCTTGAACTCCTTCCCTTTAAAAATTAAAATTCTAACTGAATTCAAAATGACAAATATCTAACTTGCTGGACATTTAAATTTTTTTAAATTACAGAAAAATAAGAAGAAACAAGTTTAAATTTAAGTAAAATTGTATACACAGATATTTCAGAGAAACTGTGCAAGATGCTATTTCTCTGAAGAAGCGTGCCCCTTGATCTGCAGATTGCGGTGCAGTGGCTGGGTGGGTAGGGGTGGGAAGCAGGAGCTATCATGCTCAGTAATGACTAAAAATAGACATACTTTGTGAAGATATAGTACAAACTAATATAAGATAATGATTCCAGCAGTACTTTAAAGGATTGTTTTCTTCTCAGTTGAGGAGAAGGAGCGGCATTATGAGGTCGCAGATGTAAGTTGCTAAAAAAGAACAATAGATCTAGAAGTTCTAGTTCCAAGTGTACCTATGAAATTTCCTACCCTGAAGCCCAGGTTGTGGAGGCTGGCTAGGAAATGATGAACCGTTAGAAAGCCCACAGACCCACATGACTTCCTGCTACTTGAGAAGTCAGCCCAGCCTTGCCTCCTACCATGGTGTTCTTTGTCCCTGGTTGATGTGCAACAGGGGCTACTGTCCTTGGCTGTCAGCATTTTGTTCTGTCTTCTCTGGTTCATTCTTGGGAGGGCAGGTCTTGGATTCATACATTGGCGGGAAATTCCTCTCCCCTATCCATAGAGCTCCTTTCTAAGCATTTCTGTCAATGTTGTCATTGGCCACTTATTAAGTATCCACCATGTGCAAGGCAGTGGGGGTCCAGACCCACCATGTGCATGGGTATGCCTGGAAATTCGTGTACCATTCGATGTTACAAGGAGTGATTTCTTCAGGAGTTTAAAAGGAGGAGGACTTAGTGAGGTGGAAGGAAGCAAGAACATTCTGGGAGGGAAAAAATAAGGGATAAAAGACTAAATGCGCTGATTCCGATTTCATGGATGGTCACACAGAGGAGCAAGGGAATGAATACGTCACTGAAATGCAATTAAAGTAATTATTTCATATAGACTCAGATGTCAGGAAAGAAGTGTGGATTTTATTCTGTAATAAGAGAATCATTATTGTTTGAGGAGGAAAGTGGTACACGGAGTTGAAGTCAAGAATAACTGGAAGGCCACAAACCTTTTTAGCACCTATTACACACAAATAGGATATCAAACCATGAGAGAAAGGGAACAGAGGCTCTCCTTCCCATATGAATCTTGTCCGGCAAGGGACAAGAAATCCACACACACACTACTACACACGACATGTTCAGTGATATGGGAAAAGTATGACTGTATTTTTCTTAGTTCAGAGAATTGGGAATAATTTATTCTTCTTAAGAGAAAGCGTATGGGGCTGAGGGTTACAAATAGGGACTCTTTTAAGCTAACAAACAAAGAAAGGGATAAAGGTAATTTCAAACACACACACACAAAAATAGTGGGCTTGATACTACAGAATCTTATATCATCAGAAATGCTGGGAAGGAAAATATGATTGGAAATGCCTAGAAATAGCTTAAATTCCCTGCAGTCAAACATTATTTTTACATATGAAGGAGTTGAGGAATTGAAGGACTTGAAACACTGGAGAAGAAGCAGTTAATTGCAAGTGTTTGTGTCAACTCCAGACAAATGTAGAGTACAGTCATCCTACAGTCTTGTACAACTGCCATGCGACTGCATATAATCCGGAGTAAGAGTTGGTGTTAGCCGTGTGCCCTGCCTGTGCCCAGCTCCCTCACGAGGAGCTGACTCATCCCATTTCAGTCGACTAAAAGCTGGTTCATTCTTTGGAATATTTATTAAGGACTTGCTATGAGGTAGGTTCTCTTAGGGAATCATCAGTGAACAACCCAGGAAAAGTCCATTTTGCAGTGATGCTCTGGTACCCGATGCCACCTTCCTCCTTACTGCTGGGCTATAAAGTCAGCACCCAGTGCTTGGACCATGAAGGTTAGTCATGAACCTGTAAGAAGACCATGTGCAGCACACCTGGAGTCAACAAGTCGAGTTCATTCTTCATTGCAGGGAGAGAGACTGTACATCTTTGAGTGCTTGGGCATCTAAGTTAGAAAAGACTCACTCCATGAGTGTTTGTTAGGTCATTTGGGGAAAATTCAAAGCAGGAAACACTTAGTCTCAATCAGACAAAGTCAGAAACTGGACAGTTCTGTGATTGGGCATGGGAGTAAATCCTATCCAGGAGGACAGAGGAGAGCAAGGCTGCACCTGTGGTTCATAGAGAAACAGCAGTTACACACAGTACCAGGAGAGAGAGGCACTGGGGATTTTGGTGGTTTGCACAGTGAGCAACTTGGTTTTTGTTTGTGCTGAGAAAGTGTGATGTAGCCTTGTTTTTGTTTCCCTCCATCAGAGTTGCTGAGTGACCCTGTCTGATGCTGGTTTTTCTCTGAAATTCCTTATTTCCAAAAAGAGAACAACGTGATCTAGCTGTGAACAAGCCAGCTCCCAACAACATCTCTTCTATTCTGTCCAGTTTCTGGTTTCTGTGGCCCTTCTCCTGTGTCACTTTGTCTCTGGAGGGTCTGGTGGTTTCAGAAGTTACTGGCTTGTCTTCTAGTCAGATGCTAAGGACAATGATCACAGTGATCATGGTGGCAGTAGTATTTATCTGCCTGACCAGAAGAGTTTTCTGATTACTCCAAAAGCCAAACAAGCAAACAAACCTAATTCTTCTTTACAGTCTGGATTCTTCGCCATCTCAAATTGTACAGCTGCTTATTTTCAAGCATTGCCTTTCGTTTTCTCCTTGGGGTTCTGCCCTCCTAAGGAGATGTTTATTCTATCCTTTGTGGTGAAAAAAAGCATATGGGTTTTTGTTTGTTTGTTTAATCTCTTTGGCCCCCTCTGGCCCATGCTGAGATCACAGGAGCCTGTGCTGCTCCCAGGCTACCCTGCCACCTGCACTGGAGCTGTGAGGCGCAGGCCCTCGTAACTCTGAGAGCTCCACATTTAGTTGGCTCTGTAGCCACAGGATCTTTCCACCTGGTCACCCGCCAGGTTCAGAGCAGAGTACACAAGTCCCACCAGTGGGCCTTCCCATTACGCTGCCTCCCATCCCTATAGCTTTTTCTCATAACTTCCCAAGGATATTTTGGTCCTTCTTCACAGACACTGGGAAAGGCCAGGGATTCCCACATTTTTATTCTCAGAAGAGACAATCACAGTCTAGACATCTTTGGAATATTGTCTCTGGGATGCAACTGACGCTTTTACACTGTTCACATTTCTGTCCTTTTAAGACTCACCCAGTTCTCCACCTACATGTTGCACTGACCCAAATACTGTTGCTTTCCTAGCAGAGGGTCCCTTCTGACAGTCTGGACACTCTTCAACACATTCTTGCCCCAGTGCATGTCAGTTTATATTTAAATTGGCCACACTCTCTGAGTGATAGCAGTCAAATCGTCACATATCACATTCCAAACATTTTTTATATGCAAAAAGTCATATAAATATGACGTACATTTTGCAGAGTATTAAGTATACACAAACACACAGAGCACCAAAAGTTAGTGGAAAGCTAACAAACACTACGTGTGAGGTTTAGTTTGAGAAGCTAGCCTACTGTGTCTTCTGTAGGCAGAAAGTGTGTTTGATCTAAATGATGCAAAGCTCTTAAATTCTTTGCGGCAAATAGAAATTATTAAAAATTATGAAACAAACTTTCTAAAGGTCCCTATATATATTTTTCACAGATTTTCACATTGCTTATATTGTGACTAGCTGTTTTAGTACACATAATTCTTTTTAATTATTTTTTTCCCTCTCTGACTACTGTGTATTATGTAGTAATGCATATTTCTGTTATTTCTGTTGATTTGTAGTTGGGAAAATAGCCACTCTGGAGGTATGCTAATACTATATTTTCAGAAAGAAAAACACAGAAAGAAAAAAATGATGAATGCTAAAAATATTTCAAAACCTCAGTATGAACCTGATATAATGTATTCTGTCCAATTTTTGTTTGTTTACATTTTCTGTAACTGTTTCCTATTTTCTTGCCAGAGGCCAGTAGGAACCCTGAGGATTGATTAATCAGTAAACAAAATAAGAAGGGAAAAAATGCTGCCCAAATAAGAAGCTGCTAAATTGGCTATAAAAAGAATTCAGAGCAAAGCCAATATAACAACAGGGGCTCAGAAAACACAAAAAGGAAGTCCCTGCATCTATTTCCCCATTTCAATTTCACACCAAAGATCTCTTTATAAAAGACATTGGTAGTAGGGCAGGAGTATCAGAAATTCTGCTTTTTCTATCTTCTGATACCAGAGACAATCCTGCCTTTTTTTATCACAAGAGATTCAAAGGGCAGGATTTGGGTCTCTGTTTTCTTAAATCTATTTCACAAAAGATGCTCAACACCAGGGGGAAATAAAAGGAAAAAAAGGGGGGGGGTATTCATCCTGTCATGTGATTCTTATAATGTTCCTACTGAGCTGCATGCACATCTGTCACCCCAGTACAGAGCGACAGCCTGGCTGAGGGTAGGCAACATATTTTTCTGCCTAAGTATAACATACACCAGTGAACAGAGATTAGAAAGGAAACCAAATTAACATAGTGAGCAAAGGTGGAAAGGCTTTTGTGGGCCCCAGAAAATGTCAAAAGAAAACCATAATTACATGCAAATAAACTAACATTTAAATTCTAAATTACCATTTGTCTCTAGTGACACGATGTCCTGTCTACGGACACCAAGAGAAGTAAAGAATTTCTTAAAACATTGAACAACCCTAAAAAGGGATAGACTAGCCAGGCACAGTGGCACATGCCTGTAATCCCAGCAGCCAGGGAGACTGAGACAGGAGGATTGCAAGTTCAAATCCAGCCTCCGCAACTTAATGAGTTCCTAAGGAACTCAGTGAGTCCTTGCCTCTAAATAAAATATAAAAAAGGGTTGGAGATGTGGCTCAGTGGTTAAACACCCCTGGGTTTAATCCCCAGTACCTAAATAAATAAAAGAACAGACAATTAAAAAAAAGTCATTTTATGATGTATTATTGTGTAAAATTTTCAGATTCATATGACATATAATTCATGGTGAATATTTTTGATATAATTCATAGCTTTCTAAATTCAAATATGCAATATAAATTAGGAAATATATTTTAGAAGTTAAACTATTAAAAAGTGTCTTCCATAAAAATAAACTATGAAGTCAAATTTAATGTTAAAGGAAATATAGAAGAAAAAAATAACAAAATATATTTAAATCACTATTTGTCAGTAGTCATTAACGGACTTCATTTATTTTGTATTTTGTTCCGTAATTACTGAAAATGTATTTATTTCATTTAAAAGTACTTGTAACTTTACATCAACATTTTAAGCGTATTCTGCTCTTATTTTCAGATCACCATTGATCTTTCTTGCATGTCTCATGAGATTCTTACTTTCATCTTTTTCTCCAATTGAAAGTCAGCCTAACTATAAAAGCTGAGGGCATAGTCTCTACACAAGACCAACCTGACTTTTGACATTAACTGCAAAATTAGGGATTCCCAAAACCACTCTCAGTTTTGTTAATTTACCTGAAGTTTTCATAGAATTCATAAAAAGCAATAAGGCTAGGGCTGCGTGGAAACCAAGTAATCACATGCCCAACATTCACAGAAGCCAGTGTCCTTGGGACAGCAGGCTTTTACTTCAATTCCCAATTGGACCATCAACATTAGTAGTATAGTCATCAATATTAGTAGAATAGTCTTCTGGCAAGGCCAGTGTCTCTGGCCACAGTACAGTAGATGTAGTTCAAGAAATGAGTCCAAAGATCCTAATACATTGCCAGAGTCCCCATCAGTCATTAAATTAGTCCATTCCACCATCACACCATGTGGTCAAGATTCCACTTGGTTTTGTCAGCTTTTATTTCAGTGTGTCAAGTTACAGAAGAAAGAGTACCCTTGGCTAGTTTTTTTTTTTTTTCCTTTTCAAGCATCTGATATCTTTAAGCCAAGTGACCATCTTATCTCTTGCTCCAGGTTTTCTCAAAGTGACAATATAGTATTGGATTTCCCTTGTTGCAAAAGCCAGTGTTTATTCCTTGACTCTCAACCATAGTCCAACTTCTCTCAATTTATCATTTTATCCAAACTTTTTTACCTTTATAAGGGCTGTTTGGCTTGGCTGTTATGCTAGTCTCTCTTGTCAACAGGGATTCAAGTCTAATGAGTATATCCTGCTTAGTCAACTCCCATGCATAGAGGAGGTATCAGAAGGCAACAGAGAACTATATTGCACAGTTTAAAAGTGATATGGTGTCCAGTGGATGGTACTCCATCCAAACCTCTATTTAATAGGCCAATTTTCTATCATCCTTCTGCCTGACCGTAAAGCCAGATCACTGACCACCACCTATACATTGATCAAAAGCAGCCACAGAAACTGAGAGCATACAATTCAGCTCAAATTATTTGCTTTTGTCTTCTTATATCTGAGTGCTAATAAGGAATAGGATGCTCTCCATTCATCTTGGGACCACTATCCATAAACCAAGCAGCTTATTATTTGTCAACTGAGAATTGTTCCTATGGAGTCATCCAAAAGGCAAGAGGGTCTGGCCACTGCTCAGGTTCTTCTAAGGTCAGTCCTAGAGAGCAGTAGAGTAGAGAAAGGAGAATAGGGGCAGGGAGAAGGTAAGATCTTGGGGGAAGGGTCTGAAATCAAATTCTATGCATGTATCATTTTGCCAAAATAAACCCAACTACTATGTATAACTAAAATGCTCTAATAATAAAATCAAATAATTAGAAAATTAAAAAATAAAGTCAGTCCTAGGAATAAGAAGGCCACCAGTTTACAATTCCTCCTGGCATTCCCCCAGTGGGATGTCCCTGTAATAAACCATTTCCATTCTATTATCGAATTTTCTTTGTCATGATCTTCTCCATTAAAGTAATTCTCTATAGTATCACCTAAGACATTGTAGGAATTTCAGGTTTCACAGTAAATTCATAACCTTTCTTGGATACTCTATTAAAACCCAATAGCAGATGGTATTATCTCTCCAGCTGAAGTTTCCTGTCCAAAGGGCTAACGATGTTCAAAAACCACAATTCGAAAGTTTCAATCATTTCCTTTTACATTTAAATATTTCTTCTTATTGAGTGCCGCGGGGCGGGGGGGGGGATGACGAATGTGTACATTGTTACAGCAGGAGTGGGAGCCATTTATTGTAGGACAACAGAGGTATTTATACATTCCACACAGCTTATCTTTATTAACATAAACTAGATACAGCAGTCAACCAATAAGGAATCTCCACACTTAATGGCTCGCTGGTGTTACTTCACAAACCACTCCCTCTGGCAAAATGCCAGGCGCCATCCTGACTTGTTTACAGACTCTAACAATTGAGTTACACATTCTTTACAGATATGTTATTTGAGAATTTTTGTTGATTGTGAGTCAGCATTATTGGGATTTCGTGATTGATATACAGGATATGTCTTGGACTTCTGTCTCATGTTGCCAGATCTATCCTAATGGGTCTCTTAAAATAATTGTTCAGATTTAAAGAGCTGTGGGTAGCATTTTGTAGATCCAAGGTACTCAACTTTCGGTCTTAGCGGACCCTTGCCCTGTGTGGGCAGTAGTCTGAGAGGATCCTCTTCTATTTCTGTAGTGAAAGCCTGGAAGGTTGGACACTGGCCATGGACCAATGGTATTAAAGTCAACTTCTTAGCTCCTCCTCCTCCTCCTCCTCCTCCTCCTCCTCCTCCTCCTCCTCCTCTTCTTTCTTTTTCTTCTTCTTGTTCAAGTAAAACAATGTACAAGAAATCAAATTCTTTTCCAAATGTTAAAATTTCTGGTCCTATGAGAGATGTCCTCATTGCTAAAAATGAATAAAGATTGTCAGAATTAAGAGTCCTTAAGAAACTGTTATTCACACCGTAAATTCTTTTTTTTTTCATAAATATAATCAAATTTATTCTTAAAAACACATACAGCGTTTTCACTGAGGTGCTAAAAATACGTGAGTTAGAAGAATGTAATTTGAACAATTAAAATGTCTAATACATAACTTCAATGTAATTGTTCCACACACGGCTAACCTCATTTGCCAATGAAGCCTTACCAAGCAGACAAAAATGGATGGCAGCTACCAATTTGCTTATAAGTAAATATTTTTAAAAGGAGACCTTGAAATCCATCTCCTTTTTAAAGTATTTAAAACATTAAATTTTCTTTTTTTTTTATTTATTTTTTTATTGGTCATTCATAACATTACATAGTTCTTAATACATCATATTACATGGTTGATTCACGTGGATTATGAACTCCCGCTTTTACCCCGTATACAAATTGCTGTATCACATCAGTTTCCCTTCCATTGATTGACATATTGCCTTTCTAGTGTCTGATGTATTCTGCTGTCTGTCCTATTCTCTACTATCCCCCCTCCCCTCCCCTCCCCTCCCCTCCCCTTTTCTCTCTCTACCCCTTCTACTGTAAATCATTACTTCCATTTGTATTATCTTGTCTTGCCCCTCCTTTCCTCTTATATGACATTTTGTATAACCCTGAGGATCGCCTTCCATTTCCATGCAATTTCCCTTCTCACTCCCTTTCCCTCCCACCTCTCATCCCTGTTTAATGTAAATCTTCTTCTCAAGCTCTTCGTCCCTACCCTGTCCTTGTTTACTCCCCTTATATCAAAGGAGTCATTTGGTATTTGTTTTTTAAAGATTGACTAGCTTCACTTAGCATAATCTGCTCTAATGCCATCCATTTCCCTCCAAATTCTATGATTTTGTCATTTTTTAATGCAGAGTAATACTCCATAGTATATAAATGCCACATTTTTTTTATCCATTCATCTATTGAAGGGCATCTAGGCTGGTTCCACAGTCTTGCTATCGTGAATTGAGCTGCTATGAACATCGATGTAGCAGTGTCCCTGTAGCATGCTCTTGTTAGGGCTTTAGGGAATAGACCGAGAAGGGGAATAGCTAGGTCAAATGGTGGTTCCATTCCCAGCTTTCCAAGAAATCTCCATACTGCTTTCCAAATTGGCTGCACCAATTTGCAGTCCCACCAGCAATGAACAAGAGTGCCCTTTTCCCCACATCCTCTCCAGCACTTATTGTTGTTTGACTTCCTAATGGCTGCCAGTCTTACTGGAGTGAGATGGTATCTTAGGGTAGTTTTGATTTGCATTTCTCTGACTGCTAGCGATGGTGAGCATTTTTTCATATGTTTGTTGATTGATTGTATATCATCTTCCTGAGAAGTGTCTGTTCAAGTCCTTGGCCCATTTGTTGATTGGGTTATTTGTTATCTTATTGTCTAATTTTTTGAGTTCTTTGTATACTCTGGTTATTAGGGCTCTATCTGAAGTGTCACACCGTAAATTCTACATCAAGTGTAGCTTCCATTATGAAGAAAATAAGATAATATTTACATTCATTCATTATTTCTCTACCAAGAGGGACCAAGTATTCAATCTAGAATAGAGAGCTAATTCAGGAGAGCTGTCAAACAAACTGTGAGGGAAGTGACCCTTCCCAACACCTAATAAGCAATGATAACTACTGTGGGTCATCTGTAGCTAATTACTATTTATATTTTGAGGAAAAATACAGAATTAGATAACACTGAACGTATCACTTATGTAACCACATGTGATAGATAAGTAGCTAGGTCGATGAAAGAGAGGGAAAAGAGAGAAACTAGTAAATGTATATTTAGGTTTTCAATTAACCTTCCTGCTTCTTTCCCCTGCCTATAGTTTAAGACACAGAATCTTTTTGATTCAGCCTGACATGCATCTGTTCCTGGGAAGCCAACCTCTTGCCTCTGAAATGAAGAAATGCAGTAATAAAAATTTTAGAAATCTTTGTCATAAGGTAGTCCATGAAAAGTCAGGAAAAAAAATTCAGTTCTTCAGATTTGTTCCCCAGGAATGAGAACCGGTTTTGTTGCTTATCACGCAACCATTTTTTATGTTCTGAGGGAAAATTTCAGAGTATTCATGGCTCTCACTTCTGACTAACAAACTGAGCTTGGAATCCAAGACAGCTCCACCATCACTTTGAAAAGTCACTTAGTATGTCCACGTCTCCTTTTCCCCACAGGCTAAGATGGTTAATGGTACCCACCTTGTTCAGTGGTTGTAGTAAGTGAATTAAAATAACATAGATACTATGTGCTTGACACAACATAGTCATTCCATCAGTTGAAGTGATGGTTATTAAGAGATGGTTTAGGGCTGGGGCTGTAGCTCAGTGACAGAGCACTTGCCTAGCATCTGTGAGGCACTGAATTCCATCCTTAGCACCATATAAAAATAAACAAATTTTAAAAAAGGCATTCTGTCCATCTAAAACTATAATTTTTTTAAAAAAGATGATTTAATTTCAACAAGTTGTAAAAGCAATTGAATGTTGTCTATAAGCTTTAAATACATATCACAATTCAGAGTCCTCCACAGTAAGTAGCTCTTGTTATTTTGCAATTAAATCACTAACTTTAAAATCATTTTCTGTAAATTTCCTAAGATAGTACATAAGCTTGTGGATTTTGTTTTCTTTCTTTCTTTCTTTCTTTCTTTCTTTCTTTCTTTCTTTCTTTCTTTCTTTCTTTCTTCCTTTGTTCACAGCAGTATGCCAACAATGTCTACTATGGTACTTGTATAAAATAGATACTTATTAAATCTTTGCTCAACTTTAATATGTCCCAGTTGAGGAATTATAGGTTGGAAAGCTCAGTGCCTCACCCAAGGGCATAGAGTTAATGGAAGTAAAGCCACATTTAGAAGCCAGAGTAAAGTTGTAACAGCAATTAGCCATTTTCTGGGCTGACGTCACTGGTTTGTGAATTGTGCAGTCTCACAGACCCCACGCTCAGGAGGGCTCTGCACTTGGTTTAGAGTCTAACACTGATGTTTCAGTTTACTAACAATTTTGCAACAGGAGATTCCCACCTTTATGCTTCACACCAAGCCCCACAAATTATGTAGTTGGTCTTGACAATCATTGCGGTTTCATAATTCAGCCTTCAAAATAGATTTGAGGATCCTGGATTGAGAGACGCCTTCCAGATTGATGCCCTGTTGAAGACTTGGGCCTACTGTACACAAGCAGCAGGAGGAAAGGCTTCCTCCCCCTCTGTCAGCTCTTCCCTGCCACCTGAACATGCCTCTTCGGAGAGCCAGCAGGGAAAATTGGGCCTAGTGACAACTGCATTGCACTTGAATTACATTAGTAGCCTCAACCCCCGCAGTGAACTGACAGCACAATTGCTCTCATCAGACACCTGAGGCCATACCTGAAATTGTAGCATTTAGATAATAAATAACATCATTCTGTACATAAATCTCAGCAACCTTCAGCAACTGCCACATCCGCCTGTCTCTAAGGCTCGCTCTCTCCAGGTTGTAAATGTGTCCTAGTTTCCCTCTGCAAAACATCACCAGGATTGTCCATCTTAAAGAGCAGCCAATGTCCAGGCTTCTGCAAGCCTCTCACTGATACATCAAAATAGTGTCAGACTAGAGTTACCGAGGACATAAAGTAGGGGCCTAGTTAAAACCCATGTGTTAACAGCTGTAGGCAAGCCTGGCTGTGGTTTGTGTCTAAGCATTCCTCCAAGGCCCACGTGTCAAAGGCTTAGTCCCCATTTTGATGCTATTGGGAGGTGGTAGAAGGTGAAAAAGGTGGGGCTAGTGGGGGGTCTTCTGGTCACTGGGGAAGTGCCCTTGAAGAGGATCATGGGATTCTACCCTTTCCATTTTTATGTGTGTCCCTGCCATAAGGTGAGCTTTGATCCATCACGTGTTCCCTAGAATAATGTGCTGCTTTGCCACAGGCCCAGTGATGGGGACTGCCAATCATGGACTGGAGCTTCTAAAAATATGAGCCAAGATAAACCTTTTCTATTTATAAGTTTATCTATACCATGTATTTGATACAGTGATAAAAAGCTGACTAACACAATGGATCTCAAAGCAATGGCCTCCATCCACCTTCTGTATCTGCCTGTATGCTGTAATGATTCCTGGGCCACAGAGACAAAAGCTGACATCCCTGGCCCAAATATCTCCCTCAGAGACTGATTGGTTCTGACATTTTCACATCTTAGGTCATTAGTGAGCTTATGATATGAACCCCTAAAATCTAGCAATCTCCAGGGCCGAAGAGCAGGTCTAGTCATGCACCATCCCAGTCACTAGCATCCAGTCTGGGTTTACCAGACATTTTCTGGAATCTAGGCTTTGCAGTGATTGCAATATTATGAAGAACAGAAAAAGGAAGAACAACAAAGAAGAACTGAGCTCCCAGTGCTTCCCCACTATTTCATTAAGTCCCTCCCCAACCAGACAGATTCTTCCTCTTCTTTGACTGTCTATTGCAAATTCCTTACATCTCCTTGCACTCCTCACTGCTCTGCCATGGTTTCCTCTGCCTCCCTTATCTTCAGCAGGAGATTGTAGTTCTTCTTTGCAAGGGAGAAGAAAACCAGTGGGCAGGTCTTCCAACTTCTCCCTCCCATTCTCACGGTGACTTGTTCTAGTGTCTCTCCTGAATTGTGAAGTATTCCCCCCTTGGAAGTCTGCACATCAACAAGTGAGTTTCCTGAACTTTCCATTCATAAACAGCCATGGTGGTAGTAACACCACCTACATTCCACAGTAGATGGTTCTCACTCTACCTTCCTCAATTAGGTGCAAAAAAGACTTCTTTCTACACACTTTGTCCATTCTGCCCTCCATCCACCATAACCATTTGGTCCATTCAAATTACACACCATCTAGTTCTGTGCCCATCTGTACAGATGTCCCCACTAGGGTGACCTCCGTGTGATTCAATACAGAAGACTGTTTTCCAGTCTTCTGTTCCCCTGATTTCTGAGCAGATCTTGGCACTGACCAGCAGACTCTGCTTCCTAATTGCCTCTTTCCTTGCTTGGCTTTCACTTGTAATATTCTGGCCAATGTCTCTCATTCTCCTTTTCTAGGTCTACCTCCTCTACACTAAAGCATTTAGGATTCTTCAGGGCTCAGCTTTAAGTAGTTATTTAATCCTCATTTTATTTTTCTGGGTAGCTTTAGTGCATCCTCTCCTATGACTTCATTTACTATTTTTATGCTAATGGATGCCAAGTTTATTTATTTATTTATTTATTTGGTAGGGCAAAATTATCTTCTGTATTCACATGACCCTAAGTTTTGAGAAGTCTCAAGAAACCTTAAAATCAGTGTGTCTGAAACAGAAATCATGGTCTTTTCGCAAAGAAAAAAAAAAACTCTTTTCTTTCTTTAGAGTCACTTGCCTCAGTAAATGATGTCATTTCACTCCATTGCTCTCAATGGAAATATGGGAGTGCTTCTTGACTCTTTCCACTTCCGACCCTCACTTCTGATCAATCACTAAATCATGTTGCTTCTGACTTCAAAATAACCTGTGTCTTTTTTGCACTCACTGTGCCCACCGACTACCACCTTCATCTTCATGTCACCTACTACAGTAGCCTCCGCCAGGCATCACACACACATGACCCAACCCTTACTTAGGAGTAAGGAAGATGCTTTCCGAATACCAGTCTCTGACACTTCCCACTTCAGAACATAACTCAGTTTGGTTGCAGGCTCTTGGTAGTGGTCTAATGCCCTAATAGGAGTCGTAACTCCTTGTATTATACGGCCTACCTCATTGTGTGCCGATCTGATCCTCAATACTCCCAGCAGGACGGGAGAGTAAACATTTCCTGCTTCTCCTTACCTTGGAGCTTCTGCTTGTTCTGTTTGTTCATATGTCTCTTTTCCCTAATCTTCACCTGGCTGTATCATCTGAGTCTCAGAGGATGATGCTTAAATATCACACCAATAAGCCCACCTAATCCTTCCTCCAGGTCCAAGCTACATATTTCCATGGAATCTCGATTTTCTGAATTTCTCCTTTGATTGCTTGCCACCATTTTAGTAAGTTGCATATCATCTAATCCACTCTATCCTCCCCTGACACAAAGGATGCAGGAAGCAGGGGTCACATGTGTCTTTCATACCTGTGACCTTGCACTCAGTCTTGAATCCTAAATAGAGTAGAAGTTTACTAAATATTTGTTAAGTGAACGAATGAACAAATGAAAAGTGCAGGGACGAAAAATGACTTTGGAATTTTGTCATTTAAGATGACAAGTTGCCTTCAAGCTGAGCCTTGAGCTTTGGGAAAGAGCAGAGGGAGATTTATATATGCCTTGGAAAAATGAAATATTTCATTTTATGGTTTCATAATGTTTCTCAGCTTGGAAATGGCCTTAGTTTTACACTTTGAGTGCAGAACTGTGCTGAGGGACCTCTCCAAAGACAAAGCTGTAATAAGTCTACCTGGCTCAGACAGCCTCTGCGGTGGCAGGTGGTGTGTCTCCCGGATGAGCTGGTTTGTATTACCACTATGCATGCCTTGAAGCCAGCTCCCAGGCCTTCCCAAGCTGAGACTGCCCCACACTGGGTCACACAGAGGCATCTGAGGCTGGGTCTTCCTGTCTTTGATGCTTTCCTTTCTGTGTGTACTTCAGGGAGCTGCATGTAGGGTTTTTCCAGTTATTTGTGTTATATTTCCCTTCTTTATTGTTTGTTTTTTTTTTCTTTTGATATTGAGAGAAACAATAGTGATATCACCTCCAAAATGCACTGGTAATAAAAAAAATAGCTTTAAAAAATACAGAAATGTTTCTGCCTTGGATGAGAACAGATGTTAAAAGAATTTGGCATCCGTTATATTTTATGATGTTATTTTTTTTTCAGATCTTTCTTGAAGAAATAATTAAATAATCAGTGTGAACCTTTGAAGGTTTAACTTGATTTTTGTAATGATGGTGTAAAAGATGGGGAAATATGGTATTTTGCAGTATTGTTTCACCTCAAAAACAAAACAAAACAAACAAAAACAAACAAACCAAAAAACCCAGAGGGTTCTATGAAACATGTTTCTTGGACCTGAATATACAATGTCTGTGTTCCCAAATCAGTAAAGTGAAAATTAAAGCAAATATAGGAGTGGACTACTTAGGAATATTGTATATATAGGAATGATTGTCTCCAGGAAACTGCTAATAAATATTTTTAATGGACATGAATACCCAGATTATCGTAGTTATAGGATAGAACACAGAAAAACAGTTGACATTTTTTTCATCTCTTTGCTTGCTTCTCCTTTTATTTGTGGGGTGTTGCTCATTCATGATCATGCTTCTGACTCACATGTTCTAATAAAAGCTCAAAGAAAAATACCCCTGTTTGTGGTGTGTGTACTTAAGTGCTGCTCATCTGCTTAGAAATGCTTAAAAAGAAAAAGTAAGAGTTCACATTGACCCATTGTAGGTTTATAAAACCCTGTTTTTTTTTTCTTTTCCCCCCTCATTTCAAGAAGCCACTCACTGTAGCTAGAGCAGGTATCAGTGTGCTCTCTCCAAAGATGACTGAGACATCTTATGATAATTTCCTATACCATCAAAAGTGTTTAGGATGCAATTGTGTATTCTGTTCTATTTTT
The DNA here is from genome assembly GCF_045843805.1 of Urocitellus parryii. Taxonomy (NCBI): domain Eukaryota; kingdom Metazoa; phylum Chordata; class Mammalia; order Rodentia; family Sciuridae; genus Urocitellus; species Urocitellus parryii. Next base: position 273,994,935 of record NC_135531.1, on the reverse strand, counting down.
CGTTGGCTTCAAAAATACAGAAATATGAACCATAAACAAGAGCAGGCATTTCATTAAAGGAAAATAGGAAAAAAAACCCTCTATACCTTGAATTGATGATTAGCTGATTAGCCTAGGAAAATGGACCATAATTGTCATGGTTTAATGCAGTTTAATTGTCACCCCCTGAAAGGTTCCTGTGATTAGAGGCTTGGTCTCCAGGAGTGGTACTGGAGGTAGTAGAATCTTCAAGAGGCTGATGAGATGTTGGGGGTAATAGAATCTTCAAGAGGGGCTGGTGGGATGTTGTTAGGTCAATGGGAGCATACATCATTTCTCTAGTGAACCCTGGTAATTTTCCTGAGAGCATGGTTATAATAGGAAAAAGTCTGGTTCTCCACCCAGGTCTCTACACTTCTAGTCTGACTTGCAATCACTTGTTTGTTCCCACACATTCTCCTTCCTTTGCTGTCCATGCCATGAGGTGAGACATCCAAGGTACCACCCTTTCCAAGCCTACACTATATCATTTGGACTTGCAACCTCTAAAACTGTGAGCTCATAGATAGGCTGCATCAGACATTTAGTTAAAGTAACAAAAAGCTGACAATTACTAGGAAATTAGATACAATTTTCAACTATTCTGTTGACAAATCTTAATAAAAATGAGGAAGAATTTTAGATAAAAGACAGGAATCCTGTGTATTGTGCTTTTTTCTCCCTCTTGCTCATCATCCAGATGGCTGTGGGAGGCAGCAGATTCCCAGGATGACAGACTCCTTTGACTCGGTGGTTGAAGAGTCCTGAGAAAGAAATTGTGAAGGGCTTTCCTTGCATAGGTTTGGTGAGATCGTGGGAGGAAAGCCTCTGAGCAAAGATTGTGGAGATATTGGAAAGGACTTGATCCAGAAATCTGTGAATTTCTGGGAACTTGGAGGGAACAAAATTGTATGCAAATGTGTTTGTGTGTGCACTCCTGGGTATATCTGTTCTCTTTGTTCTTGGAAAGACAAAACAGAGGAGAAAGTAATCAAGCCCTTCCTACTTCCAAGAACAGGAGATTATGAGACAGCAAGTGTTCCTGCTGCTTTTCTACTGTTAAAGCTTTCGCCCACAGAAGTAGATGGGTATTTGTTTCCACTCCCTCTGAGATTTTTAGGACTTAGGATACTTCAGCAATCAAAGCTGATCCCTAATATGATCACACGCACACACACACACAAAAAAAAAATCATCACACATCCTTGGGATCCAAGGATCCAGCAAGGGAACATCACATGGAGCAGGCCCTAGGACAAAGGAAACCACTGGAGAAGATGATCAAGGATTCAAACAGCAATATACAAAAATTATTAGAAGAACAGCTACAAAAGTTCCAGTTAAAATTTTGAAGGAGAAAATTCAGAAGGTGAGTTGAAACATGGAATGATTGTCTTTCAGACTGAAATGAGTGAAGTGGGGGATTGAGTGGAAGACAATTATTTCACAGTACAGACCAAAAATAGAGAACTGAGAACAAATTGAAAGAAGAGATATGAGTTCCAGAAAATGGAATTCAGAAACTTAGTATCCATACACAGAGAGTTTCAGGAGAAAATTTAACTGTCAGGAGATACACAGTAAATATTCTAATGAATGAAAATGTTTCTTTGAGCTTTATAAAGATAGGCTTATACACAATGGACATCACTAAACTTCCAGGAACAGTAATGAGAAAGACATGTTTTAGTAAGACTCTTGACATCTCAAGGAAAATGGAAAAAAAATACACAAAGTTCCTGATAGAAAAAAAAGGATCTACCTAAAAATAATTAAATTGGAATCAGATATCTTATCTGAAATATCAGAACTTAAATGATTGATAGGAATCCACTTGCAAATTATTAAAGGAAAAATAAATCTTCCAAAGAAACCTATATCCTCATTAAAAGAAAAAAATATCTGTGAGCAGATGTTGGATTGCAATTAGCTGATGAAGAGAGTTGAACAAGTGCCCCTGTGAAAACACACATCATCCATGGCTGATTAATCCAACTATCAGTAACTATTTAATTTATATATGAGAGGATGATAACAATCAGGAAAATGGATCATGACAAAATAGAGACTATTATAATAGTCTAGAATAAACTGAATTGTCTTGAGAAAAGTAGGAGTTGGAACAAGAAGAAAGAGGATATAAAAAGTATTTCAAGGTGGGATGGGGCACTAGAAGGAAGAATTTTCTAATCTTTTTTCTCTCATAGAGAAAAAAATATTTTCTCTATGAAAATAATGTAATGGTACATTGTGGTCATGGAGAGTGGTGTGATTTGCTGTTACACACTGGTACATGCACACATCATAGCAATATAACTTGGCCAATATCATTTCCCAGTATTTCCCCTTTCCTTTCCCTCCTCCCTCCCCTGGTCCCTTTACTCTAGTCTGATCTCTCTTCAATTATCTTGAGATTTGCCCTCAAACTTTTCTTTGTTCCCTTTTTATCTTCCTTATATGAGGGAAAACAGATGACTCTTGACTTTCTGAGTTTGGCTTATTTCACTTAACATAATGTTCTCAAGTTCCATCTATTTTCCTGAAAATGTCATAATTTCATTCTTCTTTATGACTGAATAAAACTCCATTGTGTATACATATCACATTCTCTTTATCCATTCATCCATTGAAGGACACCTAGGCTGGTTCCATAGTTTGGCTTTTGTGAATTGTGCAGCTATAAACATGGGTGTGCATGTATTGCTATAGTATCACTAGAGTATGCTGACTTTAATTCTCTAATGTAAATACGAAGAAATGGTATACCTGGACCATATGGTAATTCCATTTCTTGTCTTTTGAAGAACTTCCACACTGATTTCTACAGTGGTTATACTAACTTACAATCCCACCAATAGTGTAAAAGTGTTCCCTTTTTTCCACATCCTCGTCAGCATTTGCTGTTGTTTTTATTCTTGATGACTGCTATTCTGACTGAAATGAGATGAAGTCTCAGTGTAGTTTTGATTTTCATTTCCCTAATTGCTAAAGATGTTATACATTTTTTTAAAAAAAATATTTTTTGGCCATTTATATGTCTTATTTTAAGAAGGATCTGTTTAGTTCATTTACCTACTTATTAATTGGGCTCCTTGATTTTTTTGATGTAAAGTTTTTTGAGTTCTTCATATATTCTACATATTAATCCTAATATCAATTAGGTTATTTATTTGTTAATCGGATTCATTTTAGAGGGTCATTCGTGTTTTAGCATGTGTCTACATTTGGTTAATTTTTATTCCGAAGTAATATTCCTCCATAATGGGTATATCACATTTCCTTATTCTCTAATTGATGAACATTTAAGTTGTTTCTGCTTGACCATTGTGAACAATGCTACCAGGAGTATTCTTACACCAGTTTTTGTGTGTTGACTTATTGGCTTTTAGAATTGAGTTGCATAATGTGGAAGCATTTGGGAATTTCTTGGTTACTTTTTAGCTACTGATTTCTAGTTTCAGTCATTGGGATCACAAATCATGCTCACAGAAATTTATATCTTCTAAATTTATTGAGGATTTCTTTGTGGCTCAACTCATTTTTATATTTGTTTCACCTATGCCTAAAATTAAAGTTTATTCTATTTTATTTGGGAGTAGGTTCTACAAACATCAATTAGTGCAAAAGGACTAATAGAGATGTTCAAATCTTACATATATTTATATATATTTTTGCTTGTTTGTTAAAATAACTACTCAGAGAAAATTGAGTTTTTCTTTAATTATGATTGGAGATTTATTTATATGTTTTCTTGCTTTTCTTAATCAGTTTTACACTTTGGTATTTTTAGGCTATGTCACTAAGTATATTCAAACTTATTACCTTTCCTTTAGAGAGTGACATTTTTGATCCTATGAAGTGGCCATCTTGGCTAATAATTTTTATTCTGAAATCTTCTTTGTCTGATATTAAAATAGCCAGATTGATATTCTCATGATTAGGTTTTTCACTCTACAATTAGATTTTGGATGAACTTTCCCCCACATTCTTTTGCTTGCAATATATCTGCCTTCAAGTTTATGTCTTAAAAAGTTTTTATAAGGCTGTTGGCTCTTTCAAAGGGCAACCTGACAATCTCTGTCTTTTTTTTTATTTTTTTATTATTGGTCTTTCAAAATATTACATAGTTCTTAATACATCATATTACACGGTTTGATTCAAGTGGGTTATGAACTCCCACTTTTACCCCGTATACACATTGCTGAATCACATCAGTTACCCTTCCATTGATTGACATATTGCCTTTCTAGTGTCTGATGTATTCTGCTGTCTGTCCTATTCTCTACTATCCCCCCTCCCCTCCCCTCCCCTCCCCTTTTCTCTCTCTACCCCTTCTACTGTAAATCATTTCTTCCATTTGTATTATCTTGTCTTACCCCTCCTTTCCTCTTATATGTCATTTTGTATAACCCTGGGGATCGCCTTCCATTTCCATGCGATTCCCCTTCTCACTCCCTTTCCCTCCCATCCCTGTTTAATGTAAATCTTCTTCTCAAGCTCTTCGTCCCTACCCTGTCCTTGTTGACTCCCCTTATATCAAAGGAGTCATTTGGTATTTGTTTTTTAAAGATTGACTAGCTTCACTTAGCATAATCTGCTCTAATGCCATCCATTTCCCTCCAAATTCTATGATTTTGTCATTTCTTAATGCAGAGTAATACTCCATAGTGTATAAATGCCACATTTTTTATCCATTCATCTATTGAAGGGCATCTAGGCTGATTCCACAGTCTTGCTATCGTGAATTGAGCTGCTATGAACATCGATGTAGCAGTGTCCCTGTAGCATGCTCTTACTAGGTCTTTAGGGAATAGACCGAGAAGGGGAATAGCTGGGTCAAATGGTGGTTCCATTCCCAGCTTTCCGAGAAATCTCCATACTGCTTTCCAAATTGGCTGCACCAGTTTGCAGTCCCACCAGCAATGAACAAGAGTGCCCTTTTCCCCGCATCCTCTCCAGCACTTATTGTTGTTTGACTTCCTAATGGCTGCCAATCTTACCGGAGTGAGATGGTATCTTAGGGTGGTTTTGATTTGCATTTCTCTGACTGCTAGCGATGGTGAGCATTTTTTCATGTATTTATTGATTGATTGTATGTCCTCCTCTGAGAAGTGTCTGTTCAGGTCCTTGGCCCATTTATTCATTGGGTTATTTGTTATCTTATTGTCTAATTTTTTGAGTTCTTTGTATATTCTGGTTATTAGGGCTCTATCTGAAGTGTGTGGAGTAAAGATTTGTTCCCAGGATGTAGGCTCCCTGTTGATCTCTCTTATTGTATCTTTTGCTGAGAAAAAACTTTTTAGTTTGAGTAAGTCCCATTTGTTGATTCTAGTTGTTAACTCTTGCGCTATGGGTGTCCTATTGAGGAATTTGGAGCCCGATCCCACAGCATGTAGATCATAACCAATTTTTTCTTCTATCAGATACCATGTCTCTGATTTAATATCAAGCTCCTTGATCCATTTTGAGTTAACTTTTGAGCATGGCGAGAGATAGGGATTCAGATTCATTTTGATGCAAATGGATTTCCACTTTTCCCAGCACCATTTGTTGAAGATGCTATCCTTCCTCCATTGCATGCTTTTAGCCCCTTTATCAAATATAAGATAGTTGTAGTTTTGTGGATTGGTTACTGTGTCCTCTATTCTGTACCATTGGTCCACCCGCCTGTTTTGGTACCAGTACCATGCTGTTTTTGTTACTATTGCTCTGTAGTATAGTTTGAAGTCTGGTATCGCTATACCGCCTGATTCACACTTTCTGCTTAGCATAGTTTTTGCTATTCTGGGTCTTTTATTATTCCATATGAATTTCATGATTCTTTTATCAATTTCTACAAGATATGCTGTTGGGATTTTGATTGGCATTGCATTGAACTTATAGAGAACTTTTGGTAATATCGCCATTTTGATGATGTTAGTTCTGCCTATCCATGAGCCGGGTATATTTTTCCATCTTCTCAGGTCTTCTTCTATATCTTTCTTTAGGGTTCTGTAATTTTCATTGTATAAATCTTTCACCTCTTTTGTTAGGTTGATTCCCAAGTATTTTATTTTTTGGGGGGATATTGTGAATGGAGTAGTTGTCCTCATTTCCTTTTCAGAGGATTTGTCGCTGATATACAGGAATGCCTTTGATTTATGCGTGTTGATCTTATATCCTGCCACTTTGCTGAATTCATTTATTAGCTCTAATAGCTTCTTTGTAGACCCTTTTGGATCTGCTAGGTATAGAATCATATCATCTGCAAATAGTGATAATTTAAGTTCTTCTTTTCCTATTTTTATGCCTTTAATTTCTTTCGTTTGTCTAATTGCTCTGGCCAGTGTTTCGAGGACTATGTTGAACAGAAGTGGTGAGAGAGGGCATCCCTGTCTTGTACCAGATCTTAGAGGGAATGCCTTCAATTTTTCTCCATTTAGAATGATGCTGGCCTGTGGCTTATCATAGATTGCTTTTACAATGTTGAGGTATGATCCAGTTATCCCTAATTTTTCTAGAGTTTTGAACATAAAGGGATGCTGTACTTTGTCGAATGCTTTTTCTGCATCAATCGAGATGATCATATGGCTCTTATTTTAAGTCTATTGATGTGGTGAATAACATTTATTGATTTCCGTATATTGAACCAGCCTTGCATCCCAGGGATGAATCCTACTTGATCATGGTGTATAATTTTTTTGATATGTATTTGAATCCGATTTGCCAGAATTTTATTGAGGATTTTTGCGTCAAGGTTCATTAGAGATATTGGTCTGTAGTTTTCTTTCTTTGAAGTGTCTTTGCCTGGTTTCGGAATCAGGGTGATGTTGGCCTCGTAGAATGAATTTGGAAGTTCTCCCTCTTTTTCTATTTCCTGAAATAGCTTGAAAAGTATTGGTGTTAGTTCCTCTTTAAAGGTTTTGTAAAACTCTGCTGTATACCCATCCGGTCCTGGGCTTTTCTTAGTTGGTAATCTTTTGATGGTTTCTTCTATTTCCTCTATTGTTATTGGTCTGTTTAGATTGTCTATATCCTCCTGCCTCAATCTGGGCAGATTATATGACTCAAGAAAATTATCTATGCCTTCACTATCTTCTATTTTATTGGAGTATAATGATTCAAAATAATTTCTGATTATCTTCTGTATTTCTGAAGTGTCTGTTGTGATATTGCCTTTTTCATCCCGTATGCTAGTAATTTGGGTTCTCTCTCTTCTTCTCTTCGTTAGCATGGCTAAGGGTCTGTCAATTTTATTTATTTTTTCAAAGAACCAACTTTTAGTTTTGTCAATTTTTTCAATTGTTTCTTTTGTTTCAATTTCATTAATTTCAGCTCTGATTTTAATTATTTCTTGCCTTCTACTTCTTTTGCTGTTGTTTTGCTCTTCTTTTTCTAGGATTTTGAGATGAAGTATGAGATCATTTATTTGTTGGTTTTTTCTTTTTTTGAGGAATGAACTCCAAGCAATGAATTTTCCTCTTAGAACTGCTTTCAATGTGTCCCATAGATTCCGATATGTTGTGTCTGTGTTTTCATTTAACTCTAGGAAGTTTTTAATTTCCTCCTTGATGTCTTCTAAAACCCATTGATCATTCAGCAACCTATTGTTCATTCTCCAGGTGATGCTTGATTTTTCCTTTCTTCTTTTATCATTGATTTTCAGTTTCATTCCATTGTGGTCAGATAAGATGCATGGTATTATCTCTACCCCTTTATATTGTCTAAGAGTTGCCCTGTGACATAATATATGGTCTATTTTTGAGAAGGTTCCATGAGCTGCTGAGAAAAAAGTGTAACTACTTGATGTTGGGTGGTATAGTCTATATATGTCAATTAGGTCTAGGTTGTTAATTGTGTTATTGAGTTCTATAGTTTCCTTATTTAACTTTTGTTTGGAAGATCTGTCCAGTGGTGAGAGAAGTGTGTTGAAGTCTCCCATGATTATTGTATGGTGATCTATTAGACTCTTGAACTTGAGAAGAGTTTGCTTGATGAACAAAGCTGCACCATTATTTGGGGCATATATATTTATGATTGTTATGTCTTGTTGGTGTATGGTTCCCTTGAGCAGTATGAAGTGTCCTTCTTTATCCATTTTGATTAACTTTGGCTTGAAATCTATTTTATTAGATATGAGTATGGCCACTCCTGCTTGTTTCCGTAGTCCATATGAGTGGTATGATTTTTCCCAACCTTTCACCTTCAGTCTATGAATATCTTTTCCTATCAGATGCGTCTCCTGTAGGCAGCATATTGTTGGGTCTTGTTTTGTGATCCATTCTACTAGCCTGTGTCTCTTGATTGGTGAATTTAAGCCATTAACCTTTAGGGTAATTATTGAGATCTGGTTTGTTCTTCTAGCCATATTTGTTTATTGATGTTACTAAACCTGATTTATTATCCACTTTGACTACTTTCCCCCCTTTACTGTCCTACCTCCCATTGTTGGTTTTCAATGTTATTTTCCATTTCCTCTTCCTGTAATGTTTTGCCAAGGATTTTTTGAAGAGATGGTTTTCTAGCTGTGAATTCTTTTAACTTTTGTTTATCATGGAAGGTTTTAATTTCATCTTCTATCCTGAAGCTTAATTTCGCCGGATACACGATTCTTGGTTGGAACCCATTTTCTTTCAGAGTTTGAAATATGTTATTCCAGGATCTTCTAGCTTTCAGAGTCTGTGTTGAGAGATCAGCTGTTATCCTGATTGGTTTACCCCTAAATGTAATCTGCTTTCTTTCTCTTGCAGCTTTTAAAATTCTCTCCTTATTCTGTATGTTGGACATCTTCATTATAATGTGTCTAGGTGTGGATCTCTTATGATTTTGCACATTTGGCGTCCTGTAGGCTTCTAGGATTTGGGATTCTGTCTCATTCTTCAAGTCTGGGAAGTTTTCTCGTATTATTTCACTGAATAGACTGTTTATTCCTTTGGTATGGAGCTCTGTGCCTTCCTGTATCCCAATGACTCTTAAATTTGGTCTTTTGATATTGTCCCATAATTCTTGGATGTTCTGCTCATGGTTTCTTAGCAGTCTTGCTGAGCTGTCTATGTTCTTTTCCAGTTGAAATACTTTGTCTTCATTGTCTGATGTTCTCTCTTCTAAGTGATCTACTCTGCTGGTAGTATTCTCAACTGAGTTTTTAAGTTGGTTTACTGTTTCCTGCATTTCTAGGATTTCTATTTGTTTGTTTTTTATTACCTCTATCTCCCTGTGAAATTGATCTTTTACTTCCTGGATTTGTTTGTCGATGTGATCTTTCATTGTCTGATTTTGCTGTCTCATGTCTTCCTTGAGACTCCAGATCATCTGAAGCATATATATCCTGAACTCTTTATCTGACATTCCATCTGTTGCAGCTATTACCTCTTCTAAAGTTGAGTTGACCTGCATTGCTTGTGGTCCTTTCTTTCCTTGTCTTTTCATACTGCTCGCGTTTCTTTCTGCTTGGTGCAACTGTTGTGTTTTTGATTTTTACCCCCTATTTATTTATATTGCTCTTGTATAGTTGGGAAGTCTCCCTTGCAGGGCGGGTAGTGGCTCTGCTCCTCCTCTAATTAGGGTGATCTGTCTACCCCGCTAATCGGTCGCAGGTCTGCCCCCCCTGCGGGCACGGGTGGCGACTCTGCTCTGCCCCCACTTCAATTGTGGTGACGTAACTACCACGCCCTGGGGTCGTTGGTCCTGGTCTGGATGTGGGTGGCGGTTCTGCTGGGTCCCCACTCCAATTGGTGTGACATGTCTACCGCGCTGGCAGGCCTCTAGGCCGGTAGGTCGCAGTTCTGCACAGCCCCCACTCCCAATGGGGGTACCTGACTACCCTCCGGACCCGGGCGGCGACCCTGCTCCACCCCCACTCCAACCAGTGTGACTCGACTGCCTCGGTGTTGCGTGTCCACCACGCTGGCAAGCTACCTGGCCTGTCTTTCCAGTGGGCCGCAAGTCTGCCTGCCCTGCTTGCTCAGATGGCAGCTCTGCACAGCCCCTACTCCAAATGAGGTTGTGCCTCCCAGGGGAGCCCTGATGGCGGAGGCTGACTACCGGTTCGGGTGGGGCGGGCCAAACCCCTCGGGTGTCAGCCGCTTGCAAAAGTGGCCGCTGGCCTCAGGACTGGACTTCTGCACCCTCCGTGGGGCCACCTGTGGAGCCAGGTAGCTGTGGCCACGTGGTTAGGACCCGGGCAGGTGAAGTGGCTGCTCCCAGAGCGAGCTCTATGCCTCCCAGGGGAGCCCTGATGGCGGAGGCTGACTGCCGTTTCTGGCGGGGCGGGCTAAACTGCTCGGGTGTCAGCCGCTTGCAAAAGTGGCCGCTGGCCTCAGGACTCGACTTCTGCACCCGCCGCGGGGCCACCCGTGGAGCCAGGTGGCTGTGGTCGCGTGGTTAGGAACCGGCCGCTTGGTTAGGAGCCGGGCGGGTGAGGCTGCTGCTCCCAGAGGGAGCTCTGTGCCTCCCAGGGAAGCCCTGATGGCGGAGGCTGACTGCCGTTTCTGGCGGGGCGGGCCAAACCACTCGGGTGTCAGCCGCTTGCAAAAGTGGCCGCTGGCCTCAGGACTCGACTTCTGCACCCGCCGTGGGGCCACCTGTGGAGCCAGGTAGCTGTGGCCACGTGGTTAGGACCCGGGCAGGTGAAGTGGCTGCTCCCAGAGCGAGCTCTATGCCTCCCAGGGGAGCCCTGATGGCGGAGGCTGACTGCCGTTTCTGGCGGGGCGGGCCAAACCACTCGGGTGTCAGCCGCTTGCAAAAGTGGCCGCTGGCCTCAGGACTCAACTTCTGCACCCGCCGCTGGGCCACCTGTGGAGCCGGTTAACTGTGGCCGCGTGATTAGGAACTGGGCAGGTGAGGCTGCTGCTCCCAGAGCGAGCTCTAGGCTTGCCGAGCGGCTGATGGCTGGGGGACTATACCTCTGTGCCCGAGAGGCTGTCCAAGATCCACTTCTCTGGGACGAACTGTCACTTTCAATAAACCTACCAGTTCACGTCTGCTCTCCTCTTAAGGGAATTATGCTAGAAGTTCCTCCATAGGTAGGCTGCATCTGTTCAGGTGGGTCTTTCTTATCCCTTTAAAGTGGAGACGTTGGAATCGCTGCTTCCTCGCCGGCCGCCATGTTGGATCCCCCCAATCTCTGTCTTTTAATTAGAAGGTTTAGTCTATTTGCACATGTAATAACTTTTTATTGCTGCATAGCAAATTACAACAAACTAGTATCTTAAAACAACACACATTTATTTTCCATGTGTGAGGAGGTTGTGTGTGCTTAGTGGGATCTTCTGTGAAGGCTGTGACCAAAGGTACGGAAGTGCTGCGTCCTAGTCTGGAGGTTCAGCTGGGAAAGAATCTGCTCCCACGCTCTCTCAGGTGGTCTGTAGAATTTGTTTCTGGCAGTGTAGGAAAGAGGACTGGGACTCCTTTCCGGGGGTTGATTGGAGGCTGTTCTCAATTCACAGAGTTCTTATCAGTCCTTTATATGTAAGCCTCCCAACATGGTCACTTATTCTTCAAACATAGCTAGGGAAAAGAGTCTCTAGAGTGTGTGTGCTGACAAGAGATTCTGTGTAACCACAGGGTAGCATCTCCTCACTTTTGTCATATTCATTAACTGCAATTTGCAGGTCCCTCTACATTTAAGGAGGGGAAATCACACATGAACTCCAGGAAGCAGGGAACATAGAACATAGAGGCCATCTGAGAATCTGCCACAGCATGTAACATAGTGATCACAGTGATTTGTTCACACCAGCGACCTCACAACTTCTCTGTTCCATGGATTCTTTCTTTCTATTCTACCTTTTTAGAACTTAGTAGAAAAATTTACAAATTTCAAAAAATTTCTTCTATTGAACTTTATTATCTTCCATTCATTTTTTGGGGGAATTTGCTTACTCTAGGTATTAAAATATGCAAACTTAATTCATGACATTTTACCTTGAATTGCTAGCTGGCTGTTTTACAAATCATGTAAGAATCATGCAAGAGTAATACTCACTTGATCACTCTCAGCTTTTTTTTTTCTGTCCATGCCATGCATTATAAACTATGCAAAATTTTGCTACTATGTTTTCTATAAACACTTAGCATTTGTTTAGAGAAATTGTTTGAAAGTATTTTAGATTTCTGTGTGTATTTATTATCATCTTCTACTCTGATTCCTTATTTCAGAATTAAGCTTCTGGAATCACCTCCCTGTAGAATAAAGAACTTGGTTTAGTGTTTGTTTGGTGGGGGACACATCTCATGGTAATGAATCATTTCACTTTTTTTCTGAAATATATTTATTCACTTTCATTTTTAGAAGATAATCTCTAGGTGGATGCTTCTTTTCCAGCAGGCCAAAGACTTTGTTCAGTTGTTTCCTGAGTTCTATTATTTCTGATAATAAACATTCTTATTTCTGTTGCTCTGAATGATTCTGTGTAACCACAGAATTTCTGTATTGTATCAGGCTAGTTTAAACGTGTTCTCTTTATCTTTGGTTTTCAGGAGCTTGACTGTAATGTAACTACTTGGGGTTTTGTTTGTGTTTACTCTCCTTGATTCTGTGTCTTGATGTATTTTGTCAATTTTGTCAAATCCTCAGTCATTATCTCCTCAAATCCTGCCTCTGAACTATTTCTCCTCTCATTTTTGGAACTCCCATTACTCGTAAGATAAACCACTTGAGGCTGTTCCACAAAACTCAGACTATGTTCTATTTTCTTTCAGTCTTTTATTTTTTTCTCATTAAGTTTCACATTGGATAATTTGTGCTCTGATTTTAAATTCACTAACATTTTCTTTTGCTGGATGCAATCTGTTTTTAGGCCCATTGATTTAATTGTTGCTCTCTGTTTTATGATTTTTTACAATTTCAGGTTTTCTTTTCATTTTTATAAGGTACTTCTTTTTACTGAAAGTCTTCTTTTGCTCATCTTCATTATCCAATTTTTAGAGGAGCTATTTTATTTTATTTTTAGTTGTAGATGAACACAATACTTTTATTTTATTTATTGATATTTATTTTTTATGTGGTGCTGAGGATTGCACCCAGTGTCTCACATGTGCTAGATCAAGTGCTCTACCATTGAGCCACAACCCCAGCCCAAGATAGGTTATTTTAAAATCTATTTCTGGCAATTTCAACAGGGTCTTTTGTACATTTTTTTACTATGGGTTATATTTCCTTGCATTTTCACTGGCCTCATAGTTTTTATTATATACCAGGCAAGATATGCTTTTAAAAGACAGCAGAGACTGAAATATGTGCATTTTTTTTACATGGGCACCTATGCTGCAGAACCTTTCTTCTGAATGTTGGATGAACTTTAAATGTATCTCATTCATATCACATGAGTCATATACTATTATAAAATTACACGGAGTGCTGTCTAAGAATATAATGTTTTGTATTTGATTTCCAGTAAAGACAAAAAAAATCACATGATGAATCCAGCAGTACTGCATTTGGGAGGGATTGACATACTTTCAGAGGATATAGATTCTGGAATAAGACTGAAGATGTCAAAGTCCAGGTCTACTTTCTAGCTATTTGGTTTTGGACTAGTTATAATTCAAATTCCTCAAGTGTAAATGTGGAGAATGACAGCATGCATCTCATACAAGTTATATTTGTGAATACTAAGTAAATTGGTGCATAAGTGGCATATACAATCACACCCGGCACATAGTAAAAGATCAATAAACACTTGATTTTATACTTACTAAGCTTTTTTAAATGCATACTCATCAAGAAAGGAAATTCTTTCATGTGTCTGCTGAGGAAGAGAAATGATGCTTTGCTTCTAAAATCCAGCTACATTTACTATGGTTGACCATCAAGTTGAGTTTTATCTTTTGCTCTGAATGTGGTAGGATATGCCCACTGCCTTATTTTTCTCACACCTGGAGTGAATATAGAAGTTGGTTTAACTATAATCTCATCTCTTTGATTCAACCAGAGAAATATTTATTCTTATGCTGCTTGCAGTGATATTCTATACCTATGATCTATATTTTGCATTTTCTTACCTGATGTCCTAACAACTTTTGATATCTGCCTATTTTCAGAACTGTTCTCTGAAATATCATACATATAAAATAGGGATGTCTTGTGATCTGACACTCTGAATTGATAGAATACTTAAAATATTAGCAATTAAGTTTCTTGGAGGCTTAATATTTGTTTTTGAGTTCTTTTAGTGTGTTCCACATTTAGCTTCTGAGAGTGGTCTTACTATCTCATGTCTTCTCATAAGTAGGCTGAAAATGGGTCCATAAACTCCAAATGTATATCCATACAAAGAAATGTATGGTTGAGCTTTAAAAACATAACCAATGCTACCCATCATAAGTATTTAACTGAATCTTGACAAACATGATATAATGAATCTCTTAAAGTTATTTAAGAAAATTTCCTTTCAAAGCCAAACAATAATTTACACATGTATATTTATTGGGCACAAAATGATGTCATGACACACATAAATATTATAGAATCATTTAAATCAGGATAATTAACACATCCTTCATCTCACAGTTTTTTTTTTGTGTGTGTGTGTGTGTGGTGAGACATTTAAAATGCACTCATTTACCAATTTTGAAATATATTACAGTCCTACTTTTAAATTTATTTTAAATTTAACTTAAACTTATTTATTTTAACTGGTACATAAAAATGTAAAAAAATATACTTATCAATGTTCTTCATGTTATGTTTTGATACATGTATATGTTGTGTAATGTTTAAGTCAGGCTAAGCATACCTATCTCCTCAAACATTTATCATTTCCTTATGGTAAAAATATTAATCTGCCACTTAACATGTTGATGAATGATATAAAAGCAAAGAAATACAATAAATCTGGGGCTCCCACTATCAGTGATGGAATTCACATCTTCAGTGGTTTCTCTGGGTCAAGCTGATATGGTGTCAACACTCATTTCATGTCAAAGAGGTTATATTATAACTATAAATTCATTGAATTGAATTAGAAGCCAGTTTCAATTAATATTTTAAATAATTTTATTTGAAACACTTGTTCTACCTGTTAGTCTTCCTGGTATGAACTAATACTCGCTGAAGTTTCTCACTGAATGTTTTACCATTTTCTAGTCACATTCTCCTGTCCCAACACTCTTCCAACACTTAAGGTTCTAGAATATAAGTAAACTCTGTTGGAATGTAGTGAAAAGAATTTAGAATTGGGCTTTCTTCAAAAGCAGTTCTGCTCTTCACTCACCCTAAAGTGTGAGGTATATAAAGTGAAAATAGAACCACCTTTCAGCAGTACTACTAAATGGAATTAGCAGGTTGTGTGTGGATTATGATGTAGAATTAGCAGTATGGGGTGTGTGTGTGTGTGTGTGTGTGTGTGTGTGTGTGTGTGTGAAAAATCACAGGTTGCTCCTAGGTTAAAAGTGCTGAGCTTCTAGAACATTGTCACTGAGGACCTGTCTTCCCATATTTGGGGGTTGATGGGTTTTTAAAAAATCTTATAAATTATAGTGAAAATTACTAGATGGTAGAAACTTGTAGTAATGCAAAAATTATATGCTATAATTCTAATTGCTAATATCCATAAGAAAATTATTAAAATACCTTTTTACTCAGTGCCATTGTTTTATAAAACAAAATAATGCGTTTCCAGTGTAGCACTAAAATAAGGAAGGCAACACTAAATCTTAGTGTCATTTTTTTCTTCCAATGGAAGACACATGTTACCTCAAGAAGACATGGATTATCTTAAAATAACTGAATGAATATATTCACCTTTATTAATTTCAAATACTTAAAAATAGAATTTGTCTCCATACATATTATGCATCTTCCACAAAGCAACAGTTTCCATAAATTGTAGTTTTGCAAACTTTTAATTAATTAATTTATTTTTTTAAATCAAACTCTTAAGGAACTCACCTATTTATAGCAGAGTAAAATGCTATGGTATTATTGAAATTTTAGCAAATAGAAGCAAATGTATTTGAGTTATTATAACTATAATGTCAATTGAACCATTGACACTGCTTCAGAGAATATAATAAATTCTAAATTGTAGTTTGCAGTAATAATTTTGCCTGAAGAATTTGCCTCTGTCTGCTGTTTTTATTGCATAGGAAATTCTTACAGGTGTAGAAATGCTGGGCCATCTCTAGGTATCACTGTATTAAGGGTAGCCAGAGTCATCATAAAAACGTGTTGACCCAGCAGTATTAACACAGGATCACCAGGGGGTACAATATGATATATATCACATGGTAATATTTCTTTTAGGTTTTCAAATCAGCTTTATTGAAATGTAATATACACACAAAATATACCAGATCTGATTGTATTATATTGTTCATTGAGTTTGGGCAAATATTTTTCATGGAACCATCACTGAAATCAATACATAGAATATTTCTGTCACCTCAAAATTTACCTAGTGCTGCCTTTTAAATTTAAGTATTGTACTATTGAAATTGAACCCAGTGCACATTACCACTGAGCTCATCCCCAGCCTTTTTTTATTTTTTACTTTAAAAAAAGTCTGGCTGAGTTGTTAAGACTACCACCATGACCACGCTCCTAAGACTGCTTTATAGTTAATCTTCTCTTCCTACATCACCTCTGTCTTCAACTTCTGTCAAATGTTTGTTTCTCTTAATCCAATTGGACATTTTCTAGGATTTTATGTAAATGAAATCATACAAAGTATACTTTTTTGTCTTTGGTCTTTCACTTACATGTTTTTGAGATGCATTATTGCTTTATCAATTGTTTGTTTCTTTATATTACTGAGTATGCTTCTCATATCTGGAAATATATATATATATATATATATATATATTTTTTTTCTTACACTGACTGACAGAAATTTAAATTATTTCCAGTTCTATGCTATTATAAGTAAACTGCTATGGACATTTTTATACAAGTCTACATGTAGACAGGTGTTTCATGCTTTCTTAGATGAATATTAGGAGTGGTATCACTGGATGCTACTGGAAGTATGTTTTACTTTGTATTATACTGAAAATTGCTTCCAAAGTGATTGCTGATGTGTATTTTCAAAACTAATATGAATTGTTCCATATAAGTTTTTCATTCTGTGTCATTTCAATTTCCATCGAATTTTAGTTGTTTGACAATTCTCTACACAATATCCTTCTTGGATTTGATGTTTATTGGTTGAATCTATAGAAAACTTTTGAGAAAAAAAGACATCTTAAAATTGTTGAATCTTCTTTTACATGAATATAGGTATATCCACTTGTTAAGATAAATTTTAAATTCTCCTGGCATTGTTTCAAAGTTTTAGTGAACCTGCTTACACATTTTGTCAAGTTGACTCATAAGCATTTTGGTGTTATTACAAAATGTAAAAAGGCAATTTCTAATTGTTTTAATGACATAGAAATGCATTTGACTTTATTCTTTATTTTATTTTATTTTTTGGTGGTGCTGAGGATTGAACTCAGGGCCTTGTGCATGCAAAGCAAGCACTCTACCAACTGAGCTATAACCCAGCCCCTTCATTTGAGTTTATTATATCAACCATTTGTCCTTTGAACTCACTAAATTCACTTACACATTTGTGTAATATTTTGTAGATTTATTAGGTTTTTCTATTTAGTCAATCATATCACAGATGAAGAAAGATAATTTAATTATTCTATTCAATTTTGTGCCTTATATGTTTTTCCCCTTCCTCAGCATGGTGCCTGGGACTCCAGGGAAGTACTGTGGAGAAGTGTAAAGACAGACATCTTTTCCTGCTCCAGGCAGTGGGTAGGAAGCATCCTGTCTTTTCCAGTCAGTACGACTGTGGCTGTGATTTTGGGGTATGTATGTGTGTTCGCTTTTATGAGTTTGAAAAAGTTTCTTCTATTTCTAGATTAGTTGGATTTTTAATCATAAATGGTTCTTGGATTTTATCTGTGAAAAGTTTTTAAATTAAGAATCAATGTTAATGGATACAGGGTTATTTAACATTTATTTTTCTTGAGTGGGATTTTTTGAGCTTCACAAATTTGTAAATTTATGTTTTTCATCAAGCTTGAAACATTTTTGGCTATCATTTTAAAATAATTCTTTTCTGCTGCTTTATTTTTTCTCTCCTGTGACACTAACTACATTTGCTCCTGGCAGGAAGGTCTGCTGCTGGGACCCAGCCAGGCCCAGGGGCCACCTACTGAGGTCAACACCTGGCACCTGCCGGTCAGAGGGTCTTCCATATGTGTTGGAGGCCCAGCAACTGGATTTGCTCAGCGGCCTCCTCTGGGCCTCCATGCGATATTGTTAGATAGGTCGCTGAAGCTCTGTCAATCTACATCTGTTCTGTGCTTTTTTAATGGATATTTTGATTGTAATAGATTTGATGTAATTACTCTTTCTTCATCTTTCCAATCTACTGTTAATTTTCTCTAGGGTATCTTCATTCAAGTATTGCATTTTTTCAACTCTGAAAGTTTTATATGCATCAATTTATATTTTCCTAATTTCTCTCCATTATTTTATACTTTATATCTTTGAACATATTTACAATATTTATAAAAACTATTTTATGATCATTATCTTCAAACTTCATTAATTCTCTATTTGTTGATCAGTTTATTTGTATTATTTTATTCTTTATAAAGGTACAAATAGTCTTAGGCAGAAAGCAGTTCTTACAATGTGTGCCATTAGCTGTTGCTTTTTTAATTGATGTACTTGATCAAGTTGATGAAAATTTTCTCTTTTCAGAGTTCTGGGAGTATTTACTTGAAGAGTTATTAGAATTTGTCAAATGTTTTTTCTTCATCTAGGATGTGATTATATGAACTTAATTTTGGACCTGATTAATGTGATGAATCACATCAATTGACTATGGTGTATGATTCTTCTTATACATTATTGAATCTGATTTGTTAACATTTTATTGAGGATTTTTGCTTCTAAGTTATCAATTTCTAACAGATATTGGCCTTTTTGGATTATCTAGTTTTGCTAGTGTGAGTTTGATAGTTTCTCTCTTTCTAATAATTAACCCATTTCATCTTAAGTTATGAAATCTGTGAGAATGAGTTATTTATAATATTGCTTTATTATCTTCTTTTATTATTCATGGGATTATTAGTGGTGGCCTTTCATTTATGATATCATAAATCAGTGCCCTCTTATCTCTTTCTTGAATATTCTAGTTATATATGTATCAATTTTATTAACATTATCAAAGAAACGTCTTTTGTTTTTGGTTTTTACTGTTGATTTCCTATTTTCAATTTTATTGATACCTGTCATAGTTCTTATTATTTCTCTACTTCAGCTTGTTTTAGGCTTACATTGATCTTCATACTCTAGTTTTCCAAGGTGAAGGCTAGACTATTGATTTCAGGTCTTTTTCTTTTCTAACACATGCTATAAATTTCCATTTATGCACTGTTGCTTGCAAGGTTAAATTGTACAAATCTGGAAGGATGGTGTGTCTGTTTCACATGATCCACAAATTGAAGTTTTCCAAATTGAAGCATCTATCTTTTTGTACAGTGTACCCATGATTTGTTAAAATCTCTAATCTCTGCATTCATCATGAGGATTATAAAATATTAGAGATATAAAGAGCGAACCCTGCTATAAATATTTTCCAATGATTAAACTAATACCAAGAACAGTAAAATCACTTGCAGGTAATCATCCAGCAGCTCCATCTTCTCCTATATAACCAATTCCCTTGTGGACATTTGATCCATAATCATCCAGTAGCTCAGAGGCCAGGATTATAACCCAGTCCAGATGTTTTCAGCTCCATAGTGCTCAGAAGCTGAATTGAGCTTCGTTAAAATTTAAAAATCTGTGACAGGTTATTACAAAATGTGAGCCAAAGCAGTAATAAAAGTGAGGATGGGGACAGGTGAACTGGATGGCAGATTTCATTTCTTTCCTCAATCTGAAACCATCTCTTCAGAAGAGGGAAAGAAATTCACAGACACATTAAAAGGTACACTGTTCTGGGCTTGGGTTGTGGCTCACCTAGTGCTCACCTAGCATGCATGAGGCACTGGGTTCAATCCTCAGCACCACATAAATGTAAAATAAAGATATTTTTGTCCACCTAAAACTAAAAAATAAATAAATAATTTTTTTTAAAAAAAAAGGTTCACCAAACTAATGAATGCAGTGAGGGTCCATTTACCTGTTCATCTCCCATAATATACCTCTACACACATACTAATTTAAAGAGTCATAATCTTATCCCCTAACTGGGGTCCACAGCACTATCTGTCATATGCAGGGCTCTCCGGCTTACTATGAGAGTCATGACAAGAAGAATTAGTACCTGGAGCCCTGGAGGGGACTGGACAGAAAAGTCAGGGCAACTGGAGACAGAAGAGAACATTGAATGCAAACTTGTTCTAACTAAAGATAGATGGAGGTTTCTATTGTTTCTATCATTGGCATGGTAATGTGGTAAAGCATAGGTTGGTCAAACAAATCTTATAAACTGTAACATTTACGTATTTACTCAAACAACTTTCTGAAGCATTTCCATCTATAAGCCGAAGAATCATTTATTTGATAACAACAGTGATTAAAGTATAAAATATCATACTGACCTAACTTGAAACTGCTTTTCACAGTAAGACTTTTTATCTTTTTTTTTTGCCATCTGAATTGGTGGCAAAAATCTTCTGGAATATATAATATATATTTCTTATTCTAATGCATTAAATAATTCAATAAAAAGAAATGAAATGTCTTAAAAAATTAGCAATTTGCATATATGGCTTCCAATTTTCTGGTAGAAATTAAATCAGCATCCTAAGGGAACACTGTGTTCAGTGTTTATATGGATTATTTCAGCCACTTATGACTTTAAAGAGAAAAGAGGATCAGAAATTGTAGAGGATATGGTTTTAAAAGCATAGCAATGAAGAAAATGATAAGACCACTACTGCTATAAAGGCAACCATAATCCTTTCTTTCATGGGGCTATTTTTATAATAGCAGAACAGAAGTACTTTTTAATAGGATTCAAAAGGTTTGAGGAATAAATGTTTGGTGCAAAATGAGAACATTTTGAAACATACATTATAGTCAGCAAAAATATAATGCAAGCATAAAATTAATGTTATGGAAACATAACCCATTATATGTTAAAAGTGAGCAGTTGCTTCTAATCTTACCTCTGTTTTCTATCAGCTCAGTCAATGCAAGAGGCATGCAGCTTATGAGAGTTTGGTTCCCTCTTCTTCCCTATTCTCTCTGTGTGGCACGGGAGAAAAATCAATCTCATTTCCTCGGACATCTGCTCTCCCTTTATAAAATGAGTACAATAATGATTTCTTTGTAAATATTTTAGAGACAGGGCCTAAACAACACTTAGGATAAAACCTGCTTTGTTGTGAGTAAACTGTTGGTGTTGTTCATCATTGATACTAATTCTATATACACATGGAGAAGGAAGAAGACCAAAGGGCTAAGAAATAGGTACAACTGGGTTAAATTCTTCAGTACCTCCTCTTTGCTTTGTGGTTTTGTGAAAATTAGTTACTTTCTCTGAATCTCAATTTCCTTAATAAATTATGGGCTAATGTCCCCCTCTCACATTATTGGTTGAAGAATGAATGAAATTAAAAGTGGAAACCACAAGTAACAATCAAACAAATAAAAAAACCTGAAATAGGTTTTCTTTCTGAATTCTCATCAGAACAACTTAATATCAAATACATTGATCCATTATGAAATTAATAAGATGCATTATAATAGGTTTTATTCTTGGCAAACGTATAGATTCATATATATGGAGATGGATATAAAAGTAGATACACATGCATGACATGCATAAATATACTTCATCTTTTTGCATATAATTGCACATTGCCTTTAGAATAAGATGTTATAAGAAAACATAAATAAGATAAAAAGTCCCAAACTGACAAACTTATCAGAGAAATGTTTTACAAACAGAATATAATCTATATGTATAGTCCCAGCTGGAGATCAAGGACTCTAACATTTCAAGGTCAAAGATGTTGTGTGGTTTCTTTTCTGAAATCAGTGGTCACAGTTTTCTTCAATTGGCTAATTTCACAGATGTGAGATTAATCCCTTTAACAATCTCACTGTGAATCCTCATCTGGTTCACTCTATGGACAGGTGGCAACAACAGGAACATTATATTAAATCCTTTATCCTCAGTTAACTTCACATCTTTGTAAATTATCTCAGCATCTCAAGCAACCAGAAGAAGAAACTCTAGCATCATTCAGGCTAAGTGTTTCCTGTGCAATGATAAAAACAGAGAAGGTAGGGGAGGCTTATTTGGATCCCCAGCTGCTTGACTTGTCTACACAAGTCACATATCACATTTTCATACATTATCTTGGCATCTCATAAGATAAGTGGTGTTTTTAATGTTGAAGTTTCTTTTTTTGACACTTGTTATTCTTATCAGTATTTTTAGGCAAAGCATGTTTGCTTTGAAATTTGTCATGAAAAATACCTTCCTTAAGATATTTTTATGTATTTACAATTTAATATGTGGAAGAAATTTTTAAAAGGATCAAATATAGTGCTGAGGATGGGAGAAGTTTGGTAAGTACAAAACTTTCACAGACTCTCAGTGACCATAGCATCCTTTGATCCCACATCTCTGATAAAAATAAAATCAGATTTTGTTAGGCAAAACATTTAAAACCCTGCCAAGTGTGGTGGTGCATGCCTGTAATCTCAGCTACTGGGGAGGCAGAGCCAGGAGGATCAAAAGTTTGAGGTCAGCCTGGGCAACTTAGTGATACTCTGTCTCTAAATAAAGATAAAAAAGGACTGGGGATGTATATCAGTGGTAGAGTGCTTGCAAAGCTTTATGAGTCTCTGGTACTGCAATCCCAGTACTGCAAAACAAAACCAAAAAGGAAATATTTTAGACCCACTCATTACTTCCGTTTGTTCTGTTTAAAAAGAAATCCCTAAAAATTTGTAAATTTCTTCAGGATAAAAGACCAAAGTGTATTGTGTTTGACCATTTTGGTGAAGTTCGATTTTTTACTATCACAAACTGCTGTGAGCAAGAAACATATTATTCAAATCAAAGTAAAAGATTATTTTCTTATTCAAAGAGAAATTAAATTCTAAAAGACTAAAATAAATTCATTTGCTCTGTTTAAAAAGAAATCCCTAAAAATTTGTAACTTATGCAAAGATAAGCTCAAACCCCCACTCAGATGGCACTTCAGGTGCACACAGAAGAATGAGGGATGGAGAATTGTGTGTGATTTGGTTAAATAAGTATCAAAAGTAGTGATGGGTAGTGGGGATGATCTGGGTACCTGGCGACTTGCTTGCATGCCACAGGCAAGCTGATGGAAAGGGCCTGCTGGTCTCCATCCTGCCCCAGGTAGGCGGCTACTCGCAGTCACAGTAAGGGGCAGAAAAGGCAATGGGGGAGCTACAGGAGTCACAAGCACTCACAACCCACACTGACTTACGAAAGCCACCAGCAGAAACGCCAGCATCATTCAGGCCAAGTGATTCCTGGGCAATGATGAAAACAGAGAAGCTAGGGGAGGCTTATTTGGATTCCCAGCTGCTTGGCTTGTCTACACAGGTCACAACCACATTAAGGAGAGAGCAAGAGGCTGACAGAATCCCATTTGAGTCTTGCCCTGCCCTCCGATTAATTCTTCTGTACAAACTTTGCAAATGCCCCTCAAAATGAAGAAACAGAACGTTCTTCATTTCTCATGGTGCCACAATACAAAAACCATATGACTCTGTCTCTTTATCATATGCACAATTCCAATCACATTGTCTGACGCATGTTCTTCTTTGCTAGCAGGATTATTACTCTAAAGAACTTTTTCATAGATTACATTCCTACGAAAATGGCACAACATCTAAAATCTGCTTTAATCATGCCACATAGACATCTTCAACAAGATAATTTCCCACACAAGTGACTTAACCTAATACTCATTAAATTTTAATTTTAATAATTTTTAACACAGAATATTTATTATCAGCATTTTTCCCTCAAGATGTTCAGTGAAAGAAAGGCAAATGAGTAATCAAGAACAATTTTACTATCACATACAGCTGTGAGCAAGAAATATATTATTCAAATCAATGTAAAAGGTCATTTTCTTATCCACAGAGAAATTAATTCAGAAACTGCTGTAAATTCAACCTACAGATAAGGTTGCTTGGGTACGTATATGCAAAATTACTAGCATAGAATTCATTGAATTTTGTGGGTAATGGTGAAATCGTCAAATACTTTCAATGAGCTATGTATTCACTAATAGTTAACCAGAGAAATTAGGATATAACTATAAATAGAATGTGGTATACCTTTTAAATATATTCATATTTGTATGTACATAAATATAAATACACTAAGTAAACTTAAAATTTGTAACAGATATGACAAGGTGTGGAACATTGCAGAGAAAGTGAATTTTTTTTTTTCTGTTTTAAAAGAAATCCCTCAGAATTTGTGAAATTCTTGAGGATAAAAGACCAAAGTGCATTGTGTTTGACCAGGTTGGTGAAGTTTGATTTTCTACTTTATGTGAAAGGCTCATTTCCTGAAGATCACATTATTTATCACAAATGAAGCCAGCATTCATGTCAAAAGATGTTGTTGTTTTAATCAGCTTTTTTACTGAGGTGACCAAAGACCTGACAAGAACAACATAGAGGGGGAAAAGTTTATTGGTGCTCACGGTTTCAGAGGTCTCAGTGCACAGATGGTTGACTCCATTGCTCTGGGACCAAGATGAAGGAGAACCTCATGGTGGAAGGGTATGGAGAGGGAAAGCAGCTCAGCACAGAGCAATCAGGAAGCAGAGGGAGCACTCCACTCACCAAGAACAAAAATATAAACTCCAAAGACACAACCCCAATGACCCCCCTCCTCCAACCATACCCTACCTACCTACAGATAGATACCAGTTACCACCAGGTGAATCCATATCAGGATTCATCATACGTTTATAAGGTTAAGACTCTCATAACCTGGTCATTTCAGCTCTGAAAACACTTGCATTGTCTAAACATGAGCTTTTGGGGGACAGCTTCCATCAAAACTCTAACAGACACCCCTTTTCTATCAAGGTATTTTGTACACTGACTAGAAGTTATATTTTCTTACAGATTCATCAAAAGAAATATCCAAACAAAGGAGTGCTCTCCAGTAAGTTTCTTGCTCTTCTTGAAGTCTTCTTTCTCTTTTATTTTCCAACACTTTCTTAGATTTCAGTTAAGTAAGCAACTTGATGATGGTATGTGAAATAATTATACAGCCATATTTAGAGGAAAGAAAATTAAATGAAACAGTAAAAATGTCCAATGAAGTTGAAAAATTTTGAAGAACCATTTTTAAATAATATTAAGATGTCATAATTTGGGGTCATTTTCTTGTACTGCTGCCAATGGAATTACTGAGTATGCTGAGAAACAAGCTTGGTTAAGCTGAGCTGAATGAAAAGTATTTAGGAAGCCGTCACATAGGGCCTTTTATAAAAATCATATCAGAACTGAAATGCATTTTAAAGAATGCTGTACTTTATAAATTCGACTAGGAGGATTTGAAGCAAAAATTTCTTTTTTGATGCAGAATGGCAGGAGGTTAGGTGTGCAGACTTTAGAACTAGACTAAGTAAGTTCAGATCTCACTGTGGCTGTTACTCTGTAGGACTTAGGAAAATTCTGAATGTTTTGTACCTGTATCCTCATTTGCTCTATTGAGATAATAATAGTAGATTCTTTATACCATCCGTGTGATAATCTGCCGACTAAGATACCTAATGCATTTGCAATTATGCTTAGAAGATCATGTTTTATAAGTATTGATTATTCAGGGACTGGTATTATGGTTATTATACACTTTTTTAAAAAATCCAAACAAAATGTATCCTGAATTGTCATGTATATATCACTTTAATATGCAGACCTAGCAAGCCAGATATCATCAATTTATTATCAGAAATCATGTTTCATTCTGATTTTGTCTCTTACTGAGTATGTGACCTTGGCCTTGTCATTTTGTCTTTCCTGAGATGATTAAATTTGTCTCCTGGAGTGAAAAGTAGGATCAGTTCACCTGACTTCCATGCAAATCAAATGTAGTTTACAAAAAAGTAAATATCTATGTTGAAATGTTATGTGCATTAAAAATAGGAGTGATGATAGAAGCACTTATAACAGAAATGGAACTTGAGTGTAAGAATAGTAATTTATGTAAATTATAGGGAGAAGAGAAAAGTAAGAAAAGCTTAATAACAGAAAAAAATGAATATTTCATAAGCCATAATGTTAGCATTTCATCCCATTTTTAATAGTATCTTAAAACTTTGCATATACTATTTCATTTTTTTAACAGCTGCATAAGTGGTATAAGGCTACCCATCGCCTTTTTCAAGTTTCTTTCTTACACTTAGAATGATTGATATTATTGGAGATTTATTCAAATTGATAACATTCAACACTATGTCATTCATTTTAAATTGCAAATAAACAATGTTTGTTACATTAATAAACTTCCTTTGTTCCTGACCTTGCCGAAGGACAGATTTTGTTTTCTTATTATAAATTGTACAGCAATGAATATGCTCACACAAATGCCTTTTGTATGTGCATCAGAATTTTATCGTGATTAAGGTCTTAAGAATGGATTTACTGGATTCCAAGTATTGGAAGGTACACTTGTGTGAAATTTTGCCATAATAGTATCTGAAGTGTTCACCTGTTATATTGAGAATAGAAGGAAGAAATATTTTCAAGCTGTATTATTCCCCCTGTATGTTTATTCTTAAAGGGAAAGTCACTGCTGAGGCCCAGAGTGATGGACCATGCTCAGCCTCCTTTGCTGTTCCTTTGCATGTTGAATTAATTCTCCCTTAGATTTGCTTTCTAAGTATTGGCTGGCAGAGTCTCAAGCCCCATGTTCAGCTTTTACAACTCCCAGGACTCTTACGATAAGGACAATTTACTAAAGATTTAAAAAAAAAAAAAAGATTAAAAAAAATACTGATTATAAATTTCTGGACTCAGATCATTCTATTTTGAGCCAACATTTCTCAAACCTTTTGGTCTCAAGACACATTTATACTCTACAAATGATCAACCCCCAAACTTTTTATTTATATGGTTTATTTCTTTCAATATCTTTATTGCTATTTTGAATTTAGAAATTAAAACTGAAATATTTTAAAATATGTAGTCATCAATTTATTTTTAAATAGAACTAATAAGCCCATTATATAACATGAATAATATACATTTATGAAAAAATTATAACTTTCAAAAAAGTGATTTAAAGAGAAGATGGGCATGGCTTTCTTTTTCTACAATTTTCTTTAATGTTTGTCTTAATAGAAGAGATTCAATCTCATTTCTGCTTCAGAATTCAACTTTCTATGCAGTGTTGTTTGGTTGAAGTATAAGAGGGAAATTCAATTTCCCAAACAAGTGTGGTTGGGAAAAAATAGGAGAATTTTAATAGTTTTTATAGATGGTTGTAGGTATTTTTCTTTAATGCTGCACCAAACCTCAATAGTTTGTGATTATTTAAAGGTCATTTTAAGATGGTACCTAAAATCCCATTATAAATTATATTTAGTCACCTTAAAATCTTCTGCTCCATCGTTGACTTAGTATAGTCTTCTATTCATTTATGATTTTTGTAGCTTGATTACATAGGAACGAGCTGGTATAGCAGACCTGAGTTACTATCTTTAGAGAGTTCACTTGCGGGGTTGGATAATAAGCTTTTTATAACCTATAATTTTTACTTGAAAGTTCAAATCTCCTTTTGGCAACAAATACCATCATTTTTTTTCCTTTTGCTTCATTTTCTAGAAAATATTTTCAGGATAACTTTAGTTTGCCAATTAATTTTCCAAGTAAAAATCATGTTCCATTAAAGAGGTGTTAGTTCCCCTGCACCTCAAACAACTGTAGTTCCTTTTCCTTGAAATGCCCATGGAGGGAGGTGCAGTGACACACCGTTGTGGCCCTAGGAACTCGGGAGGCTGAGGCTGAAAGATCACTGGAGCCCAGGAGTCTGCCCTGGGCAATATAGCAAAACTATGTTTCAAACAAAGCTAAACAAAAATTCACTGTACTAGAGTTTGTAGTGGGTATAGGCATGGGTCTCGTTCATCCTCAGAATATCAAAATGCTGTATATTTAAGATTTGATATCGATATAAACACTATTTTAATGTTTCATTTTCAAGTGAAATTGAAATTTAATAATAAGGACCTGGTGCTTGTGAACAAAACCGACTTGTTAATCATTACTTCTATAGACTATCTGATTTTTAAAATGCAAATAAATAATATCAAATGTGTTAGCTATTCAAAACTCGAGGACAGTGTTATAGGACAGAATGGACATAGACTGTGTCTTCACATAGTGTCTGGCATTTCACTGAAAAATTCCTCATGAGATCTCTCTTTTCTCCTCACTTTCTCTCCTCTGTCTCACAGTCATTTCTTCTTTAATTGTCTTCCCATGATAGCCTTTTCCTTGTGAAGTCTTGTTCCTCAAATTCCCTCCCTTCCTTATAGAGATTGGTTGAACCCCAAATCCATCTCTTGTAGCCTAGCCTGTGACTCTCACCCCCATTTATTACTATTGATAAATCAAAAGCCATTATCATCAGGAAAACATTTTGTTTACTCTAAAAAATAGAGATAGTCCCATCAAAAAACAAGATGGGATTGATTATAGGAAACACACATTTTCTCTGACACCTTGTACATATGACATGAAAGAATTCATCATATGCACAGCAGAGGGGGACTCTGATCAGACCACATTGGTGAAGGATAGAGGCCACATGTGGAAGGATCAGTGGACACCAGAGCTTACACCTCCCAGTGACTGAAGCCCTAGCCAGTGATCCATCATATCCTTCCTCATAGAGTTTTTATACAGATTTTTCCCAGCCCCAAGCCAATAGAGATCATATTTGCTTGTATATTGCCCTCCATGTATGCTCATGATACATTGAAGAGTTGGAGCCAATTTTAAGGTTTTCTTCTTATGGAGTTTCCTTCTCATGTCGACAATATATATGTTAAAAATTACCTTAACTTACAAGAGAGATAGAATTTAAAATTTTAACTGAAATGTATCAAGAGAAGAAATGTAAGACACTCTAATCTTTGGTTAAAGTTACGTAAATTGTATTATTGTTTGGTTTTTCAATTGACTTACATATTTTTATAAAATATGATTAACTTGTTTCCTTATTTATTTTTTTGTAATATATCTCAAAGGAGAAGAAAGAGGAGGAGGAGGAGGAGCAGGGGCAAAATGAGAGAGGGAATGAGAGGTAGAAGGAGAAGAAACACACTATGATTCTGCTGTAGTTCAGCGATAGAGTGTTAGCCTCACATGCACAATGTTCTCGGTTGAATCCCCAGCACCACAGAAATACAATTAAAAACAAAAAGAAAAGCAAAACAATAACAAGAAAACAAAAACTATCAGAAAAATATTATAAGTAATTCTATTGTCTTATATAAAGATTATCCCCCAAACCAAGTCATAGATACAGATAGAAATACTTGATGAAAAACCATTTATCAGGTTTAGAACACGTAGACAAATCTACCAAGAAAGGTTATTGTGCAGTACATCACATTGTTGCTCTGATTATCAGAATTATAATTTTTATAATGCCTATAATATTTTGTAGGTATGTTGTGTACATGTGATCCATTCTATAAATGAGTCATTAGTCTCCTAGGGATATAACATCCTTTTGGAATACTTTTATGTTAAAAAAAGATTTACCTTCTCATTTCACTTTATGTATTTTATTGAAGAATCATAATAAACTTCTATAACTAAATGTATTAACTGAATGTAAAGAATACAAAGGAGGTAAAAAAAAGAAATGATGATTTGTTAAAAATCCATGTAAAGCACAGGTAACACTAAAAGCAGATGAAACTTGAATTACGTAACACCAAAAACTAACCAAATATAGTAGTATAAAAACATAGCATTTTTTCTGTTTTCCTGGGAATAGACATTTCCACTAATGCTATCTTCTATTCCAAAACGGCCCATTGGTTCTTTATTGAAATTAATTGAATCAGCCATCACCCCTTAGTTCCATGTTACTGGATTCTGCATACTTGACTGATAGACGAGTGGATTCTCTAAAGATGTGATAAATGTAATGGAAAATTCTACCAGGAAGCATGGCATTCATTCATCTCTCTCTCTCTCTCTCTCTCTCTCTCTCTCTCTCTCTCTCTCTCTCTCTTTCTCTCTCTCTCTCTGAGTAAAATAATCTCCACCTGTCAAAATGAGTTTCATATTATTTCTGGTGAACCCCAACATTTCTCTCAAATGTTCTATCATTGTCCATATAAGACACACCATTTTTAAAAAATACATATGAGAATATTTCTACAATCATGAGCCAGAAAGAAAGAACTGGCACATCTGAACTGAGGAGAGAACCTGCTTACAGGAAGAGATAGAGGACTAGGATCCAGCAGGGGAAGGTGTGCAAGGAACAGTGAATCAGAGAGCAGTTATTATGACCCTACCCTGCGTGGGCAAGAGTGGGTTACAGGTACGGGTACAG
This sequence comes from Urocitellus parryii, assembly GCF_045843805.1. Lineage (NCBI taxonomy): Eukaryota > Metazoa > Chordata > Mammalia > Rodentia > Sciuridae > Urocitellus > Urocitellus parryii. Next base: position 273,964,387 of record NC_135531.1, on the reverse strand, counting down.
CTGTAGGCGAGGGTCACACAACAGGAACTGTGTCCTCTAGAGAAACACAGCTGACCCACCACAGGAGAGATCCTGGGAAATGGACACCCTAACTCCCACCTTCTCCTGTCCTTCAAAGTCCTGTCAGTACCTTGGATTGGCTGACCACCGTGAGAAGCTGAAGAGCTTGTTGATAGAGCGTGGGTGTCAGCCGAGTGGACACAGTTTAAGCTTGTGTCTGGGAGGAGACATGTGTACATCACAGACAACTTCTACATATCATGAGCAGCTTTGTCACTCATCTCCTCTGTCGATGAGTTTGGAAGCACACTCAGACAAGCAATGAGGACTCCGTAGGTGTTTGGGAAAGCTTTTCTTTGAAACATAAATACTTATCCAATGGCCCATGTTTATCTAGAAAATATTAAAACTGTCTGATTAAATAAACATTTTTAACACCAGAAACTTAGAGACAATCCTACTTCCTGGGCAAAGAGAACACAAAAACATAGGAGGAAGTAACCCCATTAGAGAAGAGGAAGCAAGATCCAACTCATCTCCCCCAAAATCATTTATGGAGACGACACTTTTCTCTCGTCGTTAGCTCACTTACAATTTATGATATTTTGTAAGTCAAGGATAAATTCTTGGTTTGACTGATTTATTTGACCATAGTAGACATATTCAGTAATACTATACCAGACCTTACTAAAAACACAAAATTATATCTAATTCATTTATAATCTAAACCCAAACATAATTCACACATAAAACAAAGCATATCCACCAGGAACTTTGTTTTTACAGAAATTGACATAAAAGTCTACAGTATTCCACATCATATTTTGGGCTGTAACTCTCACCCCATTATTACAGACTAAACTAAATTTCAAGTGTGTGCATAATTATTTGAAAGCACACACAGTGCTTTGTTGCTGTTTACTGACATCCAGAACCTTGAAGATCACTGCAGGAAGGAGAAAAAGTAGAAACCAATGCTTTGGCTTTAAAGTGGAAATGAATACAAAACTCAGAAGCAACTCACTTTAACTGGAAATGAGCAGATGAAGGTTTCTGGCATCACGTACAATAAGCAGTAGGAATTCTACTGAAGTTAAATTCAGCTCTGAAAAGTGATTGTTTTCCTTTCTTGCATCTCTTAGTACATGGCTTTGAAAATCATTACCATTAACGTGACCATTTCTAATACCAACTATTTTTGAACACTTATTATCAGATACTTTGTAATATCCTCCAAGTATATAATCACATCAAATATTCATAAATTTGATGGGCTCTGGCATTATTTTATCCCTTCTTTTTGTTGACAAACTAAGGTTCACGTGTATTAACTTTCCCAAAGTCACCCATTTGGCAAATGGTAAAGTTGGAATCATAATGTATTTTTTTGTAACTCAAGCCCATTGTTTTAAGCATTATTTTAAAACTAAACCAAGGTCCACAAATAATACACAGACCTTCCTTGACCTCGGAACAAATTCAATGCTGGCTTTACTGTTCACATTTTTTTTTTTTTTACTTGTTGTTGACAGAGATAATCAAACATTTTCAATACTGCAACTCCAGGACCTTTTGGGCATCCTCATTTTAAATTCTCTCCCTGAAGCCACATGACTCATCTCTTCAAAATCTCCCCTTTGTTGAAACCTAGAGGAGAGAAAGACCATTTTCAATTAGTTGGAGCATTCCCTGTTCTCTGCTGATAAGATGGTAATGAATAAGTACCTGTGCAGGGGCTTTCCGAGTTGGCAGAATTCATACCCAAGGGCAACTACACCACCAAGAACTTCCAGAGCATATTGGAAAAGTGCCTGAAGGAAAATTTTAAGTACTAGTGGAAAGGATATTTCAAAGAAAGAGATGTGCTGTTCTTTCTACTAATAAAGAGCAAATACTGAACTTCATGAAGCTCAAGGTGTATCTAAAATTGTCTTTAGGCCACTCCTGGCTTTTTTTTTCTTTGTTTTTATTCAATTTTTTTTAATTGTTTCTTTTTGTTATACATGACAGTAGAATGTATTTTGATATATTATACATACATGGAGTATAACTTCCTTCCCATTCTTGTGATACACATGATATGGAGTGACACTGGTAATGCATTCACATATGAACATAGGAAAGTGCTGTCTGATTCATTCTACTGCCTTTCCTATTCTCATCCTCCTCCCTTCCCTTCATTCCCACACTCAACCCCCAACCCTAGCATGAGGTAAGTTCTTTTGTTAGACCAGGATGCAAGAAAAGACCACTGACTCCAATTAAAATCAAATTAAAGCAAGCTTATTATTTCGACCGGCCGGGCTGTCTGTCTCTCCCACCCAAAACCACGGGAACAAGACAGCCACTGCAGCTTTCCTGCAGCCCAGCTTTATAGCCCAGAAAGTTACACAAAGGGGGGGTTACAGATAACATAACTCTGATGAGCATAACACTGATGGTAGTTTACATTTTTTTGCTGGCCCTGACATCAGAATTTATGAAGGTCATTAAAGCCTCAGAGAGGGTCATTATCTGGCCAGGGAAGGCCAATATTTATGAGGTGTCACTAAAGTTTCAGAGAGGTCTGCTATCTGGTCAGAGAGCCAGGCATGGGTGAGTTCAAGGCATGGGCAGGCATTCCAAGCAGGTTCAGAATTTGCAGTAATTTTTAGTAAAGCCAAAATTAGCTTTTCATGGCTTTGTGGTGAGATGGCTCCCAATTTTGAGAGAAAATCACTTTAAGGCTCTTATTTAAGCCCAAGGTGTTTTGAACCTCATGTCCGTTGCTAATGTTAATGCATTCTCAATGTTTGGATACTGAGTTAAGTCTGTAGCTGAAGATTGCTTTCTCATTGTTGGTCTTCTCTATTTTTAAGGTAGGAGATTTACATTTTTTCTCCTGCTTATAAATAAGTTAATATTATAAAAAATGCAAATTGTTGTCATTTTATCTCACAAAGAGCCAGAAATTTTGTCTTTCTAGTTTACTTAATTCCATAAGTAATTACATTTTCAAAGAACAAATACAATCATCCTGACACTTTTTAGTGGCCTTCCTCCTCTTTTCCTCAGCTAAGTAGGCCAAGAACATTATAATACTTTCTACTGCTTCTTGTTTTGTTTACTTTTGTGTTTCCTGAAACATTTATGGTCACTGAATCGGAAGCAGATTAAATTTTTTACCACTTGGACGGGAATCATTTGATCCAAGGTATTTTTTTGTCTGACTTCTTCAGAAATAATGTTAACTCCGTGGGTAACTGTAGTCTCCTGTATCCATCTGCGACTACAGAACACCTGTGGAGGTGTTCCAAGGCAATATCTGTTGCTGTGGAGACATGATCTTTTTAAAAAAATCTTATCACCCCAGAAAATATATTCGCAAAAGTATGAGAGAAAAAAAAGAGCTGTATTCTTGGACAAGCATAAAACTATAATGTGAAAATCTACTAATCAAAAAATCAGGAAGAACGCCCATCTTTCAGTGCAGGTAAACAGATGCGACCCATTACATACAAGTTCTCAAGATAAACAATTAGTGCTCAAGCAAGAAAACTGACACCGTATTTTGTCATGCATAGTTTATCTTTAACTTATTTTATAATCAAGGTAGCCACCTGTGTTTACTAAATGCCATTAAAAGGAAAATGTGATTTTCTCCTCTATCTGTGACCTGACATATGTTTGTAACTGGGAGCCAGGTGCCAGCTGTAATTGGAGTCTTGTCTTACCAGGGGACTGGGAGGGAGGGGCACTATCTTAGGACTGCAGTACTAAGGTACAGCTCTCTCAGATTCCTAAGAAATATTCCTGAGTTGTCAGATTTGTAAGAAGAATTTTCAGCTTTTAAAAGTATTGATATACATTTTAAAAAGAAATCTTACAATTACACGTTTTTCCAAAGTAATTGCTTTAAGAAAGGGAAGAGGGAAATTACTTTCCCTATTTTCAACAGAGAAAATTCTTTTTAATTTGCACTTGTTCTTCAAAGGGACACAGATCATCAACAAGTAGACTAAAACATGAAAGGAGAAATGAAAGGAGGAATGTATTTACAAATAAAAATATTTTAAACTGCATGTGTTCTAAAGACAATACAATAAGCTAATGTCATCAGGGAGGAACTTTATGTGGCATATCAAAGGTACCATGGGTACACTTGCCTTGAAAACTGAGTACACAACAGGAACATTGAAGGAGTGAGCACCAAGGTCACCTGAAGGAAGAACAGGTCAAGTTGCTCAAAGGACATAGACAAGCCAGGGTCCTAGGGTATGCCAAAAAGGAGAGAGGACAGAGGAAGCCAAAGGTGGAGAGAAAAGTCTGGACAAGATCATTGAGATGTTACAGGCCACAAAATGGAGTTTAAATTATATTCTGGTTACACAAAGGTATTTCCAACAGAGAAAGGACATGATTTAAATCATGCTTTAGAAAGATGGCTGACCTGCTGTGTAGCAGATGAATTGTTTTTTTAGTTAATGATGGTCTTTGTGGAAGCAAATCAGGAAAGTGTGGAGGCAGAGAAGCAGCTAAGAAGCTGGATGAGGCTTAAATAAGAGAGGATGTTGTAGGACCAGGGTTGCCGCAATAAGGTGAAGAGCAGTGTAACAGGTTTGCAATATAATTAGAAACCAAAGGCCTCAGTGCTGTGCTGGGTAGAGCCTGCATTATGCAGGGAGGGAGGGAAAGACTGAAATGAAGCACAGTTACAAGGTTTGTGGCCTGAAAATCACTGGTTCATAGCAGAGTAATGGATGAAAATGCCACAGACTGGGAGAGAAGTAGATTTAGGAGGAAAGAATAGTCAAGGCCTATGCAGCCTTCAAGGGGCAGTGTTGATGAGCAGAGTCTGGAGCAGCAAGGGTCTTGTGCCTCTGCATTTCCTGTTCCATGTCTACTGTGGCTCCTCTCCCCACACCACAAGGCTAACTCCTCGAGACCCCTGTGCACTGTAGGTGATTCCGCCAGTTACCAGGGATGGATTCTGCTCCCTCACATGTTGAAGTACATCGAAGGCAAGCATATAAAGCAGTATTTATTTTAAAAGGGGTAATGGGCTTCTTCTGCTGGGAGGGAGGCGGGGGCCACAGCTGGTATCCTGGTATCCCAAGAAGTGAGAGTGTTCTCCTTTTTTATGTCTTAGGATTCCTTTTTTCTCCTGCCCTCTTCCCCTTATCTCTCTCCTTCCTGAGTAGGCCTAGGGGATGCTCAGGTGGGATGGCCAAAAGGTGAGAAGCAGATGGACAAGGGGAAGGGCCAGACCCAGCGGCTCAGGACACATTAACAACTTTTATAACTCCCTGTAGGGAGGGGCAGTTCCTGGGAGAGTTTACCTTAGCAACAGGTTGGAGCTGGGACAGGTTTTCTTGATAAGGGTCAAGGAAGGGCTCTGAGGGCATTTCAATCCCTCAGGGGGAAGTCTCTGACTTTTCAGACTCCAACTGGCCTCCTTGACCTGACCTGACTGGATTTTCTTATCTCTACTGACTACTGACTGCCTGCCTAATTCTGGCTTCCTAGATACCAAGAATATGGGACATTGCATTACCTACTGAGAGTGAACACATCTCTAATTTTACTATCTCTTCTCCTTATCAGTTTCCAAAACAGTGTTTCTAGGTGCCCTGATATATTGATGAATCTGAATTACAACCAATAAGCCAAACTCAGTATCACGCCTCCTGCCTGGATCAAGCTTGGTTGGCCATCTTTTTTTCCTGGGTGAATTCTTTCCTATTGGATTCCCATTCAGTAGAAGTCCAGCTGGATCTCTGTTCTGGGTGTCACAAAGCAGAAATCAAGTTGGCAGCAGGATAGTGGTCCTTCTTGGAAGTTCTGAGGACAAACTTGTTTCCAAGGCTTCCAACCATTCAGGCTGTTGTCAGAAGGTAGTTATATTTCCCTAAGGAAATATATATTTCCCGATGAGGTCTATTTCCCTAAGAAGTGTCAGCTTGTAGTCATTCCCAGCTTCTAAGGCAACTCCCTTTGCTCAGTTTGTGGCCCACTTCCTCATTTCTAAAATCAGCACTGAGTCCTTCTCATGTCCCACATCTTTCTGACATCTCCTCTGGCTCCCAGTGTCCTCTTCATATGTCTTTCTTTTTCTGTAACCAATTGAAGAACACCTCCTGATTTTAAGACCTCCTGTGATTGGGGATCGAGAGACCCTTTCTATTTTAAGAACCCATGCATAGTAACCTAAGTTTCTGCATAATTATCATAAATATTTCCGAGGGACTCAATTCATGTTAAATTGTATATCTAGGGGATGGAATCTTAGAGGGCAGGGGTTAGAATCCTGCTTGCCCAGTTCTTCAGGTTTGGAGGGTCTTTTGTGTAAAATGACCCACTATTTAACTTGATGAGTCAAATTCAGCAGCTCACATCTCTGTCCCAAGTTATCAGAGTAGCTGCAACCATGTACTGTGGCATCCATGTATTCATGTCTTCAGTTATTTATCAGTTATTTATCAAATAATAAGTTATTTATAATAAGTTATTTATCAAGCTTTGATATCTTGAGCACTAAAGATTCAGCAGCAAATAAGATATATGGATATTTTCTCATAGAGTTTAAAAGTTAAATATAGATTTTGCTAGATATTATTCTGCTCTCTTAATGAGACTGGTAGTCAGAAAGTTGAGAAGTTTTGTCCAACTATTAGATGTTCTATTTTACCTTTAAATCATTATATGAATATATTCAGGTCACAGTGTTGGTCACTTGCTTCCTGCTTCTGTTGGCCATTATCTATCTTACCAGGAAGAGCAGAAACATGCCCCCCCCACACACAAACAATCCTCTTTTTCCTTATTTCTAAGTTTTATAGTATGTAGTTAACCTGTCTGCAGATGTTTAAAGGACAGAAAATTCTAATACTTCAAAATAATTTAGCCCTTTACATATATGACAGGCACCTGGGACACTCACTCTACAAGTGACAACAACCTCCAGGACTCTCAAAAGATGGAGTTATTGGTCTGTGGGTCATACTGGGTCTACTGAGAAATATAAATACCTTCAAATTTCAAAGAGCTAATGGCTAGTTTGAGTAGAGTAGGTGAAGACAAAAAATTATTCTTACTTGTTATATTATAAAGTCCCTAGCTTGATTCTGGAATAATTTCCTGAAGCGATGATTCTCCATTTATCCTAGACCCTTTTAAAAGACCCTCAACATTTGTTCTTCTGTATCCAAATGATACCATAAACATCTCACATGATTGACACATCAATGAAAAAATTGTGTATTACACATTCTTGTCTTATCTCGAAGGGCAAACTGGATAGGAGGCTACAACCTCACTAAGGGTGATTTACCTCCCTCTTTTATTGGTGAGTGCTTGGTTCTATTGGGTTCCTTGAAATCATCTACATATTGGAGCTATGGACAGAGGAGCCTGGTAAACTATGAGAACAGATAAGTTAGTCTCACTCAGATTGGTGAACTGTTTTGTTTTGCTATTACTGGTGGTGTGCCACAAATACTAAGCATAATTTAATTTATAAGAAAGAAAAGTAAACTGGAAGAGGGTATGCTGAGGGGTAAAGTGTTCCTGGGTTTCTGGAGACATTTTGCTTTAGCCATGAATAGCTAAGATGGCTTTGCTCACTGTCTGAAAGCAAAGGGCGTGGCAGAGTCCCATGCTCTGACAGTTGTCTTGGGAATGATGAGTGATTGACTTGTGTATTTAGAAATTTCCTTTCTTCCCTTCAGTGAAGTCCTTCAAGGTCACTTTGAAATAAAGGAAAGTACTAAAATCTGGTAAAGTCAACACTTCACTCATTTTAGCAAACATATATCCAGTCTGTCTAGAATGATCTTGGAATTATTTGAAACATAAATCTTAATTCCTTAAAGATAACTCAATATTCATTATATTTTAAAGATATCTTAAGTATTGCTCCAGAGATTAGCGTGAGAGTTTGCATTGAAAAATATAAATAAAACCTGGTGACAGCTGCCCAGGTTCTGAACATGCACACCAACAGTGTCTCTTCTTCCTTGTTTCTGTAGAAGCCAGACAATCCCTCCAGAAATGCAGTGGAATCTGGATTTTGAAAGAGGCAAGAGGGTTGCCAGGGTAAACAGTTAAATAATGTTAATGCTTATCAATGGGGGTCCAGCATGTTTGTTTATTGCATTTTTAATTTTAGATATATTTGTTTATTTTTTAAATGGATAGGAGAGAGTATGTTGTTTTTTATCATAAGCATTCAATGGACTTTGTAATTATTAGTTGGATTTCTTCACCTTTCCCTGCCCATGACAAATGTTTGCAATCATTTATTCACTATTGTCTAAGAATACAAGCTCAGGGAAAGGCTTGTGTTCCCCGACTAAGATGAAATTGACTCAGAAATAAACTTCACACACACACACACACACACACACACACACACAGCCTTCTGCTCACTAAACACTTGTACTCAAGACTTTTTACAAGTTCATAAAAATAAACAGATCTAATTATGCTAAGCGAAATAGGGCAGATACAGAAAGATAATTATTCCATGATCCCACTTATATGTGAAATCTAAAATGTAACGAACTCATAAAAGCAGGAAGAAATGTTGTATGCCAGGGGCTGGGGGTGGGAGAACTAGGGAGATACCAAGTTCCAGTTAGATGAGATGAATTTTCTCGGAACATTACTGGAACATTATTGTACAGAATGGTGATTGTTGTTTCCAATACACTGTGTACTTGAAAACTTCCAAGAGAAGAACTACATGAGGCAATGCATATGTTAATCAGCTTGATTATAGTAATCATTTCACAATGCCTATGCATAATAAAACATCATGTTGTACACTGTAAATATATATAATTTTTATTTGTCAATAGATTGTAAAAAATCTGGAAAAACAGAAGCAGGTCCAGAGTGTTTGGGAGATGTGGCTTTGACAGTAAAGGTCGTCCTCAGGATTTTGCTTACACTAAATTGTAGTGCACTTATTGTCTACTGGAGAGGAGAGAAGAAAGCAAAACAAGAGCAGCAAAGAAATCTTGCTTATTTGTTATTTTTTTCCTCTTAATACAGAACCCTCCCTCAATTATATGGGAGACAGAGGGAGACCTGTGAGTTCTCACTTTACTATCTCTCCTAGTGATAAAATATCTGTATAGACATCACACACGGAGAGAAGAGCCCAGTCAGATTTATTTGCATGCAAAGGAGATGCCATTTCTCATATCCTTTTTCCTCTCCTTGCCCTGAGCATAAAGTTTCAGGATATGAATCTATACCCAACCACGTTTGTTTATCAAGTCAGAAGCAAGGGTCCCACCCCACAACTCAGGCAAGGAGCACTGCACAGTTCCAAATGCAAGATACTAAGGAAGTAACTTTTCACGGTAAGCAGACTCATGTGGGACCTGGGACTTAGTCTCGCATTCATTGACTTCTGCCTCCACACAGCACCTTGCCCTTGTTCACTGTGATCAACAGATCAAAGTGGCCTCCACTCCAAGAGGAAAATCCCTACTTGGGGAAATATTTGCACTTCAATAACAGGAAACAAGATGTGACCTGAGAATTGCTAAAGTACAGACAAGGGGGTATGGAGATGTTCGATGATTTAGGACTGGGAACCCCAGAATAAAGCTCATATGCTCAAAAGGTTACAAAGAAGTCATTCCCAGTCTGAGATCAGTGACAAATAAATCAGAGGCATGAAAGCACTTTGGGTGTCAAGAAATTCCCTGTGTCAGCTTAGTTGCTGTGTGGATGCACAGTGCACAGGTATTTGGTGAACCCCTGTCTACATGTTGCTGCAGAAGTTGTTTTCATGGAGATGAACCTTTTAGATAAAAAGACTTGAGTAAAGCAGGTTGTTCTTATGAATGTGAGTGGGCCTCATTCAGTCAGCTGAAAACATTAAGAAAAAAATCTATTTAGCAATTAGGAAGGCAAGTTAGCATTGGGACTCCCAAATTTGGGCATCGTCTAGGAATACTTTGTGGATCAGAGTTATTAATGGCAGAATATCAGTGGAAATTAGGGGTTCCGTATTCCATCAAGGGAACCCCTGGAAGTTACTACTATTTGCTCAGACCACTATCATAGACCACACAAGTGCCTTGGAGTTGCTCTAATTTACCTAACAACAGGAGTTCAACGTGTTGTTACATCATCTAGATATTTGACACATGGGCCTAAAAACCAGTTAACTTTAGCTTCTGCCCTCCCACCTTTCCCATCTCTCTTCCATTTGACTCTGATTCCCACACCCCTGCTCCACAGCTTTCTTGCAGAAGCCAAACTTACCAGGTACCTGGAAAGGCTAAGGTGGGTGCCAAGGCTGCTACATCCGAAAGCCTTCAAAGAGACTTGAGGACAGAGGAAGTCCCCCTTCCTCAACTTATTCCTGCCCTTTGTCCTGGGGGCTGTGGGAGAATGTCCTAAAACCCTTCTTGAAACCGTTCGTCAGCTTCTGCCCCTTCCTCCTACCTGCAGGACGCCCAGCGCTGTTCCCAGGGAGTCTGGAGTCATACATGGAGGCAGGTCTTATGGACTGTCCTCATTTCTTCTGCCCTCTGTTCCTTCACATTTCATCTATCCTCAGCCAAAACTCTCCTCCCTTGACCAGGCACAAAGCAGACATTCTGTCTTTCTGACAGTGTGAGGCCTCATCCCTCCATCTTCCCTTCCACCCCATGGATGGGCAAGTCTGGATGAGGAACACTTTCCACAGCCCCACCCTTAGCACAATAGAAACCCCAGAGCAGTCTCCTTTCCCTGCTCTCCTAAGACATCCGGGACTCACTGGGCAGGCTTGCATTGACCTCCCCCAGAAAGCCTGGGCGAGAACACCCTTCCACAGCCCCCTGGCTGGAGTGTGGATTTCTCAGGGTTTATCAGGTTTGGGGCTGGTGTTTGCCCACCCCTCCAGGTTGGCTGTGTGTGTGAGTCTCCAGCTTGCAGCTGTCCTAACACCATGTCACTATAAATACAGAATAATTGAGCTGGATGGACATAAACATGGTCTGCTCTTACCCCTTTATTTGACTTTGTTTTTCATTTTTATTTTTAGAAAATTAAGTAAGCAGCTTAAAAACTCGAGAAGTTGAATCAATCTTTTAATGGAAAAACAGCATCTGGTCCAATCCCTGCAATTCCACTGCACAAGACATAGGTACTTGGAACTTGAATTCCAACTTTTTTCCTTTGAAATATTTATCTTTTCTTTCACATAATCTGCTTGAAAGTTAGTTATTTTTATTTTTAGATATGAATACTGACTTAAATTTCTACAATGTATTGGGTCTCAGTAAAAGGTAACTTAATATTTTTATTGGTGTATTATAGCTATACAAAATAGTGGGGTTCATGATGATGTATCCATACATGCACATAACAATGTGGCCAATTTCATGGTCCCTACCTTCCTTTTCCCTGTCTTCCCCATCTCCATCCTCATCTTCTTCTGGTCTACCTTCTATGCTTCAGAATTCTATTGCTACTTAGTGTTAAAGACAGAATTCTAACCTAGTCTAACTTACTACAAAGTAATAAATATCCCACCCTTGCTATTTGTATTGCTGATGGCTGTGGATAACAGGGTTCTGCACTTACAAACACATACGACATGGCAGATGATTACATTCAGGTATTTTGTACAGCATTTAGAAAATGTTAACAAGCTCCTAAATGTCTTCAATCTTGGTATTAAGTATCTTAAAAAAAAAAAAAAAAAACTGGAAAAAGGCCGAGTTGTTTCCAAACAATAAATCCTATTCCCCTGCCCATACACTCTTCTTAAATCTGCTCAAGCAAATTCCTGCAGACTATTACAAGTAAGTAAGTTACAGCCTTTGAGGATTTCCTCAGAATATCATGAATCATCTGTGGCCAGGCAAGACAATCTGTGTTTAGTATGAACACATCAACACCTCAGACTAGAACCAAGAGTTCTGCTGATATGCCTAGCTATTACTTTTAGAAACTATCTCATGAGGAAAAAAGCAAAAGTTACATGGCAAATTTTAAAATTCAAAGTTAAAGATTTTTCCATTTGTTTAACTGCTAGTTGTTTACTTAAACACAATTTAGCCAAGAGTGTTCATGAAAGCTAAGAGAGTCTTATAGAATTATATATTTATATATATATATTTTTCCCCCCCTGGGAAATGCATTCTTTCTTTAGAAGACACCACCCTCTTCTCTCTTGCCTTGACTTACTACTGAAGCATGAAATGTGCTGACATGTATGGATTCTGCTGAGCTGTTGCAGCAGCCTGGACTATCTTGCCATAGATCTTTTATTTAAAGATATTATATAATAATATTTGCCACTATTCTTAGAGTTTTGTCTTAACTGGAGTAGAACATAATGATAAAAATCTTGACTTCTGAAGCCAAACTTTCTCTATTCAAATACTGCTCTGCCCAGTTATTTGATCTTTAGCAAGTGATTTATATTCCCATATCATTCGTTTTTCTGAACCACAAACTGGAGATGATGTTTTTTTGTTTGTTTGTTTGTTCTTTTTTGTTTTGCTTTTTAAGACAAGGTCTTGCTATTTTGCCAAGACTGGGCTTGAACTCTCAATTCTCCTGCCTCAGCCCCCCACCCCCATAACAGAGATTACAGGTGCACACCACCATGCCTGGCTTGAAACTTTCATTTTAGACTAGGATAGAGTGCTGATACTATAGTAACACCCTTGCCAAGAAAATCTCTAACAACGGGATAGAATTAATTTAAAACCAATTAGAATACATTGTAAAGGAATAAAGTCTGGGAGGACTTAAGCAGTCAACCCCAAAGAGAAGGGGTGCCTTTAGGTGAAGAAGGTGTTGTGCACAGCTTTGAAAACTCAGGCCTCTGCTGACATAGCACATGACACAGAAGCCAAAAATAAAGCACCTCTGGAGCCTGTGGCAATTACACTGGACTTTGGAGACAGATGTTGGAGATCATAACCACCAGAATAGTCAGATGAGAGGCTAAGATCCTAGTGGAAAGATAATTCACAATAAGAGAGTAACTATTAGAAAAACAGTTTGTCCTTGAATTACTAGAAAATCCCGAAGGAGTACATGTAAGAAAAATGAAAACCATAGACATGCTCAGAAGGAAACCAGAAAGTAGATACTAAGTGGCTAACTACTTAAGCAGAGTTTTCACAGGGTTACAGTGTCAGAAAAACAGACAAGAGTTGAGCGCCAATGAGGACGATTTCAGGATTTTTATAGGAACTGCAACCTGGGAGTACAGGCAAACCTAAAACCAAAAAGCTTCAACTGGATCATGATTATGTGTCTGTTCTTCATCTGCATATTATAAAACATATTTATCCTCCAGATCATCTACAAGTTTTCACATGCAGTGTTCAGGACTAAATAATAATAACATAATAGTGCTACGTAAGTAAGTGATAAGAGTAATTATATGTAATAACACCATGTTGGGAAGTAGAAAGAAAAAGTGAACCCTGACAACAGGAGAATGCAGATATCAAAACATTGTTGTAGGTGTTCTATCTATTGTTATGATCAGACATAGATTTTAAAATTTAGGTAAGTAATTTTCTATGTAGAAAAATATGGATAATTTTATCTCAAAGCTGGAAATTAGCCAGGTACAGTGGTGCACGCCTGTAATCCCAGCAGCTCCAGAGGCTGAGTCAGGAGGATTGTGAGTTCAAAGCCAGCCTCAGCAATGGTGAGGCACTTACCAACTCAGTGAGACCCTGTCTTTATTTAAATAAAGTACAAAAATAGAGCTAGGGATGTGGCTCAGTGGTTGAGTGTTCTTGAGTTCAATTCTCAGAACCAAAAAAAAAAAAAAAACCTGGAAATTATTTTTTAAATTGAATTTCAAATCTTCCTACAATAAAATAACAAACTGAAAATTCAACATAGTTTTAAGAAAAGATAGATGCTGCTAAAGACAGAATGAGCAAAATGGGGAGTGTATGTTTTATTAGTTTGCTAGGGATGCCATAACAAATTACCATAAAACAAAATATCATGGTTTAAGTGGCTTAAAAAACAACAATTTATTTTTTCAGAGTCTAGAGACTAGACAAAAAAAGATCAAGGTGTTGGTATATTTGGTTTCTTCTGAGGCTTCTTTCCTTGGTCTGTATACATTGTCCCTTTGTCTGTGTCCTCATATGGTCTTTTATCTGCGTGTAGATATGCTTATATCTTTTTGTGTTTCCACATATACATAAGGATACACCTCAGATTGCACTAGGCCTTATCCTAATGCACTCATTGTAACTTAATCACTTCTTTTAGTGTCTTATTTTTAAATTCAGTCTCATTGAATTTATTGACAATAGATTATTAGAAAAAAATCCAGATTGAAGTACAAATAAACCAAATAAGTTAAAACTTAAAAAAAATTAAGAAAAAGGAACACAAGACATACACAGGACATGGTAAAAAAAGCAAACACAAACAAAATAACAGCAGCAAAACTTCTACCACTCTTAAAACTATAGTCCTGGAGTAAAATGAAAGAGCAACAGGAAATTAGCAGTATTTGAGCATGTAATGGTCAATTTCTAAAACTCATAATATGTTATATGTATGAATTTTTAAACTGTCTTAGAAAGATAGATCAAAGAAAACACCCCAAGGCTTATCACAGGCAAATTGCTCAAAACTAAAGACAAAGAAAAAATTATAAACTCAGCCAGAAAACACAGGCACACACACATACACACACACACACACACACACACACACACACACACACTCACTTCAGAATGTATTCATATAGACAGCAAGAGTAAGAGCTGACTTTTCAGCCAAAAATGTAAGAGAAAAGAAAATGCTACAGCAAATAAGTACAAAGTTGTAAGTGCTTATTCTGTTTCTGGTTTCTAAAAGATATTATAAAAGATTAGTGTTTTTCTCAAAATGAATGCAAATATAATAGGAATATAGCTAGATAGGTAGGTAAGTGAATAGATGTTACCAAGCAGTGATACTATGTGATGAATAGTCCATCAACAATTGAAATATTATTCATTGTAATTTTACACATTTAAAGAATAAAGAGAAAAACAATGATTATATAAAATATATCAAAATTATTTGAAAAAAGTTTATATATCTTTAATAAAAAGAACACTTAATAGGTTAAAAATAGAAAAGAATTTTAAAAATCAGATAAAGGGTATTTTCAAAAACCTGAAGCAAATATCCCACTTGGGGATAAAATATTTTTATCCCTAAGAATTGAAGGAGAAAATGGTGTCAGCTCTAGCTATTTCTATTGTAATTTCTAGAAAATCTAGCCAATACAATAAGGCAGAAGAACTAAATAAAATATGTATCACTTGTGGTTAGAAGGAACTAGAACTATTAGTATTCATTTAATCTGTGATTGGATACAATCTGAATATACAAAAGAATTTACTGAATAACCATTACAATACGTCAATTAAGCATACAAAGTCAGCATACCAAAATCAATAACATTATTATAGTTTAAACATATAGAATTAAAGCTTCAAGGAAAACATATTTCATTTTAATAGAATTTCAAACATCAAACCAATAGTAAATAAACCTAGTGAGAGATGTGTAAGATCCCTATATTGGAATATACAAAACATTAATTTGCTCCACTTGTGATGTGGCCAAATAAGGTATTTTCTGAACAACTGTCCTGTAGAAAACAGACCTAACCACTGGTCAGGAGTGGGAGGGGGGAGGGCTGAAGTCACTTGAGTGCCGTAAGAAGCAGATATTAACTGGGACACAGCAGGTGGAAGAAGAGCTGGGTATGAGGCCAGTTTCCCATATTATAATGGACTTAAGCAGAGGCCAGGCTGCATGTTGCAACATTCAGAGCCCACTGAAACTCAGTATAGCACTGACAATCTTTCTGACTTAAAGAATCAGAGACGGAGTTTTGCTGTACCTGTGAGGTTTTAAAGCCTTTATGGTGTCCAGGTTTAGGATTGTTTCTTGCTGATGATTGATTCAACTATTATTAGGAAATGCCTTTCCCATCTACAATACACACTTTATTGAAAATTGCCCTGGCTTATATTATTATTGCTCGCTTCTGGGAGGAGCTACTGAAATAGGCAGGTGTTTGGTGGCTGGAATATGCTGTTTTTTGATCCAGGTTTTGTTCTATGAATGTATTCAGCCTGGGAAATTTTAGCTATACTCTTGTGTATGTAGCTTATGCTCCAAAAATATTTTCTAAAAGCTTCCAGTTCGGCCGTTTTTAAAAAGTGTTCAGAGGTGGATCTATAGAATCCAAGAGTTGATGAATCTTGAGAGGTGTAGTTTCCTTGGAGAGCATACAATGCCAACACCTTATTCTATGGATAAGTTCAGCAAGGTTTAGCAGTGTGCCTAGAAGAAAGCATGGAACTCAAGTCCTCCCCCTTGGGAGTTTGGTCGGTCGTTGGTATAACCATGGTGTTCCTTGCCTGCCTGTTGCCCTGCCCCTTTTGGTGGCTTGACCAAAGCAACAGAGAGATTGGAGCTTCTCTACCTTCAGTTGTCCTCCGAGCAAGCGAGATCCCCATGCTGTGTCTTCATGCTGTTTTGAAGGGGCTTTGGGGGAGGCGACTTTCCCCAGGCAAAGCGGTCTCACATGAGTGGGAAAACTCGGCTACGGTTGAGAGATTTGGTCTAGAAAACAGCATTGATCACATCAAATTCTTGCTAACACATACTACGTAATAATCTTACGGAGTCTGTTAACTCTTATAGTTCTGGCTGAGTTGTGAACTAGGCAATGGTCAGACAAATGTTTGAAAACAAAATTACCAAATTAGGAAACAGTGACCTCAGAGGACTGACAGATCTGGGTTCTGAGACCGGGAGACAAGAAGCACGAGGTTTGGAAACGGCACCTTGTTGGTATACTTTTGTGATTTTTCAATGGGTTTTAGTCATTTTCCCCAAGAGTAAAGAGATGGTGATACTTTCATGAAAGTCAGACACTTAGCATCCATTGCACGATCATCATGTTAGGTTTCTTGGGTAGGAAAAATAACCTCTCTCTAGTCATAAAGCAGAACTGCTGGGTGGGTTTCATTCATCTACCCGAGGGTTGGACTGAATTTTGGCATCCACAGTGACACCAGCTGCTCCTTCATTGCCATGAGGGGCAGCTGCAAACAGTACAAACTCGGCTTGCTCTAGAAGCAGTATTTCTGTGGGCGGCTGCTATGGGAACAGGACTAACAGTAAGTGCAGTCTGGCCACCAACTTGCCAACTCTATTTTCCAGAACTGAGCTGTCAGGCATCGAAATAAAGTCAGGGGGCCTGAGATGGAAATTCATGAATCCAGAGTCGCAAAAGTTTTGTGTAAGAAAATAAAAGTCGGTCACTCGATAAAGGAAAACACAGTCTCAGGACACAGCCAAGATCAAAGCCTGCAGATATAAAGTTTCTAACACCAAACTCAGTGCTAGGCTTGCAGTTGGAGAAAAGGTGAAGTTAGGATAAGGGAGTAGGTGAGGAGATGATACAAAGCTGTTTTAGCTATTAGTACCTCATATTGGTTTTATATTTAAGAAAAAGTCTGGAGATTTTGCTGCACCCCTCCTGAGCAACTCCACTCACCATATGCTATGGCTTCAATGGGATCTGTCCCACAAAGGTACCTGCTCTGGAATCTTGGTCCTCACTGGGGCACTGTTGAGAGGTAGTAGAACCTGTAAGAGGTAAGGCCTTGTGAAAGGCCATCATGAACACCCACATGGGGGATAAATACTAGTCTCCCAGAGTGAATTGGGTCTTCCAGAAGTGAAAGTTGAGTTTTTATGAACAAGGGAGGCTAGATCCTGCCTACTCTCTTGCTTCCTTTCTCACCAGGTGATATTACTTGCACATCCACCAGCTCACACCGTCTAGCATTTTATGATGCAGCCAAACCCTCACCAGAGGCCAGTAGGATGAAGCTGCCTGATCTTGGACTTTCAGCATCTAAAACTGTGAGCTAAATAAACCTCTTTACTTCGTAAAGCATCTAGTCTCAAGTGTTTTGTCCTAGCAACACAAAACATGTAAAGATGCCATCTGTCTTACTTGGGCTTGATGAATAAGATACAGTAGACCGTGAGGCTTAAACAAGAGAAATTTATTTTCTCATGGTTCTGGAGGTTGGAAGTCCTAGATCAAGGTGCCAGCTGATTGGTACCTGGTGATCTCTTCCTGCCTTACAGACAACTGCCTTCTTATCACATTCACGCATGGCAGAAAGCAAGAACTCAGCTACCTCTTTCTCTTCTTTTAAGGAAACCAGTTTTATCATATTGGGTTCTGGACTTAAATTTCATTTAATCTTAGTTACCTCCTTAAAAGCCATACCTCCAATACAATCACAAGGAAGGTTGAGGGGGCACAATTCAACATATAAATTACGGGGGTAAGAGAAACAATTATTCTCACAATACCATCTAACCACTTGGAAAATAATTTCTCTAAACCAGTTAGTCTAATACTAGTGTGAATAATTTTCTGCTTTTCATCCTGTCTGCTTGGAAAAAGTGAAGAGTAGTTACCTATTTTTCTTTACTGGATGTCCACTCTTAAAAATACCAGAGAGAGGGTAAATAAAATGGTGTTCAGAGGCAGAGATTCTGATTTAGAACATTTAGAATTATGGAAATAGATATGTATTTATATTCTCAGCAATCTGGTCTGAAAAGAAACAACAGGAAAACAGAAGAAATTAGAAAGTGTTGTTTTCCTTCTTTTTAAAATTGTAGTGTCATGTACCCATCATTTCCAACTTACAAATGATTTTCTAGAGGTCGTATCATTTAGTCTTAAACTCTTGGTGAAATTGGGGCATTTTAAGATCACCAGTTGATTCACAAATTATATAGAATGTCAATTGTCCAGTATCCTATAAGGAATGGAAGAATTACAACTTGAAATCAGATCTTGAAACTCAAAGAAAAGACCTTTTGTCTTAAATTTTAAAATGCTGTCACTAAATTTAAGGAAATCACATTCAAAACATAAGTCCTTTAATTTCATAAATTTCATTTATCCATAGGAACAAAGTCTACAGGTCAGCTCAAATGTCCATGCTTTTTCTATATGCATGGCTGTTGTATTTTATTGTTTTTTGGGACATACTCAAGAGTAAAATTTTTCTCTCGTTCTTAAAATCAAAGAAGACATTAAGATAGATAAATTTAAGTATGGTAGAAAAAATTAGAAAAGGATCCATTTTAATCATTAAATTCTCACGCTTCCTTGACTCTAGTCAGTGATTCTTAATTATAAATCTCAATGGTGATTGTTAGGAAATAAACAAAATTTTAATTATTGGCTATAATAAGAGATAGCATGGGGCCTCCACAGACAGTATCCCTCGTTTGCAGAATTTTTTCATACTAGGTCACACTTATGCATTGTGACAGGTTACACCATTTCCCAAGATGATCTACCATCTGGCCAAGGGAAGAAAGCAAATATGAGTTCTGTTGTTTAAATATGATGTTATTTTCCAGCTGAGATTCAATAAATATGTTCCAGGTCAGACAAAAACACATAAGTGCCCTTAAAACACTATCTTTATGTAGATTTGTGCTAACGTCATGCACAGAGTTAAGGATTAGCAATTTCATTGTACAAAAAAATATTGAACAATTATTTTTAAACCATAATAATGACGATTTTTAAACTGAGGCTGTGAAAACTTAAATAAAATTTTTCTTGGTTTTAGTTTGGGGTCAGTATGAATTCATGAGATCTCATGTATGACATTAAAATATATGAAAAAGAAATATGTAAAAATGTCTCTTCATAAAATATTAACACAAGTAAGAATCTCTTGTGAAGGTTTTCACCAGGTAACAATTGCTTTTCACCAGTACCCTGTGTGTGATGATTCTCACATGTATCTTCTTAGAAACAGAATATAATGTTTTAGAAATTTTTTTTCTATCAATGAATGTCTTTAAAAATGACATTCCAGTTATTTTTGAAACAAGTGTCATTATTTTTTATTCTCAAATTGTTTGTTTTCTCTTCCCAATTTACAAAGATGCAACCACATGAAAATTTGAAAGCTTAGTGAGGCAGGAGAAACACAAGGGAATATGAAATGACACTAATTAGAATTAAATTGTAATATAGGCCTTGAATATTAGGTGTGCTTTAAGCATCAAGATGTATTGGGGCAAGGATATCCTGGGTACACAACATCATCAGTCTGGGATATTTAGTTCAATTTCCTTTAGTATTCAAAGGAATCTCATCAGCCATGGATTCCTTGGGTGCTTGAAATCATTGTCCACTGGCTTTCAAGAGGCCCTCAGAACCTTGCACTCAGCTGTGCCTCGCCTCTGGCTCCTAAGAGCTGGAAGAAGGAGGTACAGACTAGTGTTAAGAAAGCTGAGAATTCAGATTACCTGACCAACTTTAATGGCTCCTCCTCTTGCATATTTTTGAGCTTATGCAAATTGCTTATATATGTTACACCTGAGGGTTCTCATGGACTACCTTGGACTAGCAAAGGAGAGGAAATCAGGCCAAAAGGAAGGCTACCATATTGCTGGCTATGCAAGCTCATTTACCAACACAAACACGCTAGGTGGTTGAACTCAATAGAACCTCAATTCTGTTATTTACTCTTTAAGGAAATAACCATCTATTTAAATAACACAAGGCAACACAGATGCCAGAAGTTTTTAATTTTTTCTCATTGACCAAATCACTGGGAGACATACTGGGTCTATGGGGTTCACAGACTTAAGGCTGAGTCAGTTCTTAATTGAAAGCCCTCTGCTTTTATCATCAAATCATCCACAGATATGTCCTTTGACCTTCCCTCATGAGACAGACAGAAAATAGGTTTCTCTGACTCTAGAAAGTGCCTACTTTATTAACATCAAATTAACTCAATCAAGAGGACATTGCATATTTATGAATAATTTAGTGTCATTTCACTAAACCCAAAATTTGTACACAAGGTAATCATAAGTATGATTAATCTTCATCTTTATATTATTTCTGAAATCAATTCTTAAGGATTATTTTTCTTCTTAAAAACTGATAAAATGGAAGTGCAGCATTTGTACTCTCCATTTATCTACATGCCAACCACTGTTTTCTTTACAAAACTCTTTTAAAATGTGAATTAATTGTAACTCAAAATATGATGTGACCATGTTGTATTACATCACATGTTACTGTTTTCCTATACTATTACCTACTACATAATAGCTTATCTTTTAATTTCTCATTTGTTTTAAAGGGACAAAACATACTATCTTTCTTTGAAGGCGATTGTGAATACTTAATGGGATAGTACAGGTCACGCTCTTAGGAAACTGGCCGTCCATAACAACATCCATTAAATTAGCACACATCAATTTGCAATTTAAAGTTCTAACATGACATTTAAATAAATAACAACAAAAAGGAAGAGATTTCCATGGTGGCTTATGCAACTTAGTGTCCTCCTTTATATTTGACCAGTGCCTGGGCTCAGTTCAGGGAACTCCAGCTGGACATTGCCTAAAGAATGAACAAACAGGACAGTTGATCCTTTAGGTCATTCATTAATTTCATCCAATGTCACATCAAGAAAAAGAGTGGTGAGAAATGTTGAAAGCCTTAGCCAAAATGGAACTAGTCACTTGAAGTTTTCCATAAACTCACTGGATTTAAACAAAGGTAATATTGGAGATGCCCCTGACTCTGTGTAACTACTGTATCACGTTTAAGATTAAAAAAAATTTAATTTGCCTAATAATGATATTTCATGATGCTAGTTTTATTCAAACTGTATTGTTCAAATTAGTGTCTAATAATCACATATACTTCATTCTTGTTAGAAATATTTTTAAATAATAGAATTCACTGTAGAGATGGAGTAAGTGGTTATATCTGAAAAACATTAGAAAACTGACCAACACACTTTTAAGCTATTTGTTTGGGGTGAAAGTAGATAAGGAACAACAAAACACATCACAGAGGAAAATTACAAAATTTACCTGGTCATTATTAAAAGTTAGAACTTCAAAGACAGAAAGGGAAAGCATAATATTTTAAATAAATCTGCCATAACTCTTAGAAATAGAAGGTTAATAATCAAGCAAATCAATTGACATTTCCATATAAAACAGGTAAAAATAAATAAAAGGTTAACAATTATAACAGCCTAAAACAAACAGAAAAGTGGCATTAAAATTATTGAATAATTAAAAGAATACAGATTATGATAACATTTTCACCTATCAAGTGACTGGGTTTTGATTAAAAAAACAAATTCCCAATGATGGTGAAGGCAATGTTAGCAGATGTTCCTATTAATCCTTGAGAGAATGGCTATGATTGTATTAGAAATCAGAATAAAGAATAATACTCAAGATAAAAAAGTTCATTTTATAACATTAAATTATTCAGTTCATCAGGAAGACATAATCATCTCAAAACATGTAAATAGTTAATAACAGAGCTTCAAAATATGAGAAGTAAAAATTATCAGAACTTCAAGGAGAGGTAAACAAACCCACAATTATAGTTAAAATTTTCAATAGTGTTTTCTCAATACTTTTTAGAACAAGAACACAGAAAATACATGAAAACTTGGAAAATTTGAATATTATAACTTTATAAATCTAACAGCCATTTATAAAGCACACCAACCCAGAACAGCAAAAGTCATGTTGTTCTCAATTGTACATAAAACAATCAGCTGAATGATGCATATACTGAGCCATAAAACAAGTCACAATAAATTTAAAAGGTTGCAATTAATACACATGTAGACCACAATGGACCATGATAAAAAGATTCTTAAAAAATCCCTAAGTGTTGAGTAAAAAAATATTACATATCCAAATAACACGAATCAATCTCACCAGCAGAAGATTCCCTTCAAAATATCTGACTCAACCAGAATTCCTTTTTGGCTAAAACTTAAATGTGATGGTTGGAGCTTTAGACAATATTGTGAATCCCCTAATGACTTTGGAGATGGAGGCCAGGCTGCGCGTGTGGATGAGCTGAAAGAAACGGATCTTGAGCTTGATGGAAGCGTGCTGGCCTCTAGTCCTGTGGCACCTTCCAGTGGTTTCCTTTTACAGTAGGACTACGATATGAATAGTTCTTCAAAATGCTTAAGAATTCACTAGTCGATGATGTTTAAATAATAGCATATAGGCAGGTTATCAGTGTAAATGAATGATACTGTTTTATGACCAATGGGGAAATAATCTTTATTATGTAGTACTTAGTAAAGAAAATAAAGTATAGAGCCATGTGTATGGGAGGTACCATTTGTGGATACACTCATTTAAACAGAAGCATAAATACATATACATATGTACATATATATAATTACGCAATCAGCAGCCCACTCTACACAGATACACTGGTCAAAGATCACATAACCATACACAGGCACAAAGACACACACACACACACACACACACACACACACACACATACACATGCATATTTTAACAAAATTTCTGAAAGTATCCTCAAGAGACTGTCAACTACCAACAATAGCAACATGAAGAGGTTTTCTTGTGAGATTTTTTTCTCATTATTATGACAATTTCAAACTCAGGCAATGGCAAAGCTTTGAAGAGTAGCCAAAGCCATAATGTCAACAAAAATATATTAATTTCCTCATTTTTTACAGAAAAAAAAATACTAGTTCCTTCTCAACATTCCTTCTTGATTGAAACAAATGGTGTTCCTATTGGTCTAACTGCTACCTATGTTTACTCTCTCTTGCTGATTCTGTCATAGGGTGTTTCCAAAATGGCAAATAAAAAACAAATAAGTAAAAGTAAAACTGAAAATTTGTCAAAGATGTAATATTTCCTAAATTAATGCAAATGCTAGTGAAGGTTGTTGAAATCCATAGCAATGCCATGATCAGTACTTAAAATGGTTTAAATATTCAAAGGGTAAGAGAAGGTCTCTAAAGATCAGGTGAAATTTTAAAATACATATTAGTCAAATCTACTCATGTGACATGTTACCTTGAAGAGTAAAAGGTAAACTAAAAGATGGCCTCATGAGCTTTTGTAAAATGTTGCAGTAAATATTGCTCCAAAAGAAAAATAGGCAACATACGATTCATTTGAATAATTAATACATTATGACTAGAACTATAATTATTATTAAATACAACATATAGCATATATAGTTTTCAAAAAAGTCAAATTTCTCATTACTATATTGCTGCCAAATTAAAGTCAGGACACAAAATTAAAATCAAATTTCATATAATGAAAAAAAATGTTACTCTAAGTATGTTCCATTTATGTGTCTTATGCATGAGGTATTCTTATACTAAAAATATTATTTGGTGTCTATCTGTCATTCAGATTTAACTGGGTGTCCTGCACCTATATTTGCCAAGTCTGGCAGCTTAAATACAATCCTATGCTAGTCCCAAATTTAACTGGATTTTATTGTATCATTTTCTTAGGGGGGACAAATTGTCTCAAGAAAATAAAAACTTTATAAATTGTATTAGAAGGCTGGAATGAAATATCTTCAGCTCTGTTTTTAGTTGGAACTTTTCTTATTGTCCAAATTTTCTATAATGAATAAGTAATACACTTAAATTCAGAAAAAAATGGTGCTTAAAGCAAACTAACAAAACAACATGATAGACTAGTCAGAAATGCCCAGAGCCTAAAGGGAAATAGTCCAATTACGAAGGCAACATGTCCAAAAAGAAGGGAAATAAAGCTGAGGGCTGGGTGAGTGGCAGGGGAAAAGCAAGCACATTCTCTTTTCATTTTATTGCTTTTTGTTATGGTTTCAGGGATTGTTGGTAAGATTTTCTGTGAGTTCATAAAATGCTTTTATGCTTTCATACCCTGATAAAGGGAGAAGCAGAGTCAGTAGGCTGATGAAGGGCAGCCCTGAGTGTGAGCATAAACAGTCAGCAAACAATAAAATTGGTATGGATCAGTGTATTTTTAAAAAAGTGTGAGCATTAATAAAAACATTTGAAGGAAAATAATCATATAAAAAAGAAAAAAATGTTTGTAAGTATTTTCAGTGATTAAGCCCTGTTTTAGATATGTGATTAATGTTGATCATTTTGAAGTAATATGTGGCTTCCATGTGTGCCTACAATTGTGCTTGTAGTAGAAAACATGATTGAATTAATTGAATTAATATAATTGATTTAATCAGGGTTCTCCAGACAACTTATCATATTATATATTCTTTAACCTAATCAGGGGATTAATCCACAATGGATAACTTGTTGGTAACTATTGGAAGGTAGGGCAAGGCTGGAGGAAGTAGGTGCTGGGGATTTAGATTTTGTCCCTGGTGAGAGGAGCTCTCTGTGCTTTCTGATTTTCCTGTCCTGAACTGCTTTCCTCCTTCAGGCCCATCCTCCATCACGTTCTGCCTCACCTTGTACCTAGAGCCATAGAGTCAGCTGACCATAGACTAAACCTCCAAAACCATGAGCCACCATGAACCAAAATAAATTTTTTCTTCTCTATGTTGTTTGTTTTAGGCCTTTTGGTTACATCAGTGAAAAAAGCTGCCTAAAAAAGTGGGACTGAGGAATAAGCTAAATAGACCTTCTAGCTTCACTTGGCCTTAATTCACTTAAAGTCACAAATTTTGGAGGTCATACAGCTGGGCAATACTTTATTAGTTTCCCACTAGCTTTGCTATATATAACGCTTCTAACCTAAAAATAAGTAAACATGAAAGCAGTTGTCTAGGTTACTTTTCAGGAACTAAAAGACCATTTTTGCTGAAAACACTGACTCTCCACTTGAGCCTGCAGATGTCTCACGGGTGACTGGAATAATATGAAAGGCCTGACATCCCTGCCTTTATATTTTGTCTGTCTACTTTGCTGCCTTAACCTTTGGGTCCTGCCATGACTAGAAACACTGGACCAAAAAAGAATTGATACCCAAGGTTTTGGAAGAGCTCCATCAGTTCCAGGAGAAGACATAAATATCCCTCACTTCATTAGCCTATCTTTCTTCCTCTCTATTCCTTTTCTGTATCTGTAACCACTCAACTCCACAGGGGATGAGGAGTTGATTTACAAGGGAGCTCCTGCTTCCCCAATCATTGACCACTGAATTCAACCTTCCTTTCTCCCCAACACTTGTATCTCAGATATTGTTTTTCTTGTAGGTTGAGTTTCTAGACCTGGGTTTGGAAACAAGAAGAGATATATTAGGGAAATTGGGTCATGTGACTGTGGAAACTGATAAATCCTATAACAGGCCATCTGCAAGGTGGAGATCCAGGAAAGCTGGTAGCAAGGATTACACCAGTTCAAAGACCTCAGCAACAGGAGAGCTGAAGGTGGAAGTGCCCATATGAGGAATCAGGCCTGAGAACTCAGGGGATGGATAGAGAGTGTTGGTGCATGACTTAGATTCCAAAGGCCAGAGAACCTGGAATTCTTCCATCCAAGAGCAGCAAGAAGTATGCTCCAGCTCCAAGACAGAGCAGAGCAGGCAAATTTGCCTTTCCACCACTTTTATCCTTGTGGGATGATGCCCATTTATGTTAGGTGAAGGCAAATTTTTCCCTTGCTCACACAAGGATCTCTAAATACTGTTGTATCAACAATTTGGGGGATCCATTAATCCAGTCAAGTTGATACCTAAAATTAATTATCACACTCATCAACATTTGCTGAATTTGATAATTAAATAAGTGAATGAAAAAAGTTGCATAAAATGAGGTGTGAAGGATGTTTTAATGTTTATATGGCCGCTTTGCATCTTATGCAGTATGAGCCACAGGATCTCGGCTCAGCATGATCACCAATAAAAATAAGACATATAGCATTAGGGATCCTTTTTATTCTTATATTTTGCAGATGGAATTGAATATGGAAAAACAACATCTCAATTACACTCATGAAATATCATGAATGTCTTTGAAACTTGACAAGCTGTTCATGTCATAAAAATCTACTTGGAGCTTTTAACCTATTCTTCAGATAGTTTCTCTCCCGTCATCCAGTACTAGGTCCACCATTTTTGTGTTGCTGCATGGTCCTGTTTCACACTTAGAGTCATAGACAAACAGGTTTATTTTAAACACTTTAGTTTCATTTTCCCTGCTAGGGAAATAATGTATTGTTAGGATCATCAATAATTGTGTTGGTGCCCTTGGCTGGTATAATATAGCTGATACTACAGAGACTTGAAGAATTGAAGTTAGAACATATTGTACTTGAAGATGTGAGTACAAACTCAAGAATAATGGTTATTGTGAATTTATATTACTTTCTACAATGGATTTTTTCATTTACTTTGTGCTCTCTCAAAGTAAAACTGATTCCAATTATTTGAGCTGCAAAAAATATTTTTTCAATTAAATTTTAGTGAACAAACACCATGTCAGAAATTGACCAAAAGTAAATGAGAATATATCTTTCTCCATCTTAATTAGCATCTGTCCCTTTTAGGTAGTGATTGCATAAATGTAAAATGGGAAAGTTTTCACATTAGTCTTAAGTGTTTTAAAAATCATTTATATATCGAATTTAGCTCCTGCTTTTAAAATGTCATAGGGAAAGAATAATCTTTAACTGGGTTCAAATAGTATCCTTTTTTCTGCTTTGCTGAATATTTTATATGGGTCCCTTGGAAACAACCTTTCAAAAATAGCACTAGAAAATTCATTGCTTTGACTATTGCTAACAGATTTTCTGCTGCCTTTAACTCCTTTAAAACCCACCTAAAGAAAGAAATCCACAAAATTATCCTCATCTCAGGCTTCCCAACCTTGTTTTGCTCGGTCTTTTTGTCCCAAGCATCCCTACAAATAAATATTTGTTCTTTGGGTCAGCCTTGAGGTTCAATCCATGCTAGGCTACAGACTAGAAGAAGTCAGTAATGTAGTCTCCTATGAATCAGAATATGCTCATAAGCCAGGAGTTGTCCAGAGAGAAAACTGCCTAGACATTCCTTGAGAACAGATTATTATGGAGATTGTCAATAGTCTTGCCTCTGAATATGCCCATTAGATCCATGAAACGCTTGAAAAATCTTGTCCTTGTGAATCAGAAAAGTAAGATCCCAAGGTGAGCCCAATAATAGATACAGGGAACAGTGAGGTGATGTTTGAACCTATATCCTCAGCAGCTTTAGCACAAATTATATATATATATATTTTAGTAACCTGAATTTGTGCATAAACTTAATATTAGTTTTAGACTGTACCTCTAGTCTATGATAAAGTCAAATATAATCTCAGCTCTATTTTTTTTTCTTACATGCACTGAAGTAATGTTATGGAAAGATTTATCATCTTCCTACTCAGGAATTAATGATGTATGAAGGACTTAATAGCCAGCAGTATCCAATCCTCTTGAGGATCCCATGTTGAAATAAAAGCTTTTTTATTTTGAAAATCTGTTGCACTATGAGAAATGGCTGTGCCTAGGGTGTTTTTTTGTGTCACTTTAATCTATCACATAAATTAGTTTTTCAGACAATTTAAGTTACTTTAAAAATAGAGCTATCTCATCATGAAAGAGAGTTGGCTTTTAGAGGACCCTGGGTCACAAGGAAGAGCTTAAAGGGAGGATTGAGGGGTCCGTGGTCAGCAGCTCTGAGAAAGGAACAACCCCCTTGGTGGTCAAAGGTTCAGGGAAAAGGACATAAGAAGGAGTAAGGAAGAAAAAAATGATGGTGAGATGATGACCACATGTGACACTTCTGGGAGACAATGTGACAGTTTCACAAAGTATAAATGTGTTTTCCAGTGGATAAAAAAATAATAATCTTCTTACTTTCTTCTGGTAGAAAATGGCATCTGTTAAAATCACCTGCTCAATTCTTCCTAACAACTCACTGAAACAAACAAAATGAAAGGAAACAACAACAACAATAACAAAAACAAGCCATTCCAACACTCTGAAGTAGGATTGGGAGTGAACCATTATGGAAAATATGCAGGAAAATTTACAGAGAAAATTTGCAAAGTCTATGATTAGTGAATGGCACTCCAACAAGGCATGCCCTGGATGACCCTGGTGTGATGTGCTCTAGGACAGAAATAGAACTTCCATCAAGAGAGAAGGAAGGAGTCTCACGCCGCCTCCTCCCTGCCCAGGCCCTGCCACTGCAAACCCCCAGAACTAACCATATCCCACACTCTCAGGCCTCGAGGAGTCAGTGCTAAAACTTGTAGGCTACACACACACACACACACACACACACACACACACACCCCTAGCACATGGACTGAGGGTATCAGGACGTGGGCTGCAGTATAATCTGGGTTGATTCACAGGTTATGTGGGTACAAAGGCTGGTCAGCAGCTGCTTCTGCAGCCATGATCCCATGGATGGGGACAGAAAACAGAGCTCCCCAGGGGGTAGTTTGTTTGGCAGTTAGCAACTCTCCTTCATTATTTCCTGGCAGGCAAGAAGGGTGCAGTTCAGCGTATCAACTCCCCTAACAGCCTGGCCTGCTTGGGTCAGAGCTGAAAAGGAAGAGACTTCAGGGCACTTGTGTCCCATATCCCTCCCCTCAGCAGGTGGAGTCCAAAATTGAAATCAGTGAAAGTGATGACTCTACATCAACTATCTCAACAAGGAGATATTTTAATCTTTTTATGAGCGTTGTTATATCTACTGTTTTGTAAATTATTTTATGGTATCTTTCCCCTTTTTATATTTAATTTTATGTATTTTCAATTAATTGAATTTTTTTCTTAATGCCTCATTTCCTCCTTTTCATTTTTATTCCTTCTCTTCTCTGGTTTTCTTCTGTTCCTCATTTTTTTTGTGTGTGTCTCTCAACCACACTCCATTGTTTATCTCAGCAAGGATATAATCTCAATCTGTGCATGTATGTTATTGCATTGTTTCTTATGTAAACAATTTTAGATGTCTTCATTATTTGTTTTTATATACATCTATTTAATCAGACTCATCTTTTCAATTAATTGGATTTTTCTTGATACCTCTTTTCTTATTTCACATCTCTATTCTTTTCCCTTCTTTTAATTGTTTGTTTCTCTCCAATTTTTCTTTTCTACCTTTTTTTCTTTCCATCCTTTATAACTTAGCATTAAGCATGCTTTCATTAATGCTCAATTTCAGCTTTATCTAAATTATTCTTTAACTTTCTATTTTATTATTAGAATTATAAAATTTATTAATAAAACATTTATTATATGTTGATATATGGTTCATTCTTAATTCACCACTGTAACTAGTGGTTATCCTCTTCTCATGGAGCAATTCCATTCTAATTTGGTGATTTGATGCTGGCATATACTCCCAGATATAGCTCAGTTGGTAGAGTGCTTGCCTCACATGCACAAGGCCCTGGGTTCAGTCTCCAGCATCACACACACACACACACACACACACACACACACACACACACACACATGCAAAAGAGATACATGCTCACATAATAGATGAAAACAAATCCATCCCAACAGATACACAAGCAACAGGATAGAATCACAGGAAATATGGGAAACAAGCCAGCAGGATGCTTCCAAAAGATCATAACTCCCCTTTAACTAAATCTATGCATGTTGAAGTGGATGAAATGCCAGATGATGAATTCAGAGGTTAATGCTAAAGTGATCAATAAATGTAAAGGAGAACTGAGGAAGGAAATACAGGTAATAAAATAACATTTCAATACAGATATCAATTCTAACTAAAAAAAGAAACAAAAAGAAAATATGGAAATGAAAAACTTAATCAATTTTTTTAAAAAAATTAAGTGAAGAGTATCACCAACAGACTAGATCAAGCAGAAGAAAGAATACAGGGCTTAAAGATGAGGTGGTTGATAAAGAACATTCAATGGTATAGAAAAAGTAAGAAACTACGGGTAGAATATACAAGAGTCTGGGACAACATTAAAATAAAACAAACCTCAAGATGTATATGTCTTGAGGAAGGAGAAAAAATCAGGCTAACTGCATAGAAAACACTCAGTGAAGTAATAACAGAAAATCTCCCTAATATTTGGAATAAAATGAACATGCAGGTTCTGGAGACACATAGAACTCCAAATAGACAGGATCAGAAAAGAATGTCTCCATAAAACAGTATCATTGAATGCCAAAATTTTAGAAGAAGCTAAGAATCTTAAAAGCTGGAAGAGAGAAATACCAATCATTTATAAAGACAAACCCATCAAGTAATAGAAAATTTCTCAGCAAAATCTCTAAAGGCCAAGGAAAGTTTTAGAATGATATGTTTTAAGCCCAGAAAGAAAACAGCTTTTCAAGATAAGCATAAACTAAAGGATGTATGGCTGCTAAACCAGCATAACAGAAGATATAAACAGTAATCCTTCACATAGAGAGGAAGATAAAAACAACGAATTGAGCCTGGAAAAGAATAAATCAGACTATAAGAATAGATAAGTAAATGAGAATTAGGAATATTTCAAATATTGGAAATAAAACAAAATTGCTGGAAATAACACCTACTTTCTGTAATAACAGTGAACATCAATGGTCTCATTTTTCCAATTAAATGACAAAGACTGGCAGATAGGATTAAGAAACAAGAACCACTATACCATTGTTTCCAAAAAACACATCTAAAAGGCAAAAAACATTCACAAACAGAAAGTGAAAGAATAGAGAATGATATTCCAAGCAAATCAAATCTGACAGCAAGCAGGAATAGCAATTCTCATATCAGACAAAGCAGAGACAAAGAAAGAAATGACATATTAAGGAACAGAACAAACAAATAAGAAGATATAACAATTGTAAATATTTATGCCCTGAACTTTGGTACACCCAGTTTTATAAAACAAATATTGTTCAACATATAGGAACAGAAAAGTCCAATAGAAACCTAGTTAAGAGACTTTGATACAATAATCTCACTAGTAAACTGGTCAACAAGACAAGATTAACAAAGACCCATGGTTTTAAACTATAATATAGATCAAATGGACTTAAAAATAGACATCTATAGAATTTGTCATCCAACAAGAGGTGAATATATTTTCTTTAGATTAACTCATGGAATTTTCTCCAAAATTGAAAATATTTTAGTCAAAAGCAAATTTTATAATATATATATATATATTAAAACCATAATGGAATGAAAGTAGAAACCAATAGGAAAAAGAATGCTACAGACATTATACAAACACATACATATTGAACCATAAAGTTTTCAGTGATGAATAGTCATTGAAAAAATAGGGAGAAAATTTTAAAATTCTTAAAAGTCAAAATGGAAATATTACATGACAGAGTCAGTGAGACACAACAAAAGCAGTTATAAGAGGAAAGTTTATAGGTAGGAGGGCCCAGTATTTATCAACAATCAGAACAATATCAGAGAACTTAATGCTGCACCTATGGTCTTAGAAAACCATATGTCATAAACTCTTAAATAAAAGAGGAAGAGAAAAAAGAAGAAGAAACTACACCTAATAAGGAGAAGGAAAAAAATGATAGAAAATAGAATCAAAATTAATGAAGGAGAGAATAAAATAAATACAAAGGATCAATGAAATACAGGGCTGGGTCTGAAGAGGTGAGCAAGGTTGATAAGGCCTTAGCCAAAAGAAAGTGAGAGAAGCCCCAAATTAATATCATGAGGAAGTAAAAAGGGCATATTACAACAGACATCCCCCAAATCCAGAGAATGATCAAGTACTAATTTGAAAAGGTAAACTACAACGTATTTGAATAAATGAGTAAAGAAATGAATAAAGTTCTGCACACATACAATCTACTCAAATTGAATCAAAAGAATATAGAAAACCTAAAATGAAGGGTAATATGCAAAGAGATTGAAACAGTAAATTTTAAAAAGCCTTTTAGAAAAGAAATCAAGAAAACAATCCAGCTCACAATAGTTCCAACAAAAAATAAAGAAATTTAAAGAAAGCATAATATATAGGACTAAACCTAACTTAGGAGTTGAGAATCCTCTATAATGAAAACTATGGAACCCTGAAGAAAGAAACTGAAGAAGTCATTTGAAGATGAAAAGACCTCCCATGTTTGTAGATAGAAAGAATTACTACTGTTTAAATGGCTATAGGATCAAAAGCAATCTACAGATAAATCAATATCAATGCAATCCCCACCCAAATAGCAGTAATATTCTTCACAGAACTAGAGAGAAATCATAAAATTCACACGGAAAAACAAAAGACTCAGAGTAACCAAACAATTCTGAGCAAAAGGAACACTGCTGGAGGCATCACAATACCGAATTTGAAAACATATTATAGAGCCATAATAACAAAAATAGCATAAAAGGAGAGAGATAGACCAATGGAATAGAATAGAAGACAGAGACAGTCCCACACAGCTATGGTCAGATGAGTCTTGACAAAGGTGCCAAAAAACAGCCTCTTTAACAAATTGTGCTGGGAAAACTGGATATCCCTATGTAGAAGAGTGAAATTAATATATCCCCATCTCTCATCCAGTACAAAAATACATTCCAAATGGACCCAGTACCTAAGTATTAAACCAGAAACTTTGCCACTTACATAGAAATAAATAGGGGAACCCTTTAACATATAGGCAAAGGCATTGACTTCCTGAACACTCATTTCTCAAGAAGTAATAAATAACATGAATCATAAGCAGGGTGGTACCAAATTTAATAGCTTCTGTGAAACAAATAACTCAATCAATGAATGGGCAAAAGAACTGAATAAATGCTTCAAACAATGTACAAATGACCAACAATTACTCACACAAACACACAAAGAGTTCAACACCTTTAGCTGTCACAGAAATGCAAATTAAAATTATGTTAAGATTCTATCTCACTCCAATCATCAAGCATACAAATAATAAATGCTGGTATGGATGTCAGAAAGAAAAGGAACTCTTATACACTGTAGGTGGAATGTAAATTAGTACAACCACTTTGGAAATAATTATGGAGGTTAAGAAAAAAAAAAACTAAAAGTGGAACTACTATGTGACCCAAGTATACCTCTCTTTGGTAATTATTCAAAAGTATATTAAAGTCAGCATACTTTAGAAATACTAGTTACAGTAGGATTCATGATTGCCAGGTTAGGGAAGCAGCTGAGTTGTCTGTCAACAGATGAATGGATCAAGAATACACATGCACAATGGAGATTTATTCAGCCATATAGAAGTATGGAATTATGTCATTTGCAGGGAAATGAATGGAACTGGAGAGCATCACGGTAGGTGAAATAAGCTAGACTAAGACAGACAAATATCATATTGTATGTTTTCTCATACTTGGAAGTTAGTGAGGAAAAAAGAACATCATGAAAATAGAAAGGACAACAACAGAGTGGAGGAAGGGGGTCTGGGGAGCCAGGAGAGGAGAGTTAGGGGCAATATTGGGTAGCATGATTGATCAAATAATATCACGTGCATGTACCAATTCATCACCCAAAACACACACCATTCAGTAATATAATCCAGTTAAAAACAGAATCTTGAGGGAATTCTACGCCAAAAAATACATACTTAATGGTAAAATATTTAATGCTTTCCCAGGAGATAAAAATGTTGCTTCACTTACATTGGACATCATATTAAAGGCCTTATGTATTGTAGTCCTATATACAAGCAATAAGTAACCAATATATATTTAAAATATGACCCACTAAGTAACATGAAAAGGAAACATCCAAATATAAGATTACATCGAAAGAAAGGCAAGATATCTGCTTTTGGGGAGCAGGTATAAAGCTGGAAATAGTGTCTGTTCATAATAATAAAAAGAAGAATTACATTCTTTAGTATGATGTCAAATGTAAGTGATGTTGGAGTTCTGGAAGGATCTACTCAATGCTGGAAAAAGGAAGAACAAACATTTCTCCCCTTTAGGTCCTACTGCCCTTGTAGCCCCTCCACTCTGCTCTCTGACTTCCTGGTGGGGCTGCTCTCTGTTGGAGACCCACTCCCCTTAGTGCCTGTGAATTGGGGAGCCCCTCAGGGTAGCCAGGCATTTCAATGTGGCTCTCACCTGGGGTCTTCCCCTTCCTTCAAGGTTTGCAACCACTCTGCCTTTCCTGGGTCACTCTTCCATACCTTTAAACAGTTGCTTTTTCTATTTTGCCCAAAGTTTCTATGTGCTGTCAGCAGGAGGGTAAGTTTGACACATGCTACTCAGCCGTCATGGACTCTCAGTCCCGGTACTGTAAGTACTCAAATCACTCACTGAGTGTGCTTGCTGCCGCTGGACTGGTAATGCCAAGTTATTTACTGTCCAGTGATTTCATCAAGTTGGCCCCCACGGACACATCTATTTTGTCACTCATTTGTTTGTTTTCAGGCTGCTTTAAGTAAATAGCTGGAGACAACCCAAGGTCAGCCTGCAATTTAAAAGCCTTTAGCCAACATCTGAGGTGTTTTCAAGGCTCCTGGAGTTTTTTCACTGTGTAAATACTGAACTTAAAATTTGATTGCATTTGTTGTTGCTAAGTCGTGAAACTGTCAAA
Organism: Urocitellus parryii; assembly: GCF_045843805.1. Taxonomy (NCBI): domain Eukaryota; kingdom Metazoa; phylum Chordata; class Mammalia; order Rodentia; family Sciuridae; genus Urocitellus; species Urocitellus parryii. Next base: position 273,929,022 of record NC_135531.1, on the reverse strand, counting down.
ATTTTTCGAGTCAATACTTCTAACAAGTCTTCTGCTCTGAAAAGTTCCTAGCCCAAAACAAAACAAAACAAAACAAAAACAGATAGCTCTCTATCACATCTTTTTCCATCCACATTAAAATATTCTGATTACTCTCAATATGCTTTCGTATATACAAAAGTAAAGCACAAAATTTGGTGAGGAAATTTATTTATTTATTGTGTATATATTAAGCACCTGATCAGCACAAAGATCCACAGTAAAATAATGTGTTTGTATCAGACTCCTCTTGATTAAGAATATTGCTTTAGATATCAAGATTTCATTAACATTATGTATGAGATATACAAACAATATATCTACTCTCAAAATGAGAGTAATGTCCTAAGAATATTACCTTATGCTTTTAGGTCCTGTCAACAGAGGAATTTCTTCCCCATGATGTTTTACAAATTGTGTACTTGGAATACAGACACTTTATTCTAAACATAGCTTTAATGGCATAAGAAAGACAATTAGGGTAATTAAGAAAGATAGCACACAATAGATAAATAATATATGCAAGCTATTAATAAGGATTAAAAAATATGGAAGGTCACTAAGTCATCAAATGTTTCCACACCAATAGTACAGATATTTCTACTTGTAATGAAACAGTAAACAAAATCACATAAAGAGGATATTAAAACTTTTCTCTGAAGAATTTTATATATTCTATGATACTTTTAGGATGGGTGCCCTGATTCTTAGACAAACCAAACATATGAGAAACAAACTATTAGAGAGGGCTGAGGATATAGATCGCTTAGAGTGCTTGCCTCGAATGCACAAGGCCCTGGGTTCAATTATTGCATGTTAATCTATTTTTTAAAAATTTTAAGGAGATAGAAATACTAACTACTCTGATTTCATCATTACATACTCTGCATACATATATGGAATAACTGCATAGCAACCCATAAATTTGTACAATTTAAAATAATATTTTCCATTTTAAAATTTTTTTATTCTATAGACGAGACCTGAAAACCTGGAGATTGAGACATGCATTGAAATTTTTTGAGATACTTTGTGTAATTTTAAGATGAACTTGTAACTTATTATTTTAATTAATTAAGCCCACATTTTTTCAGCACATGCAAAATAAAAAAATATGAAAATGTAAAGCCATGAATGCTCCTCCACAAGATCTCACAGCCTAAAAGGAAAAGCAGATATGCACAAAAGACAAAGGTTATCAGAGAAGAACAACAGAGAAGACACAAGTTAACTTTTGCAGAAGAACACCCAAGCCAAGTTTTCCCAATGGGAATGAAAACTTAATTTATCTTTAAACGTTAAATAAAGTTCAGTAAGAGTAAACGGAGATGGGAGTAGGAGAGTAGCTAGACGCAAAAAGCACTAGGAAATGGGAAGGCAGAAAACATATAGGGTGTTAACTACAAAGGTGAGAAATTCCACCCAGAGCCACCTGACATAGGAAAAGGAAAACTGACTAACAGAAAAAATGCTCATTATTAGGGCCTAGTACATAACAGACTTTTGAGTACATCTCAAATGTATATAGATCAATAACAAAATGTTTGACTCATCCTATGTGGTAGGCAGAATAATGGCCACCAAAGATATATCCACACACAAATTCCTGGAAATTTTAAGTGTGTTATCTTACATGGCAAAAGATACTGATGTGATTAACAATCTTGACATGGGGACATCAATCTGGATTTTTCAGATGGGTCTAATGTAAAGATCCTTATAAGTGAAAGATCAGAGTGAGGCGGTAGGAGAAAGACATGATGGACAATTGCTGCCCTTGAAGATGGAGGCAGGAGCAAAGACCCAGGGGATTCAGGAGGCCCTTAGAAGCCCAGCTGCCAGTGGAGCAGATTCTCCTGAAGTTGCCCCATGGTGTCTGAGTTTTAGCCCAGTGTGACTTGTTTCAGACTTCTGACTTCCCAAACTGTAAGATAAAAAACTTGTACTATCTTCTGACACTAAAATTTATTTTAGCATCAATATAAAACTAATATAACCTGCAACAGAGAAAGGGAAAAAATGAATTACAATGTAGAAAAAGATAGGGAGGACAAATGAGAGATACATTCAACTTTTATTTTCAAAAGCATCCAAAGATTTCAGACAAATTTAATTCTGTCTTGGTTGATAAATTTTTCTTATTTTTATGCTTCCCAGAAATTCAGAATACCTGTGACCCGCATATCTTAAGAGCCTAAGGGAGTCCTGATTTCAATACTAGGAGAGAGAGAGAAATAGAGATAGAGATAGGGATAGAGAGAAAGAGGAATTCTGATTGTTGTTGTTGTTTTCAAATTGGGTGATAATTTCATAGTTTCCTCCAAACATCTTGGAGCTGTGAAATCACTGTCCCAAGTTTAAAAGAAGTACAAAATACAACATGAGGTTGACCAGCTACTCTTCCTGGAGAAGGAAGGGCTATACATTGAATTGTTGCTTACAGTGGAACCAACTGAAAACTTCAATTTGAAAAGGCAACTGTGGTTTCCAATTAAAATGGGCATATTCAAGAAAAAATGCACATTAATATAGAATAATACATGCTATATAAACTCTACTTACTTTAAATTGCAATTAACCTTCTAATATAAGACAAAGAGTGGATTGATTCCTAAAGTCAGAATCTGGGTTTAATAAATTCTTCACCTTTCTCAAGCATCTAGGGAGCAAAAGCGGGACCGTTGATTGAATATTACATCAGCATCAGCTGATTTTACTATGTGGGTTCTGATGATTCCCTCTTAGGTTTCTTTCTTTTATAAATAAAGCCCCAAGGTTATTTATAAGGTTTAGGGGAACATGCCATCCATATTAACTCTAAGAAAGCTTTTGTTATTTTAAACCAAACCAAGGTTTATTCTTCTGGTAATTAGTTGGGGTCCAGGGTCAAATAACCAAAATTGACCATAATTTTCCACTCCTCTGATAGTTAATACTTGTGATAGTTAATTTTATGTGTCTTTTTCACTGAATTAAGGGGTATCCAGGTACCTTTCCAGTTATTCTTTTGGGTGTAGCTGGGAGGATGTCTCCAGAGGAGACTGGCATTTGAATCTGTGGACTGAGTAAGGAAGACCTGCCCTCACTCCTCACTCACTGTGGGTAAGTGCCCTCCCATTGGTTCAGGACCTCAATAGAGGAAAACAGCAAAGGAAAGGGGGATTTGCTCTCGAATCTTCTGGAGCTAGCAGATCCTTTTTTTTTTTTCTTTTTTTTTTTTTTTTTTTACACATGAGCACATCAGGTTCATTGGCCTTTAGGCTCTAGACTTGTACCAGTGGCCCAGCACCACCAGGTTCTCAGCTCTTTGGCACAGGACTATAAACTACCCTCCCAGCTTCCCTTGTTCTGAGCCTTCAGGCTTGGACTGAACCACGCAGCCGGGTTCTCCATTTCTTCAGCTTGCCTGTAGCCTGCCACGGGCCTTTCCACCAGAAGAGCCAATTCTCTCAATAAATCCCTTCATATCTCTCTCTCTCTGCATTCTATTTGCTCTGTCTCTCTAGAGAACACTGAATAGTGCACTGCAGAAGGCTTATCCTGACAGCAAGGGGAAGAAGCTTTAAGACACATCTGTCTAAAACAATAGCATGCAGGCTCTTAGCAAAAACGGACTCATTGCCTCCCTTACCGAGGTTAGTGAAATGTCAGGGAATAGATTTCCCAGAAGTCACGCCTTTCGTGTTTGAGATTCCCTTGATATCTTGGAAGCAATTTAGTAGAAATAATAGTCTCTTGACTTTTTTATTCCCCGTGGCCAAGATTCTACTTAGTTGTTATCTTTTAAAAACATGCTTCTTTTCTGGCTTCCCAAGTGTGGTAGACATAATAATGGCCTTCCAAAGATGCCTATCTTATTCTCTAAGACTTGTGAAAAATGTCACATGACCTGGAAAAAAATATTTTCCAGAGTGATTAGAGATTCTTGAGGTGGGAAGATTATCTCGGATTATCTGAGTAATCCCCAAGTAATCACAAGAGTGCTTATAAGTGAAAGAGTCAGAGGAAGACATCGACAGAAGCACAAGTGAGTGACAGGAGAAAACAGCCACAGCCCAGAGGGCAGGTGTCTCTCAAAGATGCCAAAGCCACGGAGATGGATATTCCACTCCGAAACCTCCGGCAGGGCCAACTCCAAAAACATTGATTCAGTCCAGAGAGGTCCATTTCAGACTTCCGACTGCCCATAAACCTGTGCTGTTTTAAGTCACTGAATTTGTGATAATTGGGAATAAATATACCTAATATACAATATTTCATTGCTAATTTGAGTCCACATTGCTCCTTTTGGTTCTCTTTCCTGAGCTCCTCCAACTGCATCTTTGTTTCCTCACACCTGAAAACCATTACTAAAATTCTAAACTCAGAGAGGCTTCAGGATTTTCCTGTCACAGATCTAGTCCCTCTGAAGAGAACACATTTGTGCAATGAATTTCCCATTCTGAACCCTGAGGCTAAAACTAGCGGTTCTCAACTTGGCTGTACAACAGAAGCTTTTAACGCTTTCTTGAACCTGGAATGTTTTCACAAATGCTGATGCCCAGTTTCACCCCATTCCAATGAATCAGTGCTATGGTTTAGACATGAGGTGTCCCCCATAAGCTCAAGTATGAGACAATGTAAGTTTAGAGGTGAAATGATTGGATTATAAGATCCTTAGCTTAAGCAGTGCACAAGGCCTTTGGAATCAATATCCTGGCTGATGACCATAGATAGGTAGGGTGTGGCTGGAGGAGATGAGTCTTTGGGGACATGCTTTGGGGTTTATATTTGTTCATCTCAGCTTCCCGATGACAATGTCCTGAACAGCTTCGCTCCAGCATGGTTTTCTGATTTGATGTACTGCCTCACCTTGAGCCCAGAGCAATGAAATTGGCCATCCTTGGATTGACACCCCTAAAGCCATGAGTCCCAATTAAACTTTTCCTTCCCTAAAATTGTTCTTGTCTGATTTTTTTTTTCAATCACAGTGGTGAAAAGGCAGACTAACGCAGAATGTCTGAGTAGAACTCAAGCATCGGCATTACTTGTAACTTCCCAGGTGAATTTAGGAGCATCCAAATTTGAGAACCACTGGCTAAACAACTCCTTACCATTTATTAAGAAGCAGTTCTAAAGCAAAGTAGGAGTCCAGCTGAATCCCAACCTATTTCATAGAATAGTCTAAGTGCCTCAATCCATTTTTTTCCTATAGTTGGTGCAGTATACACCAAATTACTCCAGCATTTGTAGCAAAACCCAGAACGTTAAAGGCAGCATTAAGTTCTTAAGACTAATATAGCAATAATGCTGATATACCATAATTATGTAGGATTAGGGAGAATGGATGAAAGGTATACCAGAAGTTCCTGTATTATCTTTGAGTTTTATGTGAATGTACATTTATACCAAAATTTTAAAATGTAATTAAAAACAAAAATCTGAACTGATAGTTCCATAGTGTCAGCTATATCAGATTTCTCTCAGTGCAATAGAACTTTGGCCATGAATATGTCTGAACAGATCTGCTATCAATTGCTATTTCTAATCATAAAAGAATTCTAATTTCTTAAGAAATTGGATAGCTCTCAGTGGTGTATCAACTAATCATTTAAATTTGCTTATTTAAATATGAGCTTTTTAGATCAATTTAGCAACGGTGCATAATGTTGCTTTGTTCATATCAACTGCTGAGATTCTTTTACAACAAACCATGTAGTTTCATGGCACTTGCAATTACAAAATCTCTTTAACTTTCTGGTGATTGTTCAAGAGCATGGCGGGCTTAGGACTGGTACAGCATCTTCCTTTGACATTCTGTTAAAATACCCGAATTGTTATGTCCTGCTCATTTCCAAAGTGGGTTTCTCCCTGGTCGTCTGGCTATACTTTGTGTCACATTAAAAATAATAGTAACAAAAACAAGAACAATAATAATCTTAAAAGGAAAAGAAAGAAAAGAAGAAACTAAAAGCCATATGAATTAGTCCTGAAAGGTCAACAGTCATTGACAGTAGGTGGGTGTCACAGGGCACATCACAATGTTCAGAAGTTTCCTGAAATTTTTGGACATCCTTCCTGCCCCAGGGATTCTTACCTGTTAGCACATGATTCTTACATTCCCACCCATTAGATGGTCCAGTCTACTCTCTCTCTCTCTGTAAGGAAGGAGCCCTCCCAACCACACCCTATTCATGAGCTCCCACTTGTGGGAAGAGTCCCCAAAGCCCATGCCTACTGCTTTCCCTGGGAATATTAGCCCCACTACAATTCTGACTGCCTCTATACCCTTGTCTTGATACTTTCTGGAAATTGGGGTCACCTTGCCATGAGAACTATAACATATGGGAGATAGTAATAGAAACTTTACTCTGTTGGGCTGGGGATGTGGCTCAAGCGGTAGCGCGCTCGCCTGGCATGCGTGCGGCCCAGGTTCGATCCTCAGCACCACATACCAACAAAGATGTTGTGTCTGCCGAGAACTAAAAAATAAATATTAAAAATTCTCTCTCTCTCTCTCCCCTCTCACTCTCTCTTTAAAAAAAAAAAGAAACTTTACTCTGTTGAAACAATTCACAGAAAATAATATTTAATACCATAAAGACTACTTCCAACCAAAGCAACATTAAGGAAAGTATAATTGAATTTAGCAAATAAAAAATATAGAACATCCAGTTAAGTTGGCATTTCAGAAATACTTAGTTTTAAAATCAGGCTGCATTTACACTGAAAATACCATTTGATATTTACCTGAAACTCATAATTAACTGGACATCTCATGTCTTCTCTGGCACCTCTCATAATCACTCATGCTCCAAAGAATGCCTTTCTGTGTAGATCAGCACACAAATCCCTGAATTGTATTGTGGTTTATCTTTTCAAGAGGCCAAGAGTGGATGAGTGACTTTGTGTTTGTCAATGGCATTGATGACAGGAGCAATGCCTTTTCATTCTCTCATGCCTTCCACAGGCCTTTCCATAAGTGCAATTTACTTTTGATGTTTATGAAAATATGATAGCAGTTGTGAAGAAAAATAAAATTCCTATTACCTCCATAGACAGGGAAGACTCTGTAGGAGAGAGAGAAGTTGAGAACCAACCAATAGCTGATATCACAAAAGCACAGCCCAACTTTGCTTTAAAAGTAGGATGATGTTATCCTCCATCCTCCTAGATGAATATACACTGTGTGGAGAAATGTTTTCCTTGCATCCTTAATGATAGATTATTCCTAAATGTGAGCCATTTAGGAATAATCTATCATTAAGGATGCAAGGAAATGCATGGTATTTTCAGTGACCAAAATGGTATTTTCAGTGAGCAAAAGACCTGACAAGAACATTTAGAGGAGGAAAAGGTTGTTTTGGTGCTCACTTTCTATAAATGTCCTACTTTACTCCTTGGGACCTGAGATGTGGCAGCACATCAGGGCAGAAGATGTGGCAGCACATCAGGGCAGAAGAGTGTGGTGGAGGAAAGCCACTCAGGACATCACACCAGAAAGCAGAGAGAGATTCTTGCTCAACAAAGAAAATATAAATCTCAAAGGTGTGCACCCAGTGACCCACCTCCTCCAGTCACACCCCACCCTCCTACTTACCACCAAGTTCATCCTTATCAGAAGATTAATGCACTGATTAGGTGAAGGCTCTCGTCACCTGGTCGTCTCACCTGTAAGCTTTCTTGCATTGTTTTTCATATAAGCTTTTGGGGGACAGCTCACATCTAAACCATAACACTAAACCAAATGACTTGTCTGAAGTTTTCTATGGTAGGAAAATGCTGTATGGTTGTAATGAAAAGAAAGAACATTGAAAAGTGGGCCATCACATGTGGCTGCAGCAGGTAACTTCATTCTTTGGGCTTCCGACATTCACAGTTTGAGTTTTCTGCTGTTGATGAGAGTCTGAATGTCCTGTATTATGATTTTTAAAAAAAATTCCACAAGTCATTTCTCAGAACTTAGTGAAAACTAATCAAAATATAAAATAGTATTTCTCACCTGCAACAATTTCTTTTACATTTTCTTTCATGAGTATAATGTCTTACCCAGACATTTCAATGCCCTGGGATAAGTTGGACTTCTGCCTTCTCAACTATGGCCTGGATTATCCTTATTCATCACCAAGCTCTGAGTTCAAGCTTGCTATTTCCATGTGAATTATCGAACAATCCTCATCTCAATGTTGAGGAGCAGGAAGGACAAGATACAATCCACAAGGTCATGCTTCCAATGACTTACTTCCTTCTGTCAGCTACCTACACTTACCATCCAGTAAAGTAGCCCTTTATTCTTTACTATTCAAAGAATAAATAAATAGTTACATCATGACAAGTTAGGTAAGTAAGCTTAAGCAGTAATAGGAACAAAACTTCTTGAGATATGTAAAGACTTACAGTTAGTCTAGGCTTCTCTGTGAACTACTTCATTAGATACTCATAACAACCTTATAAAACAAATAATCAGTTATCATTATAGTAATTTAATACATGAAGACACAGGCTAAGCATGGCTAATGGCTTGTGCCTGAGGCTATAACATTAATGAGAGATGGGCATTGCCTGGACCAACACTCATTAATTTTTGAACACCAGCCTGTATTTGCTCTAATATCTGCAGGGGAAAATTACAAAATTACAAGTAAAACATATGAATTATTTTGAGGTTAGGGAGAAACTAGTTTCACCCCATTGGATAAAGAACTTGATGAAAAAATATTCTGTTATGCAACCTTTAAAAGTAAAACCATAATATTCTTGGTAGAGCCTCAGAGTTTACCATTATTCTAAGAATCCACACTTTAGATAGCAATGGACATTCACAATGAGAGCCACAACAAGCAGCACAGGGGTCAATTTTATAAGGACACAAAATTAGAAGTGTGCATTCAGTGATGCCTCCTCCAAACCCCTCTCCCTAAAATAACTCTCAATTTCCTCCAAATCTCATAGCACACAGCATTTCTCCAAGTACATCAAAGACACTCAATTTCAGGATTTTTAACTTTGGGTGAACACCTGAATCATGTGTTGAGCATTTTAAATAATATATGTTCTTGGTACCCACATAAGATCAACTAAATAAGAATATCAGAAAGCGAAGGCAAGATGTTCATATTTTTAAAATGTTTTTAGGCAAACTTGATGTACAGTTAGTTTTAGTAACTATATCATAAATTTATAATTAACCAATTTAATTCAAGCAATGTTTATTGAGCAACTACCATAGGTACAGACACAAGAATATGAAAAACATATAGAAATTTTCTCCAAAGAATTCATGGCTATCTAGGGAATAGATTCTTATAAACAAAAACATTAGAAAGGCAACAGTATTGCAACTTCCATTATAGCAGTAGTATGCAAGATACTGCATATGAGAATCATAATGGCTACACTATAGAGTGATGACTGAGGGCAAACTATGCCTACAGTACATTCCATGTTAGTATTTCATGTAATAGAGTCCTACAGCATATAGTTACTGGATCCTGTGAGTTGGGATCATAATGCCTATATATTCTTCTTCTTAAATTCTAATTTTAATTTTTCTTAATATTTTTTCTATGTACTTAAAAGAAAACCTATGGGTTGGGGTTGTGGCTCAGCAGTAGAGCACTCACCTAGCAAATGTGAGGCTCTGGGTTCAAGCCATAGCACCACATAAAAATAAATAAATAAAATAAAGGTGATGCTATGCCTGGGTCCATCCAGCCACCAGCAGACACCAGCTGGAGCTCAGGCTCTGGTACAGAACCACATCTTCTGACCGGCAGACCACCGTAGGAGCTCAGGCCCAGCCCAGATCCACCCACACTGACATATGTGGGACCCAGGTCCAGGGTGGTTCTGAGTTTGTTATCACCCCACTCCAGCCTGGGAGCCCAAGCCTAAGCCACTTCCATCTTGGGACACTACAGACATCACCATAACCTCCACCACACAGAGGCCCCTACCTTTTGATCACAGACAAGGCCTAGAAGCAGCTGCATCTCAGAGCAGGCATCCCAAAGACAGTGTGAGGCCCAACCTTTCATCCCCATCTCTGTAAGACATTGCTTCCATCTTGGGGCAGCTTCACTATTATCTTGAGTTACCTGGGCAATTGTCACCACCACCTTTAGATGCAGTAGCATCCATTGAAGGACACCAGCAGGGTCTGGAAGCCCAACATCAAGGTGAGGTACAGACAATCTTCACAGGTACTACAAGAATATAGGGAAGAAACTGTAACATCTCAGATCCACACTGCAAGAAAGGAAGACACACAGACAACATGAAAAAAACAAGGAAGGAAAGTGCCCCAAACAGACCAGGATACTACAATAACAGAACCCATGGACAGCGAAGTTGATGAAATGTCAGAGAAGGAGTTCAGAAGGTTCATAATTAAAATGATCTGTGAATTAAAGAATGACCTAAATGAGCAAATACAGGCAAAAATTGATCACTCCAACAAGGAGACAAGAGAGCAAATACAAGATTACTTCAAGAGAGAGAGATAGAGACTCTAAAAAAAATCCCAGTCAGAAATCCTTGAAATGAAGGATACAATAAACTCGGCGGGTGCAGAGGTCAGGTCCTGGAACCAGCAATCGCTTTTGCAAGCGGCGGTTACCCTGAGCGGCTTGGGCCGCCCCGCCCGAACCCGCGGTCGGCCTCCGCCATCCGGGCTCCCTCGGAAGGCATAGCGCTCACTCTGGGAGCAGCTACTTCTCCCTCCGGGTCCCTAAACACGCGGCCACAGATAACCGGCTCCTCAGGTGGCACCACGGCGGGTGCTGAAGTCAAGTCCCGGAGCCACCAATCGCTTTTGCAAGCGGCGGTTACCCTGAGCGGCTTGGGCCGCCCCGCCTGAACCCGCAGTCGGCCTCCGCCATCCGGGCTCCCCCGGAAGGCACAGCGCTCACTCTGGGAGCAGCTGCTTCTCCCTCCGGGTCCCTAACCACGCGGCCACAGATAACCGGCTCCACAGGTGGCAAAGCGGCGGGTGCAGAGGTCAGGTCCCGGAGCCAGCAATCGCTTTTGTAAGCGGCGGTTACCCTGAGTGGCTTGGGCCGCCCCGCACGAACCCGCAGTGGGCCTCTGCCATCCGGGCTCCCCCGGAGGGCATAGTGCTCGCTCTGGGAGCAGCTGTTTCTCCATCCCGGTCCCTAACCACGCGGCCACAGATAACCGGCTCCACAGGTGGCACCGCGGCGGGTACAGAAGTCAAGTCCCGGAGCCAGCAATCGCTTTTGCAAACCGCGGCTACCCTGAGCAGCTTGGGCCGCCCCGCCCGAACCCGCAGTGGGCTTCCGCCACCCGGGCTCCCCCGGAAGGCACAGCGCTCACTCTGGGAGCAGCTGCTTCTCCCTCCGGGTCCCTAACCACGCGGCCACAGATAACCGGCTCCACAGGTGGCAACGCGGCGGGTGCAGAGGTCAGGTCCCGGACACCAGCAACCGCTTTTGCAAGCTGCGGTCACCCTGAGCGGCTTGGGCCGCCCCGCCAGAACCCATAGTCGGCCGCCGCCAATTTCCAGCGAAATCGAGGGGCTCCAGACAGATTTCCATCGTGCAAAGTTTGACTGCGGGAGCTCCTTTTCTCCGCACGGAGGGGAGCATAGCCTGATAGGCAATCGCCCTGCGGCTGGAGTCGGTGGCGCGCACTGGGGAGCAGCAAGGTGCCGGAGCGGGGGGAGCAAAGATACCTGCGGCCCACTGGAAAGAAAGGCCAGGGGGTAAATTTCAAAAACACAACAGTTGCACCAAGCAGAAAGAAACTCGAGCAGTATGAAAAGACAAGGAAAGAAAGGACTACAAGCTATGCAGGTCAACTCAACATTAGAAGAGGTAATAGCTGCAACTGATGGAATGTCAGATAAAGAGTTCAAGATATACATGCTTCAGATTATCTGGAGTCTCAAGGAAGACATGAGACAGCAAAATCAGACAATGAAAGATCACATTGACAAACAAATCCAGGAAGTAAAAGATCAATTTCACAGGGAGATAGAGGTAATAAAAAACAAACAAATAGAAATCCTAGAAATGCAGGAAACAATAAACCAACTTAAAAACTCAATTGAGAATACTACCAGCAGAGTAGATCACTTAGAAGAGAGAACATCAGACAATGAAGACAAAGTATTTCAACTGGAAAAGATCATAGACAGCTCAGCAAGTCTACTAAGAAGCCATGAGCAGAACATCCAAGAAATATGGGACAATATCAAAAGACCAAATTTAAGAGTCATTGGGATACAAGAAGGCACAGAACTCCAAACCAAAGGAATAAACAGTTTATTCAGTGAAATAATACGAGAAAACTTCCCAGACCTGAAGAATGAGGCAGAATCCCAAATCCTAGAAGCCTACAGGACGCCGAATATGCAAAATCATAAGAGATCCACACCTAGACACATTATAATGAAGATGTCCAACATACAGAATAAGGAGAGAATTTTAAAAGCTGCAAGAGAAAGAAAGCAGATTACATTTAGGGGTAAACCAATCAGGATAACAGCTGATCTCTCGACACAGACTCTGAAAGCTAGAAGATCCTGGAATAACATATTTCAAACACTGAAAGAAAATGGGTTCCAACCAAGAATCGTGTATCCAGCGAAATTAAGCTTCAGGATAGAAGATGAAATTAAAACCTTCCACGATAAACAAAAATTAAAAGAATTCGCAGCTAGAAAACCATCTCTTCAAAAAATCCTTGGCAAAACATTACAGGAAGAGGAAATGGAAAACAACATTGAAAACCAACAATGGGAGGTAGGACAGTAAAGGGGGAAAGTAGTCAAAGAGGATAACAAATCAGGTTTAGTAACATCAATAAATAAATATGGCTAGAAGAACAAACCATATCTCAATAATAACCCTAAATGTTAATGGCTTAAACTCACCAATCAAGAGACACAGGCTAGCAGAATGGATCACAAAACAAGACCCAACAATATGCTGCCTACAGGAGACGCATCTGATAGGAAAAGATATTCATAGACTGAAGGTGAAAGGTTGGGAAAAATCATACCACTCATATGGACTGCGGAAACAAGCAGGAGTGGCCATACTCATATCTAATAAAATAGATTTCAAACCAAAGTTAATCAAAAGGGATAAAGAAGGACACGTCATACTGCTCAAGGGAACCATACACCAACAAGACATAACAATCATAAATATATATGCCCCAAATAATGGCGCAGCTGTGTTCATCAAGCAAACTCTTCTCAAGTTTAAGAGTCTAATAGACCACCATACAATAATCATGGGAGACTTCAACACACCTCTCTCACCACTGGACAGATCTTCCAAACAAAAGTTAAATAAGGAAACTATAGAACTCAATAACACAATTAACAATCTAGACTTAATTGACATATATAGACTATACCACCCAACATCAAGTAGTTACACTTTTTTCTCAGCAGCACATGGAACCTTCTCAAAAATAGACCATATATTATGTCACAGGGCAACTCTTAGACAATATAAAGGGGTAGAGATATCACCATGCATCTTATCTGATCACAATGGAATGAAACTGAAATTCAATGATAAAAGTAGGAAGGAAAAACCAAGCATCACTTGGAGAATGAACAATAGGTTGCTGAATGATCAATGGGTTTTAGAAGACATCAAGGAGGAAATTAAAAACTTCCTAGAGTTAAATGAAAACACAGACACAACATATCGGAACCTATGGGACACATTGAAAGCAGTTCTAAGAGGAAAATTCATTGCTTGGAGTTCATTCCTCAAAAAAAGAAAAAACCAACAAATAAATGATCTCATACTTCATCTCAAAATCCTAGAAAAAGAAGAGCAAAACAACAGCAAAAGAAGTAGAAGGCAAGAAATTATTAAAATCAGAGCTGAAATTAATGAAATTGAAACAAAAGAAACAATTGAAAAAATCGACAAAACTAAAAGTTGGTTCTTTGAAAAAATAAATAAAATTGACAGACCCTTGGCCATGCTAACAAAGAGAAGAAGAGAGAGTACCCAAATTACTAGCATACGGGATGAAAAAGGCAATATCACAACAGACACTTCAGAAATACAGAAGATAATCAGAAATTATTTTGAATCCTTATACTCCAATAAAATAGAAGATACTGAAGGCATAGATAAATTCCTTAAGTCTTATGATCTGCCCAGATTGAGTCAGGAGGATATAGACAACCTAAACAGACCAATAACAATAGAGGAAATAGAAGAAACCATCAAAAGATTGCCAACTAAGAAAAGCCCAGGACCGGACGGGTATACAGCAGAGTTTTACAAAACCTTTAAAGAGGAACTAACACCAATACTTTTCAAGCTATTTCAGGAAATAGAAAAAGAGGGAGAACTTCCAAATTCATTCTACGAGGCTAACATCACCCTGATTCCGAAACCAGACAAAGACACCTCAAAGAAAGAAAACTACAGACCAATATCTCTAATGAACCTTGATGCAAAAATTCTCAATAAAATTCTGGCGAATCGGATTCAAATACATATCAAAAAAATTATACACCATGATCAAGTAGGATTCATCCCTGGTATGCAAGGTTGGTTCAATATACGGAAATCAATAAATGTTATCCACCACATCAATAGACTTAAAAATAAGAACCATATGATCATCTCGATAGATGCAGAAAAAGCATTCGACAAAGTACAGCATCCCTTTATGTTCAAAACTCTAGAAAAATTAGGGATAACTGGATCATACCTCAACATTGTAAAAGCAATCTATGATAAGCCACAGGCCAGCATCATTCTGAATGGAGAAAAATTGAAGGCATTCCCCCTAAGATCTGGTACAAGACAGGGATGCCCTCTCTCACCACTTCTGTTCAACATAGTCCTCGAAACACTGGCCAGAGCAATTAGACAGTCAAAAGAAATTAAAGGCATAAAAATAGGAAAAGAAGAACTTAAATTATCACTATTTGCAGATGATATGATTCTATACCTAGCAGACCCAAAAGGGTCTACAAAGAAGCTATTAGAGCTAATAAATGAATTCAGCAAAGTGGCAGGATATAAGATCAACACACATAAATCTAAGGCATTCCTGTATATCAGCGACAAATCCTCTGAAACGGAAATGAGGACAACTACTCCATTCACAATATCCCCCAAAAAAATAAAATACTTGGGAATCAACCTAACAAAAGAGGTGAAAGACTTATACAATGAAAATTACAGAACCCTAAAGAAAGACATAGAAGAAGACCTTAGAAGATGGAAAAATATACCCTGCTCATGGATAGGCAGAACTAACATCATCAAAATGGCGATATTACCAAAAGTCCTATATAAGTTCAATGCAATGCCAATCAAAATCCCAACAGCATATCTTGTAGAAATTGATAAAAGAATCATGAAATTCATATGGAATAATAAAAGACCCAGAATAGCAAAAACAATACTAAGCAGGAAGTGTGAATCAGGTGGTATAGCGATACCAGACTTCAAACTATACTACAGAGCAATAGTAACAAAAACAGCATGGTACTGGTACCAAAACAGGAGGGTGGACCAAGGGTACAGAATAGAGGACACAGTAACCAATCCACAAAACTACAACTATCTTATTTTTGATAAAGGGGCTAAAAGCATGCAATGGAGGAAGGATAGCATCTTCAACAAATGGTGCTGGGAAAACTGGAAATCCATTTGCACCAAAATGAATCTGAATCCATATCTCTCGCCGTGCACAAAAGTTAACTCAAAATGGATCAAGGAGCTTGATATTAAATCAGAGACATGGCATCTGATAGAAGAAAAAGTTGGTTATGATCTACACGCTGTGGGATCGGGCTCCAAATTCCTCAATAGGACACCCATAGCGCTAGAGTTAACAAATAGAATCAACAAATGGGACTTACTCAAACTAAAAAGTTTTTTCTCAGCAAAAGAAACAATAAGAGAGATAAACAGGGAGCCTACTTCTTGGGAACAAATCTTTACTCCACACACTTCAGATAGAGCCCTAATAACCAGAATATACAAAGAACTCAAAAAATTAGACAATAAGATAACAAATAACCCAATCAATAAATGGGCCAAGGACCTGAACAGACACTTCTCAGAGGAGGACATACAATCAATCAACAAGTACATGAAAAAATGCTCACCATCGCTAGCAGTCAGAGAAATGCAAATCAAAACTACCCTAAGATACCATCTCACTCCAGTAAGACTGGCAGCCATTAGGAAGTCAAACAACAATAAGTGCTGGAGAGGATGCGGGGAAAAGGGCACTCTTGTTCATTGCTGGTGGGACTGCAAATTGGTGCAGCCAATTTGGAAAGCAGTATGGAGATTTCTTGGAAAGCTGGGAATGGAACCACCATTCGATCCAGCTATTCCCCTTCTCGGTCTATTCCCTAAAGCCCTAACAAGAGCATGCTACAGGGACACTGCTACATCGATGTTCATAGCAGCTCAATTCACGATAGCAAGACTGTGGAACCAGCCTAGATGCCCTTCAATAGATGAATGGATAAAAAAAATGTGGCATTTATATACTATGGAGTATTACTCTGCATTAAAAAATGACAAAATCATAGAATTTGGAGGGAAATGGATGGCATTAGAGCAGATTATGCTAAGTGAAGCTAGTCAATCTTTAAAAAACAAATACCAAATGACTCCTTTGATATAAGGGGAGTAAACAAGGACAGGGTAGGGACGAAGAGCTTGAGAAGAAGATCTACATTAAACAGGGATGAGAGGTGGGAGGGAAAGGGAGTGAGAAGGGAAAGTGCATGGAAATGGAAGGCGATCCTCAGGGTTATACAAAATGTCATATAAGAGGAAAGGAGGGGTAAGACAAGATAATACAAATGGAAGAAATGATTTACAGTAGAAGGGGTAGAGAGAGAAAAGGGGAGGGGAGGGGAGGGGAGGGGGGATAGTAGAGAATAGGACAGACAGCAGAATACATCAGACACTAGAAAGGCAATATGTCAATCAATGGAAGGGAAACTGATGTGATACAGCAATTTGTATACGGGGTAAAAGCGGGAGTTCATAATCCACGTGAATCAACCGTGTAATATGATGTATCAAGAACTATGTAATGTTATGAACGACCAATAAAAAAAAAAAAAGGAAAAAAAAAAAAAAAAAAAAAAAGAAAAAAAAAAAAAAAAAAAAAAAAGGATACAATAAATCAAATAAAAAACTCAATAGAAAGCATAACCAACAGACTAGATCACTTGGAAGAAAGAACGTCAGATAATGAAGACAAAGTATAAAATCTGGAAAATAAAGTTGATCACACAGGGCAGATAGTAAGAAACCATGAACAGAACATTTAAGAATTATGGTGCAGCATCAAAAGACCAAATATAAGAGTTATTGGGATAGAGGAAGGCACAGAGTTTCAAACCAAAGGAATGCACAATCTCTTCAATGAGATAATATCAGAAAATTTCCCAGGCATGAAGAACGAATTGGAAAACCAAATACAAGAGACCTACAGGACACCAAATGTAAAAAATTATGACAGACCTACACCAAGGCACATTATAATGAAAATGTCTAGCATAAAAATAAGAATAAAATATTAAAAGCTGCAAGAGAGAGGAATCAGATCACATATAGGGGGAGACCAATTCTTATCTCAGCAGATTTTTCAACCCAGACCCTCAAAGCCAGGAGATCATGAAAAAACATATGCCAAGCTCTAAAAGTAAATGGAGGCCAACCAAAAATCTTATATCCAGCAAAATTAAGCCTTAGAGTTAATGATAAAATAAAAACCTTCCATGATAAACAAAAGTTAAAAGAATTTACAACTAGAAAGCTTGCATTACAGAACAGCCTTGGCAAAATATTCCAGGGAGAGAAAATGAAAAACAAAGATCAAAACAAGCAGAGGAAGGTATTACCCTAAAGGGGAAAAACTAATCAGAGGAGAAACCAAGTCAAATAAACAAAACCAAAAATAAACAAAAATGACTAGGAATACAAATCATGTCTCAATAATAACCCTGAATGTTAATGGCCTAAACTCATCAATCAAAAGACATAGACTAGAAGACTGGATCAAAAAAAAATGGACCCAACAATAAGCTGCCTCCAGGAGACACATAGGAAAAGACATCCACAGGCTGAAGGTGAAAGGTTGGAAAAATCGATAGTGGAAGAAAGCAGGTGTTTCCATCTTCCTATCAAATAAAGTAGACTTCAAGCTGAAGTTAATCAAAAGGGATAAAGAAGGTCACTACATACTGCTCAAGGGAACCATACACCCACAAGACTTAACAATTATAAATATATATGCCCCAAACAATGGAGCATCTATGTTCATCAAACAAACTCTTGTCAAGTTCAAGAGTCAAATAGACCACAACACAATAATTTAGGGTGACTTTAACACACCTCTTTCACCACTGCATACATCTTCCAAACAAAAGCTGAAAAACAATACTATAGAATTCAATAATGCAATCAATAACTTCGACTTAACTGACATATATAGAATATTCCATTCTTCAATGAGAGAATAGACTTTCTTCTCAGCAGCACATGGGTTTTTCTCTAAAATAGACCATATATTATGCCACAAAGCAACTCTTAGCAAATATAAAAATGTAGAGATACTATCTTGCATTCTATCAGATCATAATAGAATGAAATTAGAAATTAATGATAAAATAAGAAATAAAAGCTACTCCAACACCTGGAGACTAAACAATATGCTACTGAATGAACAATGGGTTGCACAAGACATCAAGAAGGAGATTAAAACAATTTTAGAGGTGAATGAGAACACAGATACAATATATTGAAATCTGTGGGACACTATGAAACTAGTTCTAAGAGGAAAGTTTGTTGTATGAAGTTCATTCCTTAAACGAAGAAAAGATCAACAAATAAATAACTTAACATTACATCTCAAAGCCCTAAAAAAAAGAATAAGAACAAATCACACCAAAAGCAGTAGAAGACAGGAAATAGTTAAAATCAGAGCTGAAATAAATGAAATTGAAACAAAAAATTGACAAAACAAAAAGTTGGTTCTTTGAAAAAATACATAAAATTGACAGACACTTAGCCATACTAATGAAGAGAAGGAAAGATAAAACTCAAATTACCAACAAACATGATGAAAAAGGAAATATCACAACAAAAATAAAGAAATACAGAAGATAAATAGAAATTATTTTGAAAACTTGTACTCCAATAAATTAGAAAATATCAAAGGCATCGGCAAATTTCTAGAGTCATATGACTTTGCTCAAATTAAATCACAATGATATACACAACATAAGCAGATCAATTTCAAGGGATAAAATAGAGGACACCACCAGAAGCCTACCAATCAAGAGAAGCCCAGGACCGGATGGATACACACCTGAGTTCTACAAGACCTTTAAAGAAGAACTAATACCAGTACTCTTCAATTTATTTCAGGAAATAGAAAAAGAGGGAGCACTTCCAAGCTCATTCTATGAGGCCAGTATCACTCTGATTCTGAAACCAGGCAAAGATACATCAAATAAAGAAAACTTCAGACCAATATCTCCAACGAACATATATGCAAAAATTCTCAATAAAATTCTGGCAAATTTAATACAAAAACATATAAAAAATATTATGCACCATGAGAAGTGGTATTCATCCTAGGGATACAAGTTTGGTTCAACATACGAAAATCAATAAATGTAATTCATCACATCAACAGACTTAAAAATAAGAATCATATGATCATATCAATAGATACAGAAAAAGCATTTGACAAAATACAGCACCCCTTAATGTTCAAAATGCTAGAAATAACAGAAAGATATTTCAATATTTTTTAAAAGCTATCTATGCTAAGCCTGAGGCCAATATCATTCTAAATGGAGAAAAATTGAAAGCATTCCCTCCCTCTAAAAACTGGAACAAGAAAGAGATGCCCTCTTTCACCACTTCTATTTAACATAGTTCTTGAAACACTGGTCAGAGCAATTAGTCAGACAAAAGAAATTAAAGGGATACGGACAGGTAAAGAAGAACTCAAATTAAAACTATTCACAGATGATATGATTCTTATACTTAAAAGACCCAAAAACTTCCACCAGACAACTGCAATAACTAATAAATGAGTTCAGCAAAGTACACAAAATCAACATGCATAAATCAAAGGCATTTCTGTATATCAGTTATATCAGTAACAAATCCTCTGAAAGGGAAACAAGGAAAATTACCCCATTTACAATAGCATCAAAAAATAAATAAATAAATAAAATACTTGGGAATCAACTTAATGGAAGAGGTGAAAGACCTCTACAGCAAAAACTACAGAACACTAAAAAAAAAAAAAAAGAAATTAAAAAAGACCTTAGAATATGAATAGATGTACCTTGTTCTTTGATAGGTAGAATTAATATCATCAAAATGACCATACTGCCAAAAGCACTATAAAGATTTAATGCAATTCTTATCAAAATCCCAATGACATTCCTCATAGACATAGAAAAAGCAGTCATGAAACTCATCTGGAAAAATAAGAGACCCAGGATAGCTAAAGCAATGCTTAGCAAGAAGAGTGAAGCAGGTGGCATCACTATACCAGACCTTAAACTATACTACAGAGCAATAGTAACAAAAACAGCATGCTATTGGCACCAAAAGAGACTGGTAGATCAATTTTACAGAATAGAGTATACAGATACTAATCCATATAATTACAGTAATCTTATATTTGACAAAGGTACCAAAACCATACATTGGAGAAAAGATAGACTTTTCAACAAATGGTGCTTGGAAAATTGGAAATCCATTTGTAACAACATGAAATTAAACCCCCATCTCTCACCATGCATAAAACTCAACTCAAATTGGATCAAGGACCTTAAAATCAAACCAGAGCCACTGCACTTAATAGAAGACAAAGTAGGCCCAAATCTCCATTATGTTGGATTAGGCCCCAACTTCCTTAATAAGGCTCCTTTAGTACAAGAATTAATATCAAGAATCAATAAATGGGATAGATTCAAACTAACAAGCTTCTTCTCAGCAAAAGAAACAATGAGTGAAGTGAATAGAGAGCCTACTAATTGGGAACAAATTCTTACCACACACACATCAGATACAACACTAATCTCTAGAATATATTAAGGACTCAAAAATCTTAACACCTAAAAAAAAAGTAACCCAATCAATAAATAGGCCAAGGAACTGAATAGACACTTCTCAGAAGAAGGTATACAATCAATCAATAAATATATGAAAAAATGTTCAACATCTCTAGCAATTAGAGAAATGCAAAATTAACTACTCTAAGATTTCATCTCACTTCAATCAGAATGGCAGCTATTAAGAATACAGACAATAATAAGTGTTGGTGAGGATGTGGGGAAAAAGGCATGCTCATACATTGTTAATGGGACTGCAAATTGGTGCAGCCAATATGGAAAGCAGTATGGAGAATTTTTGGAAAACTGGGAATGGAACCACCATTTGACCAAGCTATTCCACTTCTCTGTCTATACTTGAAGGACTTAAAAACAGCACACTACAGGGACACACCCACATCAATGCTTTATAGCAGCACAATTCACAAGAGCTAATCTATGGAACCAACCTAGATGCCCTTCAGTAGATGAATGGATAAAGAAAATATGGTATATATACATAATGGAATATTATTCAGCATTAAAAGAGAATGAAATCATGGCATTTTCAGGCAAACGGATGAAGTTGGAGAATATAATACTAAGTGAAATTAGCCAATCCCAAAAAAACAAATGCTGAATTATTTATCTGATTTAAAGATGCAGATTCATAATGTGTTATGGAGTTGGGGTGGGAGGATTAAATGAACTCTAGTTAGGGCAAAGGGTAAAAGGGGAGGAAGGGGAAGGGATGGGCCATAGGGATGGGAAAGACAGTGGAATTCAATGGTCATAATTACCCTAAGTACATGTATGAAGACAGGAAGGATGTGACTCTACCTTATGTACAACCAGAGATATGAAAAATTGTGCTCTATATGTATAATATAAATTTATAATGCATTGAGTTGTCATATATAACAAATTAAAATTTTAAAAAGAAAAGAATGTGAAGAACAAAAATACAGTGTCAGGACAGAGCTTATACAGTTGACAATAAAGTTGATCCTAGAACTCATGTGAACTATACACACTGGCATACATAAATCATATCTTAATTCAGTGGGAAAATCTAAGACCAATGGACATTCACTATAATTTGGTTTGGTTGGAATTTTAAATAAAGTTTTAAGTGACATTTTCTCCCACCCACCACCACCCTGCTTATCCACTGGTAGAAACAATTGCAGATTACTTACAATAATAAAATAATGCATTTATGAAAATATTCCTCTAATTATGAAAAGTATATGCTCTATTATAAAAACAAATCACTACTTGCAATTTTATGTTTATTATACTGTGCCATACTTGTAATTATATTTAGTAAAAAAGCAAGTTATCTTATTAAAAGACATAAATGAAGTTTTGTGTTGAGAAGATTCTACAACCTAAAGCATATTCTACCTTCCCGTGTGATCTCTACAGCTCAAAATTCCTACATTGAGAAATTATATAAAATAACTTATACATAATGATATATGCTACTATATTTCATATATATATTAATTAGAGCAATTACGGTTTCAAAGTCATATGACTGCAATTTAATAATTCCAGTTGAGACCCATTATCTTAAGCCTGAGATTTACCACATTTTGGATATTTGAAAGCTTTTTTAAGAATATAAATTGAAATAAATAATTTACATCACTAAAAAAAAAGGTATTGTGTCCAACTGAAACTAAAAAATAAGTTTTTTTTTTTTTTTAAAGAAAATCTATTTCCCAAACTACCCAACAGTGATCCCTGCTCCTAGAGGAAAATTCTCTACTTCTTTAGATGTCTCCTCTTTATTTCCAGATTTATGAAAAATCTCTTATTACTGTATTTCTTGAGTTTTGAATTTACACATCCTCTATTTGTTTATATTCACAATTCCCCTCTAGAATCACTCACATATTTATTCCCCTGTTATTATTATTTGAATATGAAATTTCCTTTGAAAGCTCCTGTGTCAATGCAGAGATGGCCATGAGTGAAATGATAAGGTTATGAGAACAGCATCCTAATCAGAGGGTTCATCAATTTGATGGATTAACTATTTGAAAGGACTGCTGTACTGGGTGGTAATTATAGGCAGCTGGGTCATGACTGAAGGAAGAAGGTCACTGGAGGCTGCCCTTGAGGATTATACCTTGTCTACCTTCCCCCAATCTCCTTCTCTCTCCCTCCCTCCCTCTCCCTCTCCCTCTCTCTCTCTCTCTCTCTCTCTCTCTCTCTCTCTCTCTCTCTCTCTGTTCCTCACTGCTGTGACTTCTGCCAAGATGTTCTGCTTCATCTTTGATTCAGAGCAATGAAGTCAGGTGATTAAGGACTGAAACCAAGAGCCAAAACAAACTTTTGTCCTTTAAGTTATTCTTGTTAGGCATTTTGGCCACAGCAACAAAAAGCTGACTAACACAGAAATTGGTACTGAGAAATTGCATCATTGCTGTGACTAAACTGACCATATGGTTCAGAAGCCTTCAGAACTGATTTGTAGGAGGAAGGTGGAAAAGTTTGGAGATGCAGTATGGAGAAACCTTACAATGTTGTAAGCAGAGATTAATGGGCTTCTGGTGCAAATTCAGAAGACCAGAAGCCAATAGGAACATAGACAGTAAAGACTGTGCCCATGAAGTTTCAGAAGGAAATGAGAACTCTATTAAAAATCAGACAAGAGACTATTCTGGTCATAGTTTGGCAGAGAAATTGTCTACATTTTGTCTATGTCCTAGACTTTCTGTGAGACTGAATTTAAAAGTGATGGACTAATTAATCTGACAGAAGAAATTTCAAGGCACAAGAGCCTTCGGGTAGTGCGTGGAAACTGAGAAATTTGATGCCCTCAGATATCTAATTTTCTAAAAATGACTTATCTTCCTTTTTTACCCCCTAGTTCTTCTCTAGAATTTAAATCTTGTCTTGTCTTAGACTGACATTTGATAGAAAATGAATCATTTAACCTGTTTAAAAAATACACACTAATGTCTAGAGCTCTCCAAATCTCACTACAATATTCTAATGTGATGTCTGAGTGGGGCCAGTGTACCATGAACAAAATTAGCCTGGGGAATTTCACTGGACTCCCAAAGTTGGGAAACAGTGCTCTAAATCAGTGTTGTACCTATCTTGGATTACCTGGGATCTGATTAAAAAGTTCTGATGAAGGATGTCTGTGGAGGGACTGAAAGTAGGCACTTCCCACACGTGTTCACATGGGGCTGGTGGTGCTGAGCTGCCGATTCAGGACCCACACAGACTGAAGACTGTTCCTTGAGAGCTTATTAAGAAAGAAGCACCTTGGGCTCCAGAAGGAAATGAATCAATATCTGTTTTTAATTCTGATCTCCTCACGAATTTTATGTTCATTAAATTTGAGAAATTCTGCCCCAGACAACCTCTCTCAGAAATAAAGAATGATTCAGAATGGAATTAACCCCAACATAGTAATACAGTTTAATTATGCAATGCAACTTAAACATTATTTCTGAATTAAAAAAAAAAAAAAAACAAACAGAATGGTAGGGAGGTTGTGCATGGGGAGTGGAAAGTGGGGTATATAAAAACTCTGTGTACTTTCCACTCATTTTGCTAAAGACGTTCTGAGCATCCTGTCTACTATGTGGGCATACTGCATTGGTGAAACTGACATAAGAAGAAATGACATCTGGAGGGTGCAATTGATTGGCACTTCATACTTACTCAGCCACCTTCCAAATGCAAATTAGTACCTCTTACAAGTTAATGTGTAGGAAGAAATTATGTTGACTGGTTAAATATAGGGCCTGGTCCCCTTGAAGTTGGCCTTTGCTTTCTTAATAAATTGGATTTGTGATTTCTTTGTTAATTGATTAAGGAAATTAAATTATCCTGGATACACTTGCATAAACAAGTGTCTGGAACAATGAAGACCTGATGCATGATCATCATGACCCCAACAATAAACTACCATCCAAGATGTCACTCTGAAGTGAACCAATCATCCTTCCCAGGAACACGGTACATCAGTTCACTATATTAGTTTATCTGAGTTCCATCCTTCTCTTTTCAAAGTTAACCTAAAACTTCACCTAAAAACTTTGAAATAGGCTAAAACATCTCTAAATTTAAAAAAATAAACAAATAAATTCGAACTTACATAATGTACATATTTGCAAGATGATGTAGTTTTTGTTTGTCCTTACATAGTTTGAGAAAAGCAAGTCCCTAGAAAATCAATTTCCTTTCTTCTTAACGTTCTCAGGTTTATGAGGCTTTGGAGATATCAATAAAATCACAATCTCTGATTCTAAAATGTTCCATCTGTTCCTGCCACTCATTCCCCTACTGAAGGCTGAATCTTTTTGCTTCCCAATTATCCTCAGCCCCCAGCTGTAATGGTGGCAACGGGAATAGTAGAGGAGAGCTTGTGGAACTGGGAAGTGGTGATTGGATTTTCATGAAAATGTGCCTTGGAAGAAATAGAGTGAGAGAAAGGTGCAGTAAAACCAGACAAAATCACTGAGACTTTACAATTATGCACACTTCATTTGCAAATCGTGACCTCCAAATGAAGTTGTTCCTGTGCACTGTTTGTATTCTGCAGGAAACATCTGCATATTTTGACCATGTTAAACAAGAGAAGAAAAGGAGCCTAATGTGAGTCCCACCATGTGTCAGGAATTACATATGTGTAACACACAATCTTTCCCATGGCCATTCTTATCTTAAAAAAAAGGAAGGATTTAAGCTATAGATACTCCAACTCAAAAGAGCAAGGTTACATGATGAGTGAAGTGGAGAGGTGGGGATGAAACCAAAAAACTGTCTGATTTTGTGGCCCAGGCTGTTTCTACTTACACCCTACCTCTACCAATGAGTGAAACTTTCCTCTAGCAATGAAAAAAGATACACTTGTATTTGAATCTTAGCCCTGACATCTTCTAAGTGCAATCTTAGGCCAGTGACTTCTGTAAATTTGTTCTTTCTTCAGGAAAATTTGCATAATGATGCTTATCAGATAGACTTATTGTGGTGATTGTATGGCATAACATCTTAGATTGCTTAGCATATTAGTATGTGTCTACTAATGTAAGCTGCTAGTTCAGACGTATCATTAAGGCAATCCACAGTAGCATAAGTTTATCCCATTGCAGCATAAGTCTAGCTCCTTCCCACAATCTGAAAACTTGTAATGCAAAGTGTCACAATCAATACAAAAGGGCTGAGATCAGATTGTACTGAAGATATGTTGGAGGGAAAATATTTCTGTGGGCCAGAAGGAAGATCATTATACTGCTTTCTTAATTATTTATGTGTGTATGGTATAGCCATATATCGGAAACGACAGAAGGTATCACTTATCATCAAGGAGCACAGAACAGAGCCAGGACTACAAAGTCATCCCTATTTTTCCAAACCCATCCTTCAGTGTTACTCTGTCCTTAAGTCTGATTCCTATTTCAAATATGAGTCTCTTTGAAACTAGTGGACTTCGTACTTATTATATTTCTTGGGTTCTAAAACATTTGCTGGTTAACAAAATATCTTGAGCCTTATGTGATTATTTTGACATATATATTGGCCTTTTTAACTCTAATTCATTTAGTTGAAATCAATACATTTTGTAATTATAAGTCATACAGAATAATTGATGTCATCAACTCTAGCCCAGGACGGCATTAGCTATATGCTCCCTTTGCACATTGAACCAACTAAAATACAGCATTTTCCTCATTGTTTTGTGATTATTTGTTTGCATTTCCTTTATCTACACTGAACCTCTCAAGGATATGTACAATGCAGAATTATTTAAGTTTTAAATAAGAGTAAGTGTGAGAGAGAATTTTCATGTTGATCACCTGCTATGTTGGATATGAAGTGTACTCCTAAAAGTTCCTATATGATGCAGTAGGTAAAATGATTATGTTAAGCGAGCTGTGACCTAATTAGCCCATCCAAATTTGATTGGGTTAATTAATTGGGTTATAACTATAGAAAGGTGGGCTGTGACTAGAAAAGGATATCGCCAGGGATATTACTTGGTGATTATATATATATTATTCCTGGCTCTCCCTGTTCTCTCTGCTAGCTGGCCACCCACTGATGCCCCTCCATGATGCCTCCATGATTTCCTCCACCATGCCCCTTGGCCACGATCCTCCTCATCACCTCAGGCCCTGAGCAATGAAGCTGGCTAACCATGGCCTGAAACTCTGAAGCCACAAGCTCCAAATAATCTTTTCTTCCTTTAATTTGTTTTGTTAGTTATTTGGGTCATAGCCACAAAGAGATGACTAACACATTATCCATTACTATTACAAATAATAAGTACAAATGATTCAATTTAACGAAAACAACTTGGGCTTTGAGTTCAGTTCTCACTGCCTTATTTACTAGCTGTGTGACTTTGGGCTGCCTATTGAACTGAGGGACTATTTCCTGAGGTGTCATTTGGAGACCTGAACAGCTGTTTGCACAGAGCAGCTGGGGGAAAACGCTGGCAAGATATGAATACGGAGGAAAGAAAATGCCTTCTGAAAGATCAACTGAAAGGATCATATGGAGAGATCTAATGAATAGCACCAAAAATAACAATAAAATGAAGAGACAAAGTAGTTATGGTGTTGAGAAAGTTGACTTCCACAATTACGTATTGAAAGAACACGTCCATTAAAAGAGTGGGGAGAACATGACGAAGGGAAAATTTGGAAATGACCATCCAATATCTGTTGTCAGAAATTCTATCCCTATTACAAGAAAAAAGTAAGGTCTTGAGTCATTTAAAACCCATGTCATGAGGTCACACTGACTTCCTTTATATTGATCAGATGGCCTCAAACCCTTGGTTAAAGTTTAATATACTTTAAGTTCTGCCTGTGGAATAACAGCTCATAAAGCTCTCCCATCCCTCTGTTTTATGGTGCTGAGTGTTCTAATTTTTTATAATTATAATTTTTTTCTTATTATAATTTTTTTTCTCATCATCAGTCCAATTGTCAATGTGCTTCTGTAGACAGGGCATTATATGCTTGGAAATGCCTCCCAAGTACCAGAAAAGAACAGTGCACAGGAACAACAGCATCCCAGCCACACTCCCAGGTGAGCGAGGGAAATGGCACAGTGCATAACTCAGCTGTCACTTCCATTTTTAAACAAAATTTTTAAACAAAAATTTTCAAACTTATTCAATGCAAGTTGATTTTGTGTTAGACTTCTAATGTCTCACCAGGTCACCTTACTGAAACTGAAAGTTAAATGCTTTTATTTGTCTTCTTAGGAGAATGCTAAGCATTTACATGAGTGATAACCTCTTCACATCACAGTAGGTGGGGTGGGATATCTGATTTGTTGCCTGTAATTCCTACATATATTTGTGAAGATGAACGATGAATTACTTGGTATCCCTGGTATGGTTACTAATAACCAGTAACCATAGAAATATCAATGAAAAGATCAGCTACTAATACCAACCTGTATCGTCTCATTTCATGTTCAATCACATGTGAGTTTTTAGTTTAACAGATGAGCTGAGAAAGAAAAAGGTTAATTTTCCAATGTCAGACTGTTAGTAATTGAGCAAGTGAGGTACTGTTTGAACTCAAGCAGTCTCACTACTGTCCTATGCAGATATCTCACAACATAATTATTACTATGTTGCTATTTTCTTCATCATTATTAAGAGTGAGTTTCTTAATCTTCAATCCAGAGTCCCATAAGATAAAATGAAATATGAGTCTAGCAAAAGAAACAATCAACAGAGTGAAGAAACAATCTACAGAATGGGAGGAAGTATTGCAAACTCTCCATCTCAGACAGCATTAATGTTCATAATATATAAGGAACCCAAACAACTGCACAAAATCATTATCTCACCACAATGAGATTATCACCTCATCTTTGTAAGAATTATTACTAAGAAAAACACAAAGTCAAGCCACATGCAGTGGTTTGACTCAGCTCGGGAGGCTGAGGCAAGAGAATCACAAGTTCAAAGCCAGCCTCAACAATGGCAAGGTGCTAAGCAAATCAGTGATACCCTGTCTCTAAATAAAATAAAAAATAGGGCTGGGGATGTGGTTCAGTGCTTGAGTGCCTCTAAATTCAATCCCCAGTAACCAAGGGGGGGGGTGGAACACAGTCAAGCACCAATGAGGATTTGGAGAAATGGGAACTGTAAATTAGTACAGACATTATGGAAAGTAGTCTCGATGTTTCTAAAAGTATTAAAAGTATAGTTGGGCATACTGATGCCTTCCTATAATTCCAGGTACCTGAGATAATGAGGCAGTAGGATCACGCAGTTAAGGCTAACCTGGGAAACACAGTGAGATACTCAACTTAAAAAAAAGTAATTAAAATGGAAATATCATATGAATCAGAAATCCCATTACTGGAGCCAAGGTAAATAATCAGTATGTTAAAGAAACATCTACACTCCCATATTTATTGCAGAATTATTTCCATTAGCTAATAAGTGGGCACAATCTGTGTGTCCATCAACTGATGAATGAAGAAAGGAAATTTAATACATGTGTACCCTGTAATACTGTTCAGCTATAAAAAAAGGATGATATCTTGTTAATTGCAACAACTTGGATAGAACTGGGAACATTATATTAGGTGAAAAAAGCCAGGTACAAAAAGATAAGTACTACATGATCTTACTCATGTGAAGTATAAAAAATTGAGAGTAGAACAGTTACCAAAGGATGGGGAGAACAATAACTAGAGAGAAATGGGAACTGTTGATCAGTGAGTACTAAGTCACAGTTGAATAAAAACAAAAGGTTCTGGTGGGCTACTATTGTATAGCAGGTTGACTCTAGAGTACAATAACATACAGTACATTGGCAAAAGCCAGAAGAAAGTATTTGGAAAGTTTTAACAATAAAGAAATTAGAAGTGTTTGAGAAGATTTATGACTTTACCTGGACTTAAACATTTTACCATGTGTACAAACATCAAAACATCATGTGGCACCCCACAAATACCTACAATTTTTATATTTATGTATCAGTTAAACATCAACTTAAAGTTTTTTAAAAAATATATTTTAAAAATAAAATTTGAGCTTTTTTGACTATGCTTGGAAAGTTTCGTATTTCAATAGGGCTTCAAAATTAGGATTCATAATTTATAGTGGAATCACATTAAACAAGATTATGAAATGGATTTTTAATTCCAAAAGATAACTAAATAATATGCAAAATAATACTCATGTTTATTATACTATATTTCCACACTAGGAACTTCTACCAAATTACTGTAAAAATAAATATACAAATGTAATGAAATCTAAATAACATTCTTAAATAATCTTTTTAAATGTGAAAAGTGAATAAAAGATAAGCACCCAAGTATAGCAGTAATATTTTGAGAAATAAATTTTTAAAAAGAAAGTCTATGAAAACAAAGTCTATGAAAGTCTATGTATATTTACAATATACACAAAATAAAATTATTCAAATAAATACAACTTATTTATTTAAAATAGACATAAATTCCATTTAAAATCACAGAGATGTTTAACATTTATTAGCATATATTAATATAAGAGAAAGTTGATGTAAAAATTAATATTAAAGAATAAATAATTTCAGTTATGAAGTAACTGGCTAGCATTTCTATTTAAAAAATATAATCTTGCATATTACAATACCAATCTATAAAAAAATAATCCCAGATGTATCAAATAATGTAAAATTTTTTTTAGTCAGCTTTTGCATCATTGTGGGGAAAAAAAAAAAACCTGAAAATAGCCACTTAGAGGAGAAAAAGTTTATTTGGGTTTTATGGTTTGAGAGGTCTCAGTTCATGGATGGCCAACTCCATTGCTCTGGGTCCATGGTAAGGCAGCATATCATGAAGGAAGAGCTCAATGTAGGATAGCTGCTTAGGTGCTTAGCTCATGGCGAGGTCGAGAAAGCAGAGAGAGAGGGTAGGGAGGGGCCACAGGAACTAGACACCCTTCCAGGGCACACCCTCAGGGACCCATATGCTCCAGTCATGCCCCACGTACCTACAGTAATCACCCAGTCAGTCCATTCAAAATAGAATAAACTGATTAGATTATGATTCTCATATTGTAATTATTTTACTTCTCAATATTCCTGCATTGACAGGAGTTTTTCAGGGACATCACAAATTAAAACCAGAACAAATATTAAACAATATTACCCATAAAGTATTACAAATTAATTTATTTTTTGATAATAATAAACTAACAATGAGGCACAACAATATCATATAAAATAGATAGACGCCATGACATTTTTAAATGGTTATATGTTCCCCCCCCACAAGAAAGCCCCAATTGGATTAAAAAATAAACTAGGAAAATAGTTTGAACCTATTGAATATTAGGAGATTAATATCCTTAATTTGAAAATAGCTCATATAAATCTTTACGAACCTGATAAATATACGTAAAAAATATCAACAAAAAATACAAAAAATAGTCACTATAGTATAAATGTTATGTCTTATGAGTATAAAGACAATGGCAGGAAGCTATGCAATTTTATGTCTATCAAAATGTATATAATGTGCAATTTTTTGTATGAAAAATAATTTATAATTTTAGTATCAACCATAATGGAATAGATTGTGTCTCACAAATACCTTCACCAAGAACAAGTAGAAAATATTGGTAAAACACAAATAGCATCTATTCAAATCACTAGAGTGCTAATAGAGCAACCAAGACTTAAATAGTCAAAACTGAGAAGAAAAGAGAATAGCAGAGAGGGACCTGGCTGTGTGCCAGCTGCTTTTTCCATCAGTGCTTTGAAAGCTCATGGAGAGGGGAAGAGGCAGCATTTGGCCATGTTTTCGGGGGTAGATAAAAGAACAGAGCCTAAAAATCCCAAAGGGATCAAGATGATTAAATGACATTTAAGGTTCTCTATGCAGTCAGATTGAAGGACCAAATCCTAGAAAGGAGATAGGCACAAATAAAAGAGTAAAACGGTGTGATTTTCAGACTTGCGGCACTTGCTATATTCTTTAAGTAGAGCAAGAGGAAAATATGGGAAGATAATTTAAAAAAAAAACTACTAGATATAAAAACAGATTTTAAAGTTGTGTGGTTCTGAGAAGTCAGGAAAAAAATAGATTTTGGAACAACTAAAATGCATCTCTTATAAGTGTCCAAGGTCTCTGCTGAGTCCCCCACACAGTGTCACTCTTAGTAAATAAGAAAACAACAAAACCCAGACTCAGGTAGATTCCTTCTTGATTCAGCCGACCTACTTGCACTTGAGCTGCCTACAAAAGGCAAAGGTAAATCTTTCCTGGAAAAGGATCTAACTCAGTCTTTTTAATTTTTCAAAAGCAGTATACAGAATTCAAATTTTAAAAAGCAAAAGGCAGTCTATGAAATAAAACCCCCCTCAAAAACAAGCAACACCACCATTGACTTATTTCAAATTATATGGCCCTGATTTTAGAAGAATGGTGATTGATACATTCAAAAAAACAGGTTAAAAGATGAAGATTTTATTAGATGGCTATAATTTACTTTTTATAATAAGAAATTCTAAAGTTGAAAATGTAACAATTGAAATCAGGATTCCTCTAGATAGATTTTAACACAGATTGGGTATAACAGAAATGAAGATTGGTGAAGTAATCAAAGAAGGATAAGCAGAAGATGTCTATGATAACAGCAGAAAAGAACTGAAAATAATGAAAGTTTAGGCAAAAACTTCTCACATGCATACAATAATATTCCCCGAACACAGGAGAGATGCATTTCATAAGACACCCAGAAGAGAAGAGAGACAGAACAAGGGTGAAACAAGGTTTTAAAGAAAGATCAGGAGAGTTGACCAAGGGGACTGATGGAAGGAAGGAGGGACAGGTAAAGGAGAGAACAGAGGAATGAATCTGACTGAACTTTGAAATTCCATATGCACATACATGGATATAGCACAGTGATTCCCAACAAAAAGTGTATCTACAAGGCACCAATTTAAAAAAAAACTTACAAGTTACAGAAAGATCAATAAAGTAGAGAGAAGAGAGTATGAGGAAGGAGAAGGGGACAGGGGCAAGTATTGAGGACTGAACAAATTTTATTCCATGCTTTGGTGATAATATAAAAATGTATCCTAAGGCTGTATATAATTAAAGAGAATTTTGTAAAAATGTTAACACACACATGCAGTTAGACTTATTGATACCACTGGTGATAAAAATCAATCAGGGCCAAGTTTCATTTCCCCAGATGTGAACACCCAAGAAACAATGAGGCAAACATAGAAAGCAAGTTTTGTTTAAAGCACAGAACAGAGATAGGCTTCTCTGCAGAGAAGGAGCCCCAGATCTGGATGTCCAAAGAAATGGGGGTGTCCTGCCCCTTTATACATTTTAGATTTCCTTTGTCTCATGCTCCCCTCCCCTTATCCTGCCTTTCTTGTCTCCCTATCCTGCATATGTGACCAGTGGCCAAAAGTTAAAGATAGAATGATCCAAGGGTGGAAAAGAAACTGCCCAGGGTACAGGCAGGAAGGGACCAGCCCAGGAGGCATTAATTAATAACTCTTATAATTCTCTGCTTGGAGGAAAAATTCCTGGGACAAGTTACCTTTGCCACAGGTTGAAGGAGGAGGGGGAAGGGTTTTGGAGATATCAGCATTTTGTTTCTTTTCTTTCCAACCATCTCCATCTGCCCAATCAGACACAATTATTTAGTATCTACATTGATGGCCTTCAGTTTCCCACTCTGCGAACACAATTCTAACAGTGGTTAGAGGAAAAATGGATGATGACCACTCTGTCTGCTTCAAGCTGAGAGGGGTGACCTGAGATAAGCAGTTTGAGTTTCCCTCTTAGGAACATTTCAGCTCAGTTTAGGGGTTCATAGCAAAAGTCTGGTTTGGATAGAACAGGTTGTAAAGTCATCTGGAGGTGGGTGTTTCAATGAGAGAAACAAAAAGACATGAGTACTGAAATGAGATTCATACAAAGTAAATGTCACAGCATCTGGAACATGTCAATAAATATCTTGAAAATGATAGAAACCAGTAGTTTCTCACCAGGAGGTGCAAGAGCTGACAAGTTGTTCCCATGGCAATGCTTTTATCTGGTAATGTAAAGCTTTGACATTGCCAGAGTTATCAGGAATGTAAACAACACTTAGTTTTAATAGTGTCACAGATGTCCCCATAAGATGTACTTAAGCTATCTAGTCATCTAATTTTTACAAAATACCTTTTTATTGGGATAACTTCTCTGCTTAGTAGAGATGCCTTTATTTCTGTTACTTAGGTCTAAATAATCATACTAGCAAACACAGATCAAGCCTACCTATATAGGAGGTTAGAAAGTTTTGGTATAAATGGTCTAAATCTCCCTTTTTGTAGTCAAAGAAGCTAGCAAAGCACATAGCAACAACAATGGGGACAATCTCTATGGGCTAGTAAAAGCTGTGAATCCAGGCACTTCCATGTCCCTCTGGCAACCCTAGAGTCTTTAACAGCTAGAGTATAATCTGCAAGGGGAGGGGAGTGCTCAGGAGGAGGGAGCAGGAGCATGCAGAATGGCCCATATGGACACATATATTATTGGTCCTTTTGCTCAATGCCTACTGACTGATTGCCATGGATACTCCATTAGTGTGGTTTAGAGAGGAGTCAAGAGAAGAAAACTTTGGGATTCACCTGGGAGTGGCCCAGGCCAGAACCCCACGGTTTTTCCAAACCTTTGTCTACCTCCAGGCAGACTGAGATTAAAGACACTGTGTACTCACACCAAATACTCTCTGAGCTAGATAGAATAGTGGGAAATGGCTTTAGCAGAACCCAGCATGCCTGATTGGCAGAACAGGTGATTGGAAACAATCTAGGCTGGGGAATCCTCTAAGCAGTATCTTGTAGAATGGTGGCTTGCCCTAACTGCATTTAATTAGCTGATGGGTGCCCATTATTATCTTCCAGAAAGAAAGAGACAGAAAGATGAACCTCAGATAGATGTGGGGTGCCTATGAAGCAGCTTACCTCATGATGATATTGGTGGGACCTCCAAATATGATATCGCCAGTGATGAAAATCAATCAGGGCCAAATTTCATCTCCCAGATGTGAAGACTGAACACCTGAGAAATGCCAAGGCAAGTGTAGAAAGCAAGTTTTATTTAAAGGATGGAACAGAGATAGACTTTTGCACAGAGAAGAGGTCGCAGGGATGGATATCCAAAGAAGTGGGGGTGTCCTGCCCCCTTTATACATTTTAGATTTCCTTTGTTCTCATCTTCTCCTTCTCCCCTTATCTTGCCTCTCTTCTCTCCTCATTTTGCATATGTGTCTAGTGACCAAAAGGTGAAGGTGAAGAGACCCAAGGATGGGAAAGAAGCTGCTCAGGGGTACAGGCAGGAAAGGACCCGCCCAGGATGCATTACTTAACAACTCATATAATTCCCTGCATGGAGGGACCATTTCTGGGGCAGGTTAGCTTAACAGTGAGTCGGAGGAGGAGGGGAAGGGCTTTAGAGATATCATCATTTGATTTCTTTCCTTTCTAACCAGCCCCATCTTCCCAATCAGATCCAATTATTCATTGTGTACAGTGACTGCCTTTTGTCCTGCAACTTCATTATCATGGGATAACCACAGAGAAAAATCCTGAGAACAGCCACGGACAGAAAGGGTCGGAAGGATGGCAGGTAGGAGAGGTAGGACAGATGCTATCTCTGAGGAGCAGGTCAGACTTACAGCCAACTTACCAAAGGAATAATGGAAGTCAGAAGACAACAGAACCACCTCTTTGGTTGCAGTAATAGGGGGTCACAACCAGGAAAGTATACAAGAGACCCTTTTAGGTTGCCAATATGTTTATAATCTTGACTTAAGTAGTGTATACTTGAATACGTACAATTTACAAATGTTCTTCTAGCTGTACATTTATAAGTTATGCTTATAATTTATACTTTTGTATCTGTGTGTTATGCTTTAAATAAAAACTTGGTTAACCAAGAAACTCAGAAAAAAATTCCATCAGTATTTAGTGTCATGGAATGATACCCACACCAGATTGTCAGGGCATGTTTAAAAATGGCATGTACACTATGACCCTACCTTTAATTCATAATTTATGTACATTTACAGGCTTTATATAAACATAAAGGCCTGAAGAAATTCTTCAAAATAGTTCAATAAAATGTTGAATATTATCCTCATTTAGTAGAGATAGTGGTGATTTTAACTTTGTTCATAAGTTCAATCCTTAGAATAAGAAAACATTAACTAAAATCAACTTCTGTTATTGAGTTCTCTTCAAGGATCCTATGGACTACATATTATGAAAGCCATTATTTTGTTGCTACAATTCATCTCCTACAATGAGCACTGATGAATAACTAAATACATATTAAGATTGCATGTAAAATAATTGACTCAATACATAGTTTATTTTTTGAACTTTTATTTGTTGAACTTTTTGCATACTTCACTGCAATTTTAACTACATATGTTTAAGGCTTGCTAAACCAAAATTGTGATGGCAGAAATCACATTTTAGGTTTGCTTGCTCATGATTTATGGTTACAGTCTGGACTTTGTTCTTATAGCAAATATTACCTCTGCCACTTGATCAGGTAAACCTCATCAAGTTATATAACTTTACTAAGTCTTGGTTTCCCTATCAATAAGTTACCATTACTGAACTTATTATTATTACTTCTTACTATTATTTCTATTAGTCACTATTATTACTGACTTCTTATTAAATCACATTATATGCACAAGGAAATATGTCCCAGGAACAAATTTTTCTTCAATGCCTGTTGCTATTTCAACACTCTGATAAGGATTGATGGCAAAGGGGAAACACATGCTAGTGGTGAGCATCGGTGCACACTTATGTATTGTAAAATGGTCATAGCAAGAGAGGTGCACAAAGGAAAAATTGACTTTAAACCCTACCCTGCCTTTGGTAAGAAGTGTACAATGCTGTTGATATAATTTATGATCACTATCTTTAGTTGCTTTCCTTTGTATCTGTGTGTTATGCTTTAAACAAAAACAATACTTGTGTTACACTGAAGTTTAGCTTCTTTCCAACACTGTACTTTGCCAGTGGCATACCCACAGGGCATATGGCCAACATTCTCCTTTACATTCTGCACTTAAATTTTCCCTTCAGGGAAACCCTCTTGCTTCTAGCACTGATGAATTTAAGGAGATGTATCTTAGTTCATCTTCAATTACCATTGATCCAGTAGAGAAGGAAGATACAGTTGGATCTAGTCCTCATCTGAGTTTGCACTAATAATGTAGGAATGCAAATGTGCTTGATGTTTTAGTTGATGTTACATAGTATCTTTCACAACACTGCACTGCTTAGGTCAATTCCTTTGAAGTTCAGTTTTTAAGTGGACTATTTAAATTACAGTAACCACCCAGTTAATCTATTCAAACTAGGATGGACTATTTAGGTTAGAGCTCTCACAGTCTAATAATTTCACCTCTGAATATTCCTGTATTAACATAGGAGATTTTTTTTGGGGGGGTACCTGATATCAAATCATGATAGAGAGCAATTGACATTCATATAGAAACTTACCTTAGCTCAAGTAGATAACAAACCTGAGGTTGCTAACTGTAGCTCTGTTTTGATATAGAAGATGAAAATATGGTGGACAAATAAAGTAATAATGACAACAGCCACTACCATGAATAATGGAACTTCTTTTTTGTTTCTTGTCAATATTTAGCACTTCATTAAATCGTGTTCTTTGAA
This sequence comes from Urocitellus parryii, assembly GCF_045843805.1. Lineage (NCBI taxonomy): Eukaryota > Metazoa > Chordata > Mammalia > Rodentia > Sciuridae > Urocitellus > Urocitellus parryii. Next base: position 273,891,222 of record NC_135531.1, on the reverse strand, counting down.
CATGTATACAAAAAAAAAATAAATAAATAAATTAAAACAGTAGTGATCATTAAGAGAATGTCTGGACATAAGACAGTTTTCAGTCATAAGCAATAGTACATTTTTTTTTTACTTTTTATTAAACTGTCTTACATGGCTATGCTCATCAAAGTCAGTTCCTGCATAGATACTATTTGTGTAACAAGGGCTTAGGTAGACAAGAGTCTGGCATATTCAGGCAAGCACCACCGCCACATATGTGCCATTATGATCTGAGTGCATGTGATACCAAATGTTTCTAGATTCAACACTTACAAGGAATTTCTTAACTTTAAAATATAAATAAGAAGAAAATGCTAGTCTGAGTAAGTCAAAATAGCTTTTTGTTAAACAGTAGAGCCTTCAGTTTATTATTAGTAGTATGGATCCAAAGTCTTTCAATTATCAGTAACTCTTCATCAAGTAATTGCCTATGTGTTAGATATGTGTGGTTGTTGGTAAAGCAGGGATCCAATCTTTACTGTTATTCCCCCATATTTGTCTTTATTGGACTATTTGTCTTCTGAATTGGGGACGATGTCTAGTAGGTAAATCAGACCTGTCTCCATTTGTTAGGTCTGCTTCCGATACATGGGCTTCCTCCTTGAATGCCTTGTCTTCTTCTCTTGATAGTTTTCACATCTATATTTTAAAAAATAATATTGCATAGGAAGCATTTCTATCTCTCCACTGGGGAAAACTCAATTTTATAGAGTTTATTTTTTTCATTATACAAAATTGCCAATATTGACCAATTTTAGATAATTTCATAAAGTTCCACTATTTTCACTTTGTTTTACTCATTTAACTTTATTTTTTGTGAATGTTCTGCAGAAACAGAGGCAGATATTGCTTCTTATGACACCCTGTTAGATTACCAGTGAATCACTGTATACACCTTGTGCTTATTTTCATTTTGAGAAATGACAGTGTAGTCACACTGGTTAATCTGACGTCACAAACTTTATTAACAATGCCCTGATTCACATATCTTTTATTCTGTTCTAAGTCTCAGATATTGTGAAACTTTCTCTTCTGTCCTCCTCCTCCTTCATATCTCTTATTATTTTTATTGTGTAAGAACGTCCCATAGCCTTATTGTGTGCCAGTACTATTCCTGACATTTTATATTTATCAACTCACTTAAGTTAATGATATTTATTCCATCAGCTAGGCAACAGGGTAGGCAAAAGAGCTGAACCTCCCTGGGCAGCCATGAAACAAGGAACTTAAGTGGCACACGCATCAATTTGCTATATAAAAAATTATTCCTCTACTCAATAAATAAAATCACACCCGAAAGGGTAGCAAAACAGCAGAACCCGAAAAGTAAAGACTAAATTTTAAAGACAGTAAGTTTCAAAATATATTACCTGAAAAGTATTAGGAATTGTATTAGCAGCACATTTCTCCAGTGCAATAAGTAAAAAAACAGAGAGTGAGCCATCAAAATGAGGAGGAAAACAACTGTCAATCTAGGATTCTGTAATAAGCTAAAGTAGCATTGGAGAGGGAGAACACACAAAAACATTTTTAAACAAAGATCGAGAATGTAGGAGGAAATTAGTAGAGGCTCTAACAGTTTTTAACTTTGTCAAAAGATGGAGGATGTTTATCTATTATGTAATTTAAATATAGTCACCAAGGGAGTAGAGAGTGAATGTGGAAATTTCAAAGCAGCTAAGATGGAAAAACAGCATATATGAAATTTGATCAACTGAGTAAAAAACATGAAAGAGCAAAAAAGCAATGAAAAGATAGTAAGAATAAAAAAATCAGAGAAATGCACCTTGAAACAAACAATTTTGATAATGAATTAAATTCTCATGTTAACCGATTTATAATGTCAGATAAATTACATATTGTTATGTAATGAAAGCAGAATGTTTGAGAGAAAGGAAGGGGATAAGTTATGCCACACAAATAAAAATCAAAAGAAAAAAAATTATTTAAAGACTCTGTAGGCATTGCTCAAGAAAGGTTATGATCAAAGAACCATGAAGATTTTACAATTCTGAATTAATACAGATTAATTAACAAGGCCTTAAAATACATTAGGCAAAACAATAAAAAAGAGAGATTAAGAACCAATTTTAAAACCTTCCATTATGAATATGGATATGACATTCCTCTCCTGAGGTCAATGAGAGAGGCACCAATTAGTAAACATATATATTTGAACCAAAAATTATTTTCAAGTATATGTGGAAAATTTAGAGATTGACCATGAAGTAAAACACAAAGGATCAGAATGACAGGAAAAAATATGTTTCCAAGATAATGCAATAAGCTTAGACATCAATGTATATATAATAGTTAAAATGCATTTTGGATATTGACTCATAAGCAAATGATAAGTGGATGCATAAAAAATTATGTTTGCATTACACAAGGGAGATAAAATATAAAGCAACGGTGTCTCCCACCTCTGCCTTTCCAGTGTACTCTGGCATCTGAACCTGAAACTCACATCTCCTGTGGCATCTTTGCCGTATTAACCAATTTGCCTATTAAGCATATTAAATCTAACATGTGCAAAGCAACTCTAGGTTTTTCTCCCCAAGGTTGCTCCACTGGTGTTTATTCCATTTCATTTATGAGAACCCAATTTTCTCAATTCCTGAAGCCCAAATGCTTTAGAAACATCATTAATTACTTCTCACACAACCTAGGGGCAATTCATCTGCAAATTCTATGGATTTGACTTTAAGACAGAATCATATTTGGCCTCTTTTGTTTTCTACCTGCACACATGGCAACTTGTGCACACCAGCAGTAGCTCCACAATTAACTCAGGCCTGAAATGCCACCATGGAGGGATAAAAGTTCTCCTGCTTTCACACTCAATCCTAGAATCTACATGCAATGCAGCGGCCAGAAAGGGCGCTAGCGCATACAGGTCCCGTCACATTCTACTCAGCTCAACATCTGTTACATCTTCATCTTAATAAAAGTTGCAGATCTTAAAATGGCCTGTAGGAAAGGCTCACATAATTACCTGGGTGGCCCACCACGGCCTCCTGAGGTCATCTCTCCTTCTCTGCTTCTGATCTAGACTCACTGACCTCCTTACAGCTTATAGGACATGAGACAGGTCCTTCTGTTGCAGATCCTCCAAAAATCCCCTTCCTTTATCTAGAACACCCCTCCCTCCGGGTATCTGCATGGCTTACTCACTCTCTTAAGTCTCAGCTCAAATATTTATGAACCTTCCCAATTCACTCCTAGACTTAAAATTTACAACCACCAAAATCTAGGCATCTTATCTCACCACTGGTTCAACCACTATAAGTGAGTCTTGATGCCTTTATCATAGCATATCCTCCTTTATATATATATA